>NW_024412404.1:15084765-15106676 GCF_014898765.1 Herpailurus yagouaroundi | reverse complement strand
AAGAAGAAGAAGAAGAAGAAGAAGAAGAAGAAGAAGAAGAAGAAGAAAAAGCAAGAAACCATCACAACTTTGGAAGAGCAACTGGGGGTTAATCTGTTCAGCGCTCTCATTATATATCTACTATCTCACAAAAGTCATTTCACTTGTGAATTTCAGAAAAAAGTAAGTAAACATATGGTACCTGGCCAGAGTACTAATTCCAGTCATAAGCAAACATTTTAGGGGCACACAATTTCACAGCCCGGGGGGCGATCTAATTCCATCAGAGAGGGCCAAAAATACAGGTCTGCTCATGGCCACAAACGAAGTTGTCAGAACGCATGACATGCAGGCATAGCTACACACCGTGCACGTCACACTTCCTCAGGCGCTGGGTCACCCCTAGGGGGGAAAGATAGCTACATTTTCTTCATGAGAAATCCTACACACATAAGCAAGCTTCAGACCCCGGCATCTGGACGAGGGTCACCTCAGCGGTGCGGCTAGTTACAGGGCTCCTCCATGTGCCAAAAACCCAAAAACTTCTGAGAGCAGAAATGACCAAATTGAAAAGTGCAGAGAAGCTGCAACGTGTGGGAGACCCGTGCCACGGGGAGGCTCCAGACCACTCAAGAGAAGGGGCGACACTTCTCGGCAGTCGGGAGGCTAATGCCCAGCAGGCGAGCACTTTAGACTGCCGCCCTCTTTCATTACCTGACGGACGTCATGGCTTCACCTTCCTGCCCCACGCACCAGCGCTCGCGTCCGAAGCTCTGTGTCCGCACCGGCGGCAGCAGCAGCGGCAGCAGCAGCAGCAGCAGCAGGTACCACGGCAACTGCTCCTCTGCTCAGGCACTCGGCGACCGGGAGCGCGTCCTCACACACCCCGCACGCCGGCGGCCCCAGCCGAGACGGCCCCACGCGCTGATTGGCCGCGCCGGGAGGAGGCGGGCACTCCGCCCACGGCCGGTGGCCGGAGATGAGCCGGGGGCGCCTCCGGCCAAGGCGAGCCGCCCGCGCCGTCTCGTGCCGGCTGCCTGGCCCACTGGCTAGCCGAGGGGCTAGTGGGAACAGTGGCCATCTTGAGTCTTGGTATCAGCGTTCCCCCTATACCCGGTTTATGGGGCATGAGGTTGGGTGCCCGCCTCAAAAATGGCCGCCCGAAACTGGCAACTGGTTTGTCAGTCACATGGCCACGCTCTACCTCTACAAGCTCAGGTCGCTTTAACAGGACTTGGGACAGGGACGCTGTCAGGGCAATCTTCGGGGATGGGATTTAACAGCCTGGAAAAAACCCATGTGCAGAAGAAAAGCAGCAACCTCCTGGGAAACCTCAGCCCGGGGAAAATCGAATGCGTGGCAACCCGAATGTGTGGCAACACAGCATGATGTGTTAAATTCGAACTCCCAGCGTTTAAGAATCATTTGCTGAGTCCAGCAGTCCCCAAACGTTCTCAGACTTCAGAAACACTTAGAACAACTTACTTAATATAGAAGTTTCCAGGGCCCACTTTAAACTTTGTGCATCAGAATCTAGAAGGGTGGAGTCCAGATACTAGTATTTTTAGCAAGTCGCAGGTAATCCAGGTACATATATAGTTATAAAGCCTCTGGGTCAAATTAACCTACTCATACTATACTGCTTGCCACACTTAACTGTCGGATTACCACAATTTTCTGAAAAGTATGCAGAGCTCTGAAGCAAGCAACTAATGCCACGAGGCGGGGGCGGGCGGGAATTGGAAGGACCCTAACTCGGGGCCCTAACCTTACAATTTAGTGGGGCTAAAGGGTTAAGAAACTGATTCTGAACCACTAATAAAAGGTAAATTTCAACTGCGGTAAGGATCGGAGGGAGTAATATCAATACAGGCTTTATGACCTAAATAGCATTTCTTTATTCCCTCTTTATTCTCTGTAAAGTAATATTTATATTAACTCATTACAGCCTCCAGTGGCATTCACTACTGACCATACAGGGTGTGATCAATGCCATAGGTCTGAAATCAGTTATATTAGAAACACAACCCAACATGTGATACTGAAATGTGCCTAATGTATCCGAAAGAACTGAATTTTTAATTTTATTTAATTTTAATTAGTTTAAATTTTAAAAGCAGAGCAATGTAAAATATTTTCCATTAAACACAATTTTGTTTTCATTGGACTACATTTCACTTTTTAACTGTTGAAAATTTAGCACCCAAATCGCGACACTGTAAATATAAAATACATACCAAATTTTTCAAGACTTGGTACAAAAAAATATATTAAATATTTCAGTAATAATTTTTATACTGATTGCATGTTGCATTAATATTTTGCTTTACTGAGTTAAAATATATTAAGATTAATACCAGCTGTTTCTTTTCACGTTCTTAACGTGGCAACTAGAAAACTTAAAATTATATGCGTCTTGCATTATATTTCTACTGGACGTTGATATTCTTAAGTTAGACTTCCTTCTTCTCTTACCTATCATTGCCCCTCTGACAGAATAATTATGTTCACAAAATGAAATTAGTAGGCAGACCATTTTATTCAGATCTGTGGTTCCTTGGTAACCATCTAAAACATCAAATATTTCAAAAGACTTCAAGGTTCATTCAAAAATGCTTTTTTAAAGCATTGTTCTCTTTAATTTGGGAAATGCATATCCAGAATGAACCCATGGACTATAAATCTGGTGCGTTCAGTCCAGGACTAAAGGCTGTTAAAACCAGAACTATGCTTGGCTGATTCAGACTTTGACCAAATGTCCACAAGCAGAACAAATCAATTGTTCCTCTGGATTAAACAAGATCTGAATCAAAGAGGCAACAGAATAGCAATTTGAAGTGGAAAATGTTGATAGCCCACATGAATTAAGTTAAATCAGGAATAATCCTTAGAAAGGATTTCAAAACCTCAATGTAATTTTTATATGGGATGTAGTATAGTGCTACTTTATTAGGCATACACATCACTTGACAGATCTTATTAAAATAAAGAGTTTGACTCAATAGGTCTTGTGGCCAACACTTTGCCAGTTCTTTATGCATTCAGATTTCATCAAGTGCTTGTGGTCTGTGGGCCATGTTAAGTAGTAAGGTCGTAAAGGTAGCAAGACGCAAGATTTGGAGCCCCTGCTTGACTTCCTACTAGCTGCATGACCTTGGACTGGTTCTTAACCTATCGGTCCCTCAGTTTACCCACTCATGTTTTTCAGGGCATTGTGAAAATTAAAACTTAATTCTAGTAAAGTATCTATTAGAGTCCTTGGCACATGGGTAAGTACTACTTTGTTATAATCACACTGGTTAAAATTACATCTCTGGGAAGCATTATATGAAAGCTAACATGAACTTAGCCCTGTGAAAAACAAAATGCACTTTTCCTCATACCTAAAATACTCAGTGATTCCCGCTCTTGATTTTTAACAATAAAGTTTTTTAAAATATTAATTTTCCTAAGCTTCTAGATTCGAAATTTTACTTAACAAAAATATACTAAATTCTGTGCCATTAAGGAAAGATAAGGGTCTGTACTATCCAAATCTTTAACCAAAGTAAAGCTACATCACATTCTCATCTAACAATCAAAACTTTAAATGTTTTTTACTCATAATCAGTCTACACAACTTTCAAAAAATTTCTTTTAAAACATATTTAGGTACCAGTTCATTTCAGCAGGTATAGGCATAAAAATGTTATTTCAGCAAACAGGGCTTCTGTGTGATTGAGTCAATAAGGTAGGGACAAAAGTAAAGACAAGTTTTTCCAGGCAAAAGCAGAAGTTCTCTTTATTCTTTCTCTCCTAGGCCTTTCTTTCACTCTTTTTCTAATCTTTCCCTACCCTCCCTTCCACCCAACCTTTCCGATCTCCCCCGCCCCCATCTCTCCCCCCATCTCCCCACACCCCCGGCACCGCCCCACACACACACTTCACATGCAGCTACTGAGTAACTATTATTTAAACTTCTTTGATTAATTTTTTTTTTTAAGTAGGCTTCAAGCCCAGCATGCAGCCCAATGCAGGGCTTGAACTCACAACCCTGAGATGGAGACCCTAGATGAGATCAAGAGTCAGATACTTAGCTGACTGAGCCACCCAGGTGCCCCCTGATCAATTTTTTAAGTAACTTATTTCAACTGAATTCTTTTCACTTTAGGGAAAAAAATGGCCAACTGAAATTTCTAACCTTCACTAACCTTACAATTTAAATTGTTGCATCAATAAATAAATAGTTGCATCAAGATAAGTGGGTCAGAATAGTTTGCTCTTGGAAAGATAGGTAAGTAAATACTCTATTTTATTTAACCATGTGGTTAGTCAGCCACTGTAAAAGCAAATAGACAACTAACTCCAAACAGCTAAGTGTCTTTGGGTAGCATAAACAAATACAGTATGTAGACCCACCATCCGAAATTTTTTCAACAAATGCTTCAAACCTCAAAATAATAGCAAAGTTCTCATCAAACACAACCAGTTTGTTGTTAAGGGTGCAATAAAACAAGCACTTTCATACATTGTTAGTGGGAGTACAAATTAATACATTTCTAGAAAGCTTTTTGGCAGTATGTGTCACCAATTCCTTTTTTAGGCAACTATCATAAATAAAATAGAACAATGTGAACAAAGATTTGTACACCCAGTTATTCATTTCAGCATTAATAGAAAAAAATTTATGATATTCTAAGTAACAAAAAATAGGGTAATGGTTAAATAAATTACAGAAGAATGTTATAGAGCTATTGCAAAATGTTTTCAGACACTTTTAAAATTTATTTGAGAGACAGAAAGAATGTGTGTGTGCACACCCGTAAGGGAAACAGGAGCAGAGAGAGAGGAAGAGAATCCCAAGCAGGCTCCGTGCTATGAGTGCAGAGCCTGATGTGGGGCTCGAACTCACAAACCATGGAGATCGTGACCTGAGCTAAAATCAAGAGTCAGACACAACCGAATGAGCCACCAAGGCGCCCCTCACAGGCTGTTTAAGGATGTACGAAAATATTTATCATATATTAAATGAAAAAGCAAAATAAAAAAAGGAATGTCAAGTGTGATCTTGACCATGTTAAAAAAAAAATACATGCCATTATGCAAAGAAAAAAGATTGGAAAGAAATATACCAATATGTCATTATGGGTTTCTCTGGAGAGTGGGATTATGTGTAATCTTTCTTTTTCATACTGATCTGATTATAAACTTGCTATTATATATTGGTTTTACTAAAGTAAAATTTTTGTAATTATTGTTAAATTTTAATTATCTTTCTGAAATGGTTTAAAAATTCACAACTTATTCTTTCCATTTTTTAAAATGTATTTTTTAAATCACAACTCATCAAAAATACCCTTATTTTTAGAGGAACTGGGCTTATTTTATTCTCATTTTTATTCTTTAAAACAGGAATAACAAAAACGTCTTTATGATTTTCTTGGTTAATTTTAAATCTTACCTTGACAAAAGTTAAAAGCATTAATACCACTTTTAGAGTTCTACATAGCCCTTATGAGGCCAGCTATCACAACACTGAATGTGGAATGCCTTCCCTGCATATTACTTAAAAACACATCTCCTCATTTAATATAAATAAAAATGCTAATAAAGTAATATTTCTAAAACAATCTATATCCTACTCCAAAAAGAGAAAATTCTTAAGACTTTCTCCTAAAAATAAGTAGCATGCTATAGCCTAAGTTTCAGGAGCCTGGGAAAAAAGAGATGGGAATTCTAATCCTGGACCTAACAAAAAACAGTATAACCTTGACTATCAGTTTTCTTACCTGAAACACAAGGGAGGTTGTTATAGGTGACATCTCAAATCCCTTTCAGTTTTTATTGATCAACAAACAAAAAAAGTTTACTTGTGTCTCAATACAACTTCGGTTGTTTTTTAAAGAGTTGATCAATTTAAGGCAATTTTAGTCATCTTTCATTATGGACAAGATTATTCCCAGAAACACTGCTAAATGTATTTACTCTTTTCCCCAAAAGACATTATATAAAAGAGGCCTATTATTTTTTTTCTTTTAATGATTATCTGTAGATCATGTCACATTTCACTTTAACATTACATATTCAAACAATATAATCTTTAAATGGAACCTGATGATTTATTTCCCAGGAGAATTTGAAGAATATAATAACATTTGATTGACTGAACTTTATTTAGTAAGAATTCTTAGCAAACCTCCCTCCCAGGAACACCTACACAGTGCTTCTTTATTTCCAGTGAACTACAAATCTCTGAAACTCAAAGAAAACCTCCAATCTAAAGGTAGAGGGCAACAGTGCTACCCAATTATTTATGCTGACAAGAACACATTTTTAAATTATGCAATTGAATATCACTACCATTTCATTAAAGGGCATCTTAACATAAAAATGTATGAAACACATCACAAAATAAAGAACAGCTCTTCCCAAAGTACTGTTAGAATCTTATAAAGTATAGTTTCTATAGAATAGATTAGTCTCAGGCACCTGGGTGGCTCAGGCAGTTAAGAAACTGACTCTTGGTTTCAGCTCAGGTCGTGATCTCAGGGTTGTGAGACACAGTCCCAAGTCTGTCTGTCTGGATCTGCGCTGAGTGTGGAACCTGCTTAAGATTCTCTCTCTCGCTCTCCCCCCTGCCCCTCCCCATTTGTGCTCTATTTCTCAAAAAAACAAAAAAACAAAAAACACCAAATTTTTCTCGTTTGTATTTCACTATAGATCTGGTATATGGTACTTACAAACAAGCTTTTTTTTTTTTTTTTAAGATTTTACTTTTGGGGCGCTTGAGTGGCTCAGTCAGTTAAGCGTCCAACTTCAGCTCAGGTCAGATCTCACGGTTCATGAGTTCAAGCCCCACGTCGGGCTCTGTGCTGAGCACTCAGAGCCTGGAGTCTAAGCCTGGAGTCTGCTTCTGATTCTGTGTCTCCCTCTCTCTGTCCCTCAGTCTCTCTCAAAAATAAATAAACATTTTTTTAAAAAGATTTTATTTTTTTTTTTTAATTTTTTTTTTATTTTTTTTCAACTTTTATTTATTTTTGGGACAGAGAGAGACAGAGCATGAACGGGGGAGGGGCAGAGAGAGAGGGAGACACAGAATCGGAAACAGGCTCCAGGCTCTGAGCCATCAGCTCAGGGCCTGACGCAGGGCTCGAACTCACGGACCGCGAGATCGTGACCTGGCTGAAGTCGGACGCTTAACCGACTGCGACACCCAGGCGCCCCTAAAAAGATTTTATTTTTAAGTAATCTCTCTGCACAACATAGGGCTTGAATTCACAACCCTGAGACCAAGAGTCCTATGCTCCACTGACCGAGCCAGCCAAGTGCCTCGGAATTATTCATTCATTAACTCAACAAATATCTACTGAGTACCTACTCAACTGCTCAAGACACTAGAAATTCAGCCACAATTAAGAACGTGAACTGCCCTTATATTCCAGCGAGGGGATATGGATGAATAATCAAACAAGTAAGAACATCAAATGATATAAGTGCTATGCAGAGAATTAAAACCAGCAGATTAATGTAGAGACAGGCTCCTTTAGATGGTCAGGGAAGGCTTCCAGCAGGAGAGAAATGAATGACAAGACAAAGCCAGATGGAGGCAGGCCATTACTGATAGGAGTAAAATGATGCCTAGACCAGTGTGAAAAAAGGCAAGAGAGAGAAGAAATGTTTGTGGTCAGAGCAAGAAGCAGATCATCTTAGCTTTTATGAGCCTAAGAAGTTTTGATTTTGTTATAAGCATGACAGGAAACCACTATAATTAAGTTTTAAATAGATGAATAACATGATCTGATTTTGTTTTCAAAAATCACCCTTGGTTATTGTGTAGAGAATGGACTACAGGAGGAGTAATTAAGTTTTAAATAGATGAATAACATGATCTGATTTTGTTTTCAAAAATCACCCTTGGTTATTGTGTAGAGAATGGATTACATGAAAGCAGAAAGACCAAATTAGAAGCCTATTATAGTAATATAGATGACAAACAATAGTGGTGGACATAAAAGAAGATGGGCATTTTCAAGACAGAATGACAGGGCTTGCTGGTGGACTAGACATGAGAGACTAAGGAAAAAGAAGGAATCTAGAGCAACTCCTAGATTTTAGATCACATTGGGCAAATTTGGACTAAACTGGGTAAATGGTGCTGTTTATTGAGATAAATGGAGAAAGCACAAGATAAGCTCAGAAGGCTGGAGCTCTTGGAGAGGTCAGGATTGGAGATAGAGACTTGTGAAACATATTTTTCCTTCTGGTCTTTCTTACTCCGTGGTGCCTACTGTTTTCTATTGATAGACTAAAAATAAATGTCCAGAATTGTATATGCAGTTTCATTTGAACACCACCACAAGAAACCATCCTTGGAGTCAAATGCTAGCAGCCATAGGTATATACATAAGTAGAATAAGAAGTAAAACTTCCTGAGTGCATAGTTTGTGGCAGACACCATGCTATCTATCTTTCAAGTGCCATCCCATTTTACCTCTCAAATATCAGGAGATATTATTGTCATTTTACAGATAAGATATTGAAGCTCAAAGAGTTAAATAACTTGCCCAAAGTCACACGTTACAAAACAGAAATCTAAACTCTAGTAGTTGGACTGCAGAACTGGGGCTCATTACCACTATACACAGTGTCACTAGAGTAAACCCAAAAGTCTGAGACTTTTATAAATATCCAAATTTTAGAACACCACACCATGATTTCACCCACAAGATGCAGTGATTCAGTGAGTTTTCTGATTAGCTAGAGCACCATATGAAATATTTTCAGAAATTGCTTCCTTTGTTCCTATATATTCTTAAATAGATTGAGCAGCCAATGAATTGCCATTTTAATCTTTAATTTAACCAAGACTCCTAATTAAAGCCAAGAATCATTTCTTAGACCTCTTCATTTTTCAAAATTTCATTTCTGTCAAAATCACAAGAGTGGTTTTTGACAAAAACATTTTTAACCACTCTGCAAGAACTTAGGGGTACACAAGGAGTAGCAAATGGCTAAATTTACTACCAAGCTAAGTAAATCCCCCATCCTAGACATTCAGCTGTATGAATCTAATTTAGGCCTTATTGAGGCCTTGCTTATCAAAATCTTTCAAGACTCAGAAGTTGAAAACACAAATGTTGACAAAAGGTTCCAATGTAAAAATAAATTAACTTAGATAGCCCTTAGTACATTCTTTTTCTAAGTCCTAGTCCCTACCATTTTCTTTACAACAGTAAAAATAAATGTAGTCTCAAATTGAATATGCAGTTTTATCTGAAAAATGTCCTAAGAAATAATCATTTCTATTTGGTTGTTTTATAAATAATGGAACGAGTTTCTAATGTTTTCTTTTTAAGTTTTTTTTTTTTTAATGTTTATTTAGTTTTGAGAGAGAGAGAGAGAGAGAGAACGTGAGCATGGGAGGGGCAGAGAGAAAGGGAGACACAGAATCTGAAGCAGGCTCCAGGCTCTGAGCTGTCAGCACAGAGCCCAGCGTGGGACTTGAACTCACTAAGCGTGAGATCATGACTTGAGCTGAAGTCTAACGCTTAACTGACTGAGTCACCCAGGTGCCCCTCTAACCTTTTCTTTTATTCAACGTTTTTGTTTTCTTTACTGAAGGGGGGTGGGAAACAGAAGCAGATTTCTCACTCATTCTGGTTTCAACAAAAACATAAGAACCTCAAACTGCCTGTATGTGAAGGGAGTTATTAAATCCAAATGTAATCTTTAGGCATTGTAAGAAGGCAGCTCCTTTTGCATGCCAAACAGACATTTTAGGAAGTATTAGGTAGCAAAATTAAGACTTCACAGAAATTTTTGAACCTTAAATCATTTCTTTATTTTTAATTTTTTTAATGTTTATTTATTATTCAGAGACAGAGAGAGCGAGTGAGCAGGGGAGGGGCAGAGGGAGGAGGAGACACAGAATCTGAAGCAGGCTCCAGGCTCCGAGCTGTCAGCACAGAGCCCAATGCGGGGCTCGAACTCACAAACCATGAGATCACGACCTGAGTCAAAGTCGGACACTTAACCGACTGAGCCACCTAGGCGCCCCTAAATCATTTCTCCAAAAACCTAAAATAATCAGTATTCCGTGGAAAAATAATATACATAAATTCTGAACTTTGAAACAAAAACAGACTTATAATATTTCCCAATGGAGAGGAGAAGACTATTAGAGTAATCATCTTTCAAAGGACAATAACAGATTAAAAGCTTGGAAATATAATTCAGTCATGTTTTTCAAAATTACTTTACCATAATTGTGGCAGATTAAAAATGGCCTCAATTTCTTAGAGACAAAAGTCTATGCCCCCTCCCCTTGAATTTTACCCTAGAACTTTTTGACCAATAGGGTATATGAAGTGATGCTATAACAGATTCCAGACTAGCCTTAAGAGGACTGCCAGTTCCTGTCTTGGTCTCTTAAAGCCCTGACCTGCCAGGTAAGAAGCCCAACAAAGAGGTTGAAGAAACCACATGGAGAGGATCACAAACTACACAGCGAGGTAGAGAAGCAGGTTGAGCCAAGCTTTCCAGCCATCTTCAATGAAGCATCAAGCATGTAAGGACAAACTGAACACTCCAGACCAGACCTGTGGTCAGCTAAATACCTCCAAGTGATCCTAGTCAGTACCACATGGAGCAGAAGAGTCAACCAGTCAAACCACGTCTGAATTCCCGACCCACAAAATCATGAACTCATAAAATGGTTGTTATTTTAAGCCACTAAATTTTGGGATAGAAAGCCACACTCACTGTGAAAAATACATTTTGCATTGCAACCTAATATACTATACTTATACCTAACTGAACAATGTTTCACAAAGCAATACTTAACACTTACTATATTCAATGCACTGATACTTTCTATTCTGTTTTCCTTTTATAAAATACCAGTTATGCTACAACTAAATTGATTCATGATGTAGTTTGAAAAGCATTTTTAATTTATACTACTCACTTCACAGGTACATACACAAAGCTAAACAAAAACCTTATTAGGACCCAGTTCATAACAAGAAGTTTCTCACAAACTCACACAGTTCAGGGCTGAGTGAAAAGCTGAAAAGATGAGGTGTCTGAGGCTGGAGATTATACAGAAATCAGAAATAGCTAAGAGGAATTGAGCCTTTCTCTTTTTTATCACTTCCTTTTACCTCCCCCTTCCTATTCACAGATCTATATTTCCCTCCCCCACTTTCTTTTTTCTACGATTATCAAGCATTATGGAATTGAGGTTTGTTTTGTTTTTTTTTTTTTAATTTTTTTTTTCAACGTTTATTTATTTTTGGGACAGAGAGAGACAGAGCATGAACGGGGGAGGGGCAGAGAGAGAGGGAGACACAGAATCGGAAACAGGCTCCAGGCTCCGAGCCATCAGCCCAGAGCCCGACGCGGGGCTCGAACTCACGGACCGCGAGATTGTGACCTGGCTGAAGTCGGACGCTTAACCGACTGCGCCACCCAGGCGCCCCTGGAATTGAGGTTTTAAATATTATATGAATTTAATGAAATGTTATAGTCCTATTCTTAAAAGTAGGTTAACTGAACATTTCATCATTTCTATTAAAAAGTTGATTTTTATTATTATTATTTGTATGAGATCCAAGGCTAATTATGACTATAGGTCATTTTTAATGAAAAAAAAATTCTCATCACTGCCATCTCAGATCTGGTAGAACATTTTCACAGGATTTGAAATTACTAATAGTATTAAAAGATTAACAGCTTTTCAGACGATTACTAGTTATTGTTTCATTTATAATATAGGAATAATTTTTGAAACAAAGGGTGTGCTTAATTTTTTAGTCATACAAATTACTGTTGATTCCTGTTGCTGTTGTTTACATAATATCTGAATATTATAGCTAATCATTAAAAATCTTTAATAAGACAGATTCAGGTTTGAATCCTATCTCTGACACTCACTGTGTAATCTTGGGCATATATTACACTTTCTAAACAATAAGTTACTTCATATGATTATAATAATTAATAACATTTGGGACATAAGATTCAAATTATTAATATCAGGGGAAAGTCTAAAATCTGCAAAGTAAATTAAAACTTATCAGATATTGTTCTCTTAACTGGAACAGTTTAATTCTTAAACATAAGCAAAATTGGGTTTGCTCAAGGCTTTTTAATTGGAAATCTGCTCAAAAGTCAAGTTCAATGAGTTAACCAACTGAAGTATATTCCACAAGGGAATACAGTATTATTTATTCTTGGGGTTTGAGGGGAAGGGCTACATATGTTTGGTTAATAAGAGAACTTGAAAGACAAAAATTAAACAAGATTACTAAACACAGTGCCACCGAATTTCTTTAAATAGTGTGATTATCTAGGACACACAGAATTCACTTTGACAAGTTCTCAATTTGTATCTTCATAAATGTAATATAAACAGCAGGAAATGTGAGTTGTAGGTCCTGGGTGTGAACTGAGAGCTCACTAATTAGGGAGTCTTAACCTCTCTGGGTCTATTTCCTCAGTTGAAGACAATTATCTAGTGCCCTTCCTGTGAGGATCAGTAAGAAAAGGTAAGTGAGAGCACATGATATAATCCTTAAATATGTTATTTTATCTCAAAAGGAACAAACTTCAAAGAAAACAGGCACTTCGTTTCTTGTTCCGGAGGGTAAATACAATAGGAAGTTATAGGACTTGGGATCAAATCTCAACTCAAATACTTAATTGCTTTAAGTAACTAGCTGTGTTACCTGACTGATACCACTTAATCTCTCTGGGCTTCAATTCTCTCCTCTACTATGTAAATATTAGACTGATTTTAAGGCACTAACAATCTAACGGTTCTAAAATATGTTCAAAAGTTTCTAAAAATCACATGAAATTGTAAATTACAATTTCAAAGGCACATCTTGGCCGAAATATGCTATTGTTTTCACACCCCAACTCCACAATTTGCAGAATACCTCAGCTCTATGAGGTCCCACCCTACCAGAGAATTTGCACCCAGTCATCTCCTCCCACCCCTGTTCCTACCCCCACTCCAGCCAGCATTTCCCAGCAGTCTTTGGAAAAACTACTCAAAAGGAATGGCTAGAACAGCTTGCTTATGAGTATACAGATCTGTTTTATAAGTGTAAAGATTCAACATCTAGGCCAACAAATCATTTAAGGAGCTCTGGCTTGGACTTGATACCTACCGGACATTAACAAATCTTCTCAGGAATGTAGTTTATTCAAGCTTCACATAAGTCAAAGGTCTCGTCTGTGTGTGTGTGTGTGTGTGTGTGTGTGTGTGTGCGCGCGCACGCGCGCGAGTGTTTCCATTAGTATAAAAATGTACTCCTCTTCCCTTATTTGTGCTGAACCTAGGGGAGGAATGGTGCACACACAGGGGAAATGAGTGCTAAAGAAGGAACTGCTGCCTAATGGAGGAGGGTAGACCAAGATAACTAAAGATCTGTGAGTTTAAGTCTAGAAATGTATGTATTTCTCTATACAGCACCATTACAACATTCAAACACAGGTTTGTATTCCCCACCCCCAAAAAAGACAAATCTTTTCCTTTTTTTTTTTTTTTTACTAAAATACTATTTTTAATACTAAACATTGAATATTACTTACTGAATAAAATAATGTAACTATGGGGGCAGCTGGGTGGCTCAGTCAGTCTCAATGAGACTCTTGATTTCAGCTCAGATAATGATCTTGCAGTTCTGGAGTTCTAGACCCATATTGGGCTGTGAGCTGACAGTGCAGAGCCTGCTTGGGATTCTCCCTCTCTTCCCTCTCTCTCCGCACTTCCTCTGATCACTCTCTCAAAACACAAAAATTAAAAAATTAAAAAACTTTAAATCATGTAATTGTAATTGTTTTATTGTACTATTTCAAATCTAAACCACCCACTTCTATACATTTGGGTAAGCAACGGCTAAGTAAAACAAACAAGTAGAATTTTGTCAGTATACTTTCATGTGCATCAACAAGCCATCTGTACTAGAGTCACTTCATCTTGAGTATGTAAGAACAGAGACATAACCCAGGGTATAAGCCTGCATCACTTCTACAGCTTAACAGCTTTAATCTTCAACAAAACTAAACTAAAAATGATAACTATGGTTTCATCTCCATTTAGGAAAAACAATTTCTGAAAAACTCTATTTTAGGAGGAACCTAAGACTACCCTCAGTCATGCCTACAAAACAAGAAAATGTTCAAATTTCTCATGTGATTAACTTCAAAGACAACACATTTGAACTGTTTATTTTTAAAGGAAATAATTTTCTCGTATTTCAACTTGTTTACTCAAAAACTTACATGGTTTTTCAGACTTCAGCTCTAGGGCTCAAAGAGTAAAACAGTTTATTGCTATATCAAGCCTAAAGGAATTTGAGAAAACCAAGACATCTGAATTTGATTCTTCAGCTATATTTTGTTTCCAAGTGACCCCTCTTGGATGAATCAACAGAGACAGATTCCTTTAAAAGACCATTTTGTGGTATTATCCATTGGTTAGACAGCATATTATGTTACACAGTACCCTACAAAATTAAGAACAGTATTGCTAATCCTCAATGTTTTTAGAGTTCTAATTACATTCAAATAGGGTCACTAATTAAGGACTTGCTAAACCACAGGAAAAAGATTAATCATTCTGATAGGTCACTGAGATCTTTTTTGTAAATGCACTCTTTCAGAAAATGTATTCCTCCACCAAATAAGCAATTTTATATTTAAAAAAGAAAACACTGACCACAGGACCTTAATAAAATGTTTACATAGACGTATATTTACTTCTGAAGGAATTTTCCCCATAGACAAATGCTGTACATATTTTCTTATTCTATTCTAGAAAAGACACTGAAATCAGCATGCACGCAATGAAAGCCAAAATGCAAATGGAAACTCACATGTTCAGATGTTCTTATGCTGAAAGCTAATTACATTGCTTCCTAAATGAACACAAATCATAGGAGGCCACAAGTACAAATAATTCAAGCAAAAACATCAGAAATAAAACATGTAAGCGAAAGTAACAACTTTAAATCTGCTTTGGAAAACATTCAAAAAGTATCTTTTCAAGTGGCATGTGAAACTTCAGTTTGTAAAGACCACTTCAGTGAAATAAGCCTTCTAAATCTTGAGATCCAAAAGTTGAAGAAAAATCTTTACTTTAGTCAGTCAGTATTTTACAGGAAGAAAAGACTAATAACTTAATGACATGACCAGTATTTTTTTTTTTAATGTTTATTCATTTTTGAGAGACAGAGAGAGACAGAGCATAAGCAGGGAAGGGGCAGAGAGAGAGGGAGACACAGAATCCGAAGCAGGCTCCAGGCTCTGAGCAGTCAGCACAGAGCTCGACGCCGGGCTCCAACTCACGAACTGCAAGATCATGACCTGAGCCAGAGTCGGACACTCAACCGACTGAGCCACCCAGGCGCCCCATGACATACGTGACCAGTATTATGGTAGGGCTAAACAGAAGAGATCTTTGAAATACTTAAAATCATAGATGTGTTGAATGGGAACCTCAGGAAAAATACAGCACTGATAAGAAATTCATGTTTCTGCACAATAGCAAAGTTTTAAAAGCAATTTAAAATTTTAATAAAGGTCCACAATCCTTTTATTGAATTTTTTGGGCAAGATATGTTTTGGGGCCACAATTTTATGAGATTCCAAATTTTATGGCTTTTAGGAAGATAATATACTGTATGTACTATGTACTTTGTAAACCACCCACAGTTTCATCAAGCATGTCATTAACAAACTTAATATTTCTACAACAAAATATATACAGTTGTATAAGGCAGATAAATATTACAGAGAGCCTCATATCAAGTTTTGCTGCCAAATTAACTTTTAAAAAAATTAACTTTTTTAAAAAAGTTAAAACTTCCAGTTTTCAGAGCTTTTGGGATTTCAGAAATATAGACAAAAAGATTACAACCTGTAATAAAACCATTATACTACTTATTTTATAAAGTTTCAGATTTACTTAGTATCTCAGAGTTCCATTCTGTAATGGGGATATCTAGCTACTCAGCACCCACCCAAAATATGTATTCAGTGCACATCAAGTTTCTCCAGCTTAAAATCCAGAGTCCTAATATACACGTGCAGTGTAAAAAAGTTGGAAAATACAAAAAAAATAAATAAATACACAAAAATAACCCACAATGTTTCCACAGAGATAACAGCTATTAAATTTTGGATGTTGTTGGGGTGCCTGGGTGACTCAGTTTGGTTGAGTGTCCAACTTCAGCTCAGGTCATGATCTTGCAGTTCATGAGTTCAAACCCCATTTCGGGCTCTGTGCTGACAGCTCTGAGCCTGGAGCCTGCTTCCAATTCTGTGTCTCCCTCTCTCTGCCCCTCCCCCACTCGTGCTCTGTCTCTCTCACTCTCAAAAATAAATGAACATTAAAAAAAATTGGGGATGTTGTCTAAATTGTCTGATTCTTTCTATACACATTAATAATTAGGATCAAATCTCCATAATTTTAGTGCGGATTTTTGTTTTTATCTTACTATGGACCTGGAATACCCTTTCAACCTGAGGATGCTGGTCCTAAAGTCTGGAAAATTGTCAGCCATCATTTCTTCTAATATATCTTCTCCACCATTCACACTATTTCTTCTTTCTGGAAAACCCAGTTAGATGTTAAGTTGTTGCCTCTCAATTGATATTTGTATCTCTTAATTCCTTTTCATTTCTCTATTTTACATCTGAGTGAATTACTCAGTACTATCTTCCAATTCACTAATTTTCCCTTCAAAAATGTTTGGTCTAGAGTTTGATCAACCTATTTTTTGTTTTAATTTCAATAACTCCATTTATTCTTTTAAATAGCTATTTATTTTTTGATTCATAACATGTTTTTGATAGTGGGGAAATTACAATTCCCAATTCTGAGCCATCTGGCAGCTCAGCCGTCTCTGTGCCACCACTTTAGGTCCACAGCTTTTTAAAGCAACAGCCAGGAGTAAAGGCACTCAGCCTTCTTTTCATCCAGGCCCAGCCCAGCTCCCAGTTTCATCCACTTTATGACACCTCTTCCCCTACACAGTTATTTCCACCAGCTCATGAACCCAGAGTCTAATTGCATACTTCCTTCCCGTTTTAGTCCCTGCATATGTTTATCTTGCTCTTGAATATAGCTGTATCTGTTTTCTTTTTAAATTTGTAATTGCTGCATTTGGAGCAGAGAGTCAACAGTAGGATAAACAATACCATAATAGCTAACATTTATTGTATACTTATGGACTGCGAATTTTATATTTATTTTCTCATATAATCCTCTTAACAATATTTTGAAGTAGGTACTATTATTATACCCATTTCATAGGTAAGAAAACAGGCACAAGGCCAGTTAGCAACTGTTCCAAGATCACCAGCTAATAAGGACCAAGAGTCAAACCAGATATCAGATACCAGAGACCACGCTCTTAATCACTATACTGCCTTCCATCCTGATCAAAATGCTCTTTATAATTCTGATTCTCTCTTTCTCTTTCTCTCTCTCCCTCTCTCATTCCACCTAACTGTGAACATTTTGCACACAGGCAGCATCTTAAGTGACGGAAGGGAAGTGGAGCTGTATTCCAGGTAGAAAGTAGTATATCAGCCTTATTATATTTTATTTAGTGTTATTCAGTCTAGGCCTATACCTAAAATCAGAAACACGGTTTTCAATGCCTATCTTTTTTCATAGAGCCCTTCCCACTTTCCCTGAGCTCTAAGCATTTCCCATGTGCCCCTAGACACCCAGGACCATCCATGCAGGCTTGCCCCTGCTCTCTCTCCACCTCCCTCACTCTGTCCTAGTATATAATGCCCAGGAAAGCACCCTATTAGGACATTCATACAAAGTACCTTAGAAGACTTTTGTTTTCCATTTTCCTTCATAGCCCAAAGCCTTAATCATAAAGGATTACATTTGTGAATATAAGTGAACAGCATGCAGTATAATCCAAAAAAGAGCCATCTTCAATTTTAGGCTGCATTATTAAAAATATAAAGTCTAAAAAAGTGAAGGTTATCAGTGCCACTCTATACTGTGCTAATAATTCATTCAACAAACATTAATTGAATCACTCCTAAGGACTAGGCACTGTGCAACACACTAAGGACGTACAAATCACCCTTTCTCTTTGCCAGTCTGCATATATTTTCCTCATTTAATCCTCACAACAGAACGCTCCTAGAACAGTGTGTTCAGTTTGTAAAACTAATCTTCCAGAGGATTTTCTGAAAGAGAAAAAAATGTGTTTTAGAAGAAGGGTTACTAAAACTATTACTTGGTCACCTAAGATACTTAGCCTTTTCTCCCTATATTTACTATCCAATTTTTAAAACACAGGGTCCTTAGTAAGGCAGGACACAGAGGGAAAGAATAAAAGGAATCCATGGAAGTGAAATGGTTAGGAAGCAATAATTTGAGAAAAGCTCAATATTTGCTGATTGGAGAATTGCAGTTTGTTTTCTTTTTAATGTTACTAAAAGTCATGACCTGGAACAATCTTTAATTGCTAATGTCAGTAAGTTATGATGTTGGTTCTTAGGATTCAACCCTTCCTAACATCAACTTCAGAAATTACAAATATTTGCTATGATGAATAAGTACAGCTATGTCTCAAGAAGATTAGGAAGAACTTGACACTGGAGGTGGAGAGACTAGTTAGGAAGCCAACAAATGTAAGCAAGATAAAGTCTACACTTGAGTTGTGGCAGCAGGAATGGAAAAGGAAAGGTGTTTATGAGACATTACTGAAGAAGAAAAGATCAACTTTGATAATCCTATGTGGATGGAAAATGAAGCAAATACCTAGGTTCCAAACTGTGGAGAAAGAATTAGTGATGCCATTAACAGATGTAGGAGCCATGTAAGAAGGTGCACATTTAGGACAAGAGACAGATTTAGCTTGATATACATGACTTTGAAGAGCCAGCAAGACACTCAGAAGGAGATATTCAGCAGACAGTTAAAATTAGGGTCTGACAACTTAAGGACTTAGCAATAGCAATATGATCCAGTACATGTCCAGTACAAAGTATGGATGCCCTCTACCTTCTGCTCCAGTCAGACCAAACCATCTGTAGTTCCCCTACAGAGGCAGCTCTCTCCCATCTCTACCTCCAAACAAACCTTCCTACAAAGCCAAACACCCTACTTCATACCTGGTTAACTCCTTGTCATATTTCAGAATGTTCAGGTATCATTTTCCCAACCCTTACTCATTTCCCACCAGGAGGATGGTGCCTGGGTCTTACCTCTCTACATATTAGCACCTAATATTTAGTACCATTCCTAAAATAGCAGCCACTTAAAGACTGATTGGAAAAAAACAGACTTGGCACATGTTCAATAAGCTTTCAAAAGAACAGGATCCTCTTAGAGATGACCACTAAAGAAATGAACTTGGATGAGATTTCCAAAGGAGAGAAAAGAAAATGAGTGGTCCTAAATATAGGTATTCATCGTGGAATATATTCAACTAGGGATCAGTTCCCAAAAATGGTTCTCAACTTCCTTCAGCCCCAAATACCTCATCGGTGACACAAGGAGTATTACCTACCTCACAGGCTGCTGGGAAGATTAAAGGAGATAGCATATATAAAGCACCTAGTATAATATCTGGCACTCAATATTCCCTTCTGTTCCCCAACCCCACGTGAAAACATGTTAAAGCCTGCTTATTTCTCTGCAGCTTTAGTAACTGCTACAACCTGACAAGCAATCCAACCTAGAAAAATAACGGATACTTGAAAAAGGGAGGCTAGACTTGTCAAATACTCTCCCTTAGAGTAGTCTTTTCAGTCTCAACACTATTGTTAATGTTATCTAGATAATTCTTTTTTGTTGTAGGGGGCTTCATGTACATTGTAGAATGTTTAGCAGCATCCTTGAACTCTACTTAACTAGGTGTCAGTAGCACTCCGTACCAAAAATGTTTCCAGACATTGCCAAATGTCCCTAAGAGGCAAAATTTCCCCTGGTTGAGAACTACTACCCCAGAGCTAACTGAAATTCTCAAAGTTCTAACTCTTCTCCCTGACACCTACAAACATATATCATACATTCATTTGTTCCTCACTGTCTAATTCCACACATTAAATTGTGCTTAGGCTTTATAAGCCACTCTCCTGAAAAATTAACCAAAACGGGTAGCTAGCCTCTTAACTGTCAAACCAGTCATCATAGATAATGCATGCAATCCAACCAATCAGTGCATTATCACACTGCAACCCTTAAAACCAAATTAATATAAGTAGGAATAGCCAATCCCCAAAGGTCTTCACACAAAATTAAGAGATTTGTCCAAGTACTCAAGTGTCTAATCTTTTAACTTCATGTCTACAAGTGGCACTAAATAGGTTATTACATAAAGTGAGTTTTTAGTTGCCTAAGGACTTGTACAATTTGGGGTGGGTTTTTTTGTTTGTTTGTTTTTTAAAGTAAGCACTATGCCCAACATGGGGTTTGCACTCGTGACGCTGAGATCAAGAGTCACATGCTGTACCAACTAAGCCAGCTAGGAGCCCAAGCACTTTCACAAGTTTTAAATAAACACAATGACATATAAGATACATTCAATATATTTAAGAATTAAGTAGGATGGGAGGGATGGGCTAAGTGGGCAAGGGGCATTAAGGAAGATACTTGTGGGGTTGAGGACTGGGTGTTATATGTAGGGGATGAATCACTGGATTCTACTCCTGAAATCATTATTGCACTATATGCTAACTAACTTGCATGTAAAAATTTTTTTAAAAATTTTAAAAAAAGAATTAAGTATGAGACACCTATATATTGCAACAATATAAAAAGTTATGTACATTAACCAAAAAAATAAGCAAAAATAGAGAAACAAAAACTGAGTTAACAGTTCTCAAGGGTTTTTGGATAATTGCTTGAAGTTATAAGTATACAGCATGGTAATTAAGAGCACAAGCCTGGAATCAGACTACCTGGATTAAAATCCCAACCCCATCTCTTATTAGATAGGTGACCTTGATCAATTTACTTAATTTCTCTATGCCTGTTTCTTCCTTAGTAAAGGAATTATAGTATCTACCCTGTAAGGTTGTTGTGGGATTGAATGACTTAAAACAGGTAAACTACTGAAACAGTGCCTGATACATACATACTAAATGTTAAATATTATTATTTACATTGTTTTTAAGGCTGCATAGCAGAGAGTAGTGTTTCTTGGGTGGCTATATAAAAGTTGACACTGGGGGCGCGTGGGTGGCTCAGTCTGTTAAGCATCTGACTTTGGCTCAGGTCATGATCTCACTGTTTATAAGTTCGAGCCCCACATAAGCTCTGTGCTGACAGCTCAGAGCGTGAAGCCTGCTTCAGATTCTGTGACTCCCTCTCTCTCTGCCCCTGCCCCACTCACTCTTGCTCTCTCTCTCTCTCTCAAATATTTTAAAAAATTAATTTAAAAAAAAGCTGACAATGGAATCAAACAATGGACTTGCATCCAGATGCTCTGGATTCATATTTCAGTTCCTTAACTAATTATTTCATTTGGGCTTCAATCTCCTCACCTGCAAAATAGGCAAATGCCTTGAAAATGTGTCAGCATAAGAGAAAAATCTAAGGACCATATGTTTAGTAGGATAGAAAGGAAAAGTTGCATCTGTCTTCCAATTTGGTAGAGGAAACTTTGTGAAGGAGGTACCTTTTAAAAAAATACTCTAGTAATGGACAGAGTAGGGAAAGCACATGCCCTTGAACCCAGGTAGGTCTGATTCAAAAAGCCGATGCTTTTTTCAATCTATGGATTGAAAGCTTAACATAAAAAGAGAACATCCTGGGGCGCCTGGGTAACTTAGTAAGTTGGGATCCGACTCTTGCTTTCCACTCAGATCATGATCTCACTGTTAGTGGGATCACTCAGGGGTCAGGCTCTGTGCTATTAGCACAGAGCCTGCTTGAGGCTCTGTGCTAATAGCACAGAGCCTGC
>NW_024412404.1:15068429-15084755 GCF_014898765.1 Herpailurus yagouaroundi | reverse complement strand
CACAGAGCCTGCTTGAGGCTCTGTGCTAATAGCACAGAGCCTGCTTGGGATTGTCTCTCACTCTCTCTCTCTCTCAAAATAAATAAACATTTATTTTAAAATTGAGAACATTCTGAGTTGTCAAAAGAAAAAATAAGTTTATTTCTTTGCAAACTAATCCTTTGAGGGTAGTAGGAATACATTAAAAGCACTGGCAAAAGGATGCCTGGGTAGCTCACTGGGTTAAGCATCAGACTTCCACTCAGGTCATGATCTCGCTGTTCTTGAGTTCTAGCCCCGCGGTGTCCGGCTCTGGGCTGACAGCTCAGAGCCTGGAGCCTGTTTCAGATTCTGTGTCTCCCTATCCCTGCCCCTCCCCTGCTCGCATTCTGTCTCTCTCTGTCTCAAAAATAAACATTAAAAAAAAATTTTTTTTTAAAGCACTGGCAGAGATACGGCCACCATCCATCCAAAACAGCTTGAAAACAGTATCAGGCCTCTAACTGACTTTCTCCTTTCATTTACAAATGCTTCATTCTTTTGGAGGTGAAGGATGATTTTGGAAAAAATGAGACTTGTCTTGTATAATCAAGGAATATCCCAATAGTTTTAAAACAATTTGTCTATACTTACATATAAAAATCAATGCCTTACAACAAACATTTCAAAATATCAAGGACTGTGCATGTTACACTTTATACTTATCAGGAAGGAATACTTTAACAAACAACATTTTATAAGTAAATTACAACATCATGTGAGGCAGGTGTTGGGGCAAAATTATCTCTACTGCTGCCAAAAAGTAAAAAGAAGAATCAGTATTTCCTATCTATTCAGCCCAAAACCGTCCCGCCAAGCCTGCAAAAGGTCTTCAAAGATGTCAACTTTCAGAGTGCGTACAAAAAAGAAAGGTCAAGGCGCCCTTCCGCGACACTACTAAAAATCCCTAAGAATTCTGTCTTTGCCCAAGGGTAGAGCAGTCGCTGGACCTCCTCCTCGTTATCCCCCAGAAAATAGGAGGTGGCAGGGTTGGACTCTGCTCTGCACGAGTCAGGTCATACAAAGTCCCACTAGCCCAGCCGGGGGGAGCTCCCACGTGGCGCCCGCAGCGTGCACCTCGCCAGATAGGTTCTCCCCGGCCAGTGTCCTGATTGGCCAAGAGCAGCCGGAGCGAGCAGGCGGCGACTCGGCCAAACTGGGCGGGCGCGGGGCAAAGGGTCGCAGCCTGGCGGGCAGCTCCGTAAACTGCCGATCGTGAGCTTTGGCCCCAAGCCGACAGCGAGGACACCATTCGGCTCCAGGGCCGTGAAACCCTACGTGGGCCCCGGGTAGTTGCAGACGCTGTCACCCTCCACCCTATGTCGAGGAGCGCTCACCTCAGCGCTCGCGGCGCCTCCACCTTCAGCTTTTTGGGCTTCGGCTCCTCCTCGGTCGCAGCCATCTTCGAACTCCCACCCCTTCTGCTCTCTGGCCCCACCTCCCTTATCTCATCACCGCCCCTTTCTCCCCGAACCCCGCCTCTCCTGACTCTTTCCACTCGGTGTCTCTTCCTTCCACAGCCATTGGCTCAGCCCCCTTCTGGTCCCGCCCCGCCGGCTGTATGGGGACCCCAGACTGAGTTAGGCTGCGTACGAGCGCCTGAGTCCACATGGTGTGAAACCCACTTTCTTCTAGGTTCTGGGTGATCTAGAAGATTTAGATCCTAAACCTCAAGAGACGTCCTTCTTCTCATTCAACGTCTTTCTTCTTATTTAATCTTCTCAATACTGTAGACCCAGTTGGTTTCTTTGAAGCTGTTAGTCAGGCACTCTATTGGGCACCCCACCTGCGGGGGTCCTCGGGGCCTTCTCAGCTGCCACAGCCTAGGTCCGGAGTGGACCTGGCGCCGAATCACTGGCTGGCCCAGGTGTCGGGGTGAGTGTGAGGGGCGGGGAGTCTACGGACAGGGAACAGCTCGAAAACTGGGGAGCAGGCTGAATAGCTGGGTGTCCGGACTCCAGCCTGGGCTTCGGGAGAATTTCTGATGCTGACCAGGCCTCCCTCTCGGCCTTCCAGGCTTTCTTGCCGGCAGGGCCGGAAGGAGAGGTGCACCTGCAGCCCGGCCTTCTCGGGTCCCACGCCCAAGAGGTTCAGGCTCATTGGGGTCCCTCTCCGTGCTTCGGCGCGGGAAAAAGATTTTGTCACCCACGGTGAGCTGAAGTAGCAACAACTCGGACCTCAGCCCTAGCCTTCTGCTTTGGAAGGCAAACCCTCTGACTAACCTGAACGGACGTCCTGTTAGAGGGTGGCGCCTGGATGAGCCTGGGGTGGCGAATACAGTGAGGAAGGTGTTGCAGTTCTTCAGGAGAGAGGTGACGGGAATCTAAACTGAGTATGGAAAAGTGATGAGCACTGTGGCTGGTTGGATTTGTTGGGTTTGGCATGTACCCAAAGCTAAAGCTTATAACCTGTATGATTATGAAGGTGGTGCCACTAAAATTAGGAGCCCATACGTGAGGAGGAGGAATTTTGTGGAGCTTGGGATATACCGAGTTTGAAACAGGGGCTTAGGTGTGAATGGTAGAAAGATTAAAAGGGGGAAAAAGAAAAGGCTGGGAAGTAAGCCGAAAAGAAACTTTCAAGGTGATAACCAAACAGGTGAAGTTTCATGTAATAAGAAGTCTTTGTTTTGGTTTGGAGAAAGTTATCAATGACATGAAATGCTGCAAGGTTCAAAAGAGGAATTTGAAGTTTCAGACTAGGTAGCTGGATTTGATGATTAGGAAGTCATTAGACCAGTTAAAAGATCTGCTTGAATACAGTCAATTACTGAGAGGAGAGATTGCAAGTGTAGACTAATCAAACCTTCATCGTTTGGAGCATAAAGCAAAAGATTATTGAGCGGGTGTCAGTCCCTGTAAGGATTGGGGTTTATTTTTATTTTATTAAAAAAATTTTTTTTAAGTTTATTTATTTTGAGAGAGACAGAGCGCGAGCAGGGGAGGGGCAGAGAGAAAGAGAGAGAGAGAGAGAGAGAGAGAGAGAGAGAGAGAGAGAGAGAATCCCAAGCAAGCTCTGTACAGAGCCCGACCTGGGGCTGGAATTCACAAAACTGTGAGATCATGGCCTGAGCCAAAAATCAAGAGTTGGTCGCTTAACCACTGAACCACCCAGGCGCCTCTGGGGTTTGGTTTAAAAAATACAAGACACATCATGTTTTGGGGCAGAAAGCAAGTAACCAATGTGTATGGTACAAATCTAAGAAAAGAGAGAAGGAAATGGGATCAAAATTACAAATGGAATGATCAGTTATGGAGAGAAAGGAGGACTCTTTAAGAATATAGGAAAAGTGGGGGAATGAGTTGAATGAGGAAGTACCTGAAATTTACATATCTTTGGTACGAAAGTTCTCTTTGCAGTAAGGTTAGTTTTTCTTACCTGAATCTTAGGATTTTTATGGTATTTCTAAACATTCAACATACTATACTGTTGGAGTTCTCTCTAGATTAGATATGTTTAAGCAGCTCAGTAATATGTAAATGCTTGAGTAGCAAATGACATTTATAGAGAAGAATTCTCTCTCCCTATACAAATGATCTCTTCTGTTACACAGAGAAAACAGAAGCGATCATGTTGCTACAACCAAATGTACAAACCTTCTTCCCTTTTGTTTAAAGAGACAAAGTGTCCCTTCTTTTCTTTTTTTTTTTAATTTTCTTTTTTATTTTTTAAAATTTACATCCAAATTAGCATATAGTGCAACAATGATTTCAGGAGTAGATTCCTTAGTGCCCCTTACCCATTTAGCCCATCCCCCCTCCCACAACCCCTCCATACCCCTCTGTTTGTTCTCCATATTTATGAGTCTCTTCCGTTTTGTTCCCCTCCCTGTTTTTATATGATTTTTGTTTCCCTTCCCCTGTGTTCATCTGTTTTGTTTCTTAAAGTCCTCATATGAGTGAAGTCATATGATTTTTGGAAAAGTGCCCCTTCTTAAGGAAAACAAATCTCTGAAGTCTCCCAGTACCATCCTCTCCTCCCTAATCAGGATCCTCTTTTTTTTTTTGCCTTTTGCCTTCTACTCATACCTTTCCTTAAGCATTTAGAAATATTCTTCCTTAACTGTATTTTGATATACTCCCATTTATTTTTGTGTCTTTTCATCCTCACAGCTAGAGTTCTTGAGTATATCATCTACTTTCCTTTGTTTTTTCCACTTTGAGCTATTTCTCAGCCTATTTCATCCTGTCTTGTTTCCAGCATTCCACTGAACTACCACAAAAACTACTTTTACTAAAGTCACCAATGCCCTCTATGTGTTAAATCATAAATTCTCAATAGGGACAAAAAAACCATAATACTTTATGTATACTTTATATATTATACTTTATATAGTTGTACTATATATATTCTTCTGGAAACACACTAACACTCTATCTACTAAAAATTGTTACCCTCCCTCCTACCTTTTTTTTTTTTTTTTTTTTTTTGTTTTTTTTTTGTTTTTTTTTTGTTTACTGCTCTCCAGCCACATCCTCTCAGTCTTCTTTTAGGCCCATTTCCTTGGCCCTACTCAGATGTTGGAGTTCTTTCCATAGGCTCTTTCTTACTATGCACATTCTCTCTTTGTTGTTGTTTTTTTTTCTCCTTATAGCTATAATCCCCATTAACAAAAAGTCGTGTTTACTCATAAGCATGTCTCCAACTTGGCTTCTCTCTGAAGCACCAAACCTACACACGCAGTGGTCTTGTGAATATATCCATTTAGGTCAAATATATCCAGAATTGGGTCAGTATACAGGACCAGGGCTAACTGCCTCATTTTTCCTCTCATCTCCACCGCCCAAATCCACCTAATCTTTGCTCAAGCCTAAGCATTTCTCCTATCTTTTCATTATACTCTGTCCCTGCTGTCAACTCTGTTAGTCCAGGCCACCACCATAATTCATCTCTCAGCCGGTGTCACAATATCCATTTGCTTAAGTTTCCACAGTGCGGTTTTTCTTAAAACTATAAATTGGATTTCATGAATTCCCTGCTTAAAACCATAAAAAATGACTTTACATTGCACTAAAAACTAAGTAAACCAGTCTCTGCTTATCTCCTTCCCCGTCACATCTCACCACATCACCTCACCTCCTAAAGTTGCTAAATTTGTGCTGGTTTTCTTTACTTGTGTTCTCTGTCACCTTAAAGATTGGTGAAATTCTGAAGGACTTCTGTCATAGAAATTACATCTTACTGTTTTGTTTGCCTTCTTTGCTGAAGTCTAAACACTCTTAAGTTCAAGGACTTATTTAGTTCACCCTTTTATCTCCATTGCATGCTGTATATAAAACATATTCCGAACCATCTGTTGAATGAATAAATGGTCTAAGAATTGTCTGAGAATCAGAGGAGCTAGATTCTTTTCTGATCTCATTCTCTTACCTTGCATATAGGCCCTTCTATGCCCCCATTCTGTTATATGTAGAAGGAATACATTTTCTTTTTTAAAAGGCGAAAGATTTATGTGATCTGAAGAGAAACCAGAGTATACATTTTCTTTTTTAGACACTATTCCAAGAATAGAAATTGGCTACACATCTTCCTTGACTTATTTATGATGAGGTTATGTCCTGATCAACCCATTGTAAGTTGAAAATATTTTAAGTCAAAGATGCATTTAATATACGTAAATTTACTGAACATCATAGCTTAGCCTAGCCAACCTTAAATGTGCTTAGAACACTCAACAGTAGCCCACAGTTAGGCAACATTATCTAAACAAAGCGTATTTTTTTTTTATTTTTTTTTCAACGTTTATTTATTTTTGGGACAGAGAGAGAGCATGAACGGGGGAGGGGCAGAGAGAGAGGGAGACACAGAATCGGAAACAGGCTCCAGGCTCTGAGCCATCAGCCCAGGGCCTGACGCGGGGCTCGAACTCAGGGACCGCGAGATCGTGACCTGGCTGAAGTAGGACGCTTAACCGACTGTGCCACCCAGGCACCCCAAAACAAAGCGTATTTTATAATTAAGTGTTGACTATCTCATGTAATTTATTGAATACTGAAGTGAAGAACAGAATAGTTGTAAGTGTATTTCTTGTTTACTCTGGTGATCATGTGGGTGATTGGGAGCTGTGGCTCACTGCCTCTGGCCAGCATCCCACAAGAGTATGGTATTACTCTGCTGGAAAAAGATCAAAATTCAAAATATGGGTTCTAATGGATACATATCACTTTTGCATGATTGTAAATTAGAAAAATCTTAAGTCAAACCATCCTAAGTCAGGAACTGTGTGTTTTATATTTGCATTGTTTGTGACTCATCAGGTTGAGTGTTCATTTGGTAAAGAGGATTTATGAAGTATGTAAGCTGCAGTCAAAGCTCTGATAGAACTGTTTCTAGTGGCTTTAAAATAAGCTGGTAGCATTCTGTTTTCTGATTCAAAAGTCACTAATAACAAAAAGATGGCTATCGTTGCGGTACGTGTATAAATTTCCCAGAAAGTTTGTTAAAATGATGAAAGAAGTAACTGCAGCTGCTAAAAGAATAAGTAGCTAAAGAAACAGGCTAGGGGCGCCTGGGTGGCTCAGTCCATTAAGGGTCCCACTTTACGGCTCAGGTCATGATCTCACAGTTCGTGAGTTCGAGCCCCATGTCGGGCTCTGTGCTGACAGCCTGGAGCCTGCTTCGGATTCTGTGTCTGCTCTCTCTCTCTGTCCCTCCCCGGTTCATGCTCTGTTTCTCTCTCTCTCTCTCTCTTTCTCTCTCTCTCTCTCTCTCTCTCTCTCTCTCAAAAATAAACTTTTAAAAAAAATTTTTAAAGAGACAACTTACACTGCTATGTGTGGCATTTATTTAATTGTTATATGTATTAGGCTTTTGTTCATAATATGAATATAAGAAATGAGCTCTCTTTTATAATAGAAGGGTAAGGTGGGTTTTAAAGCTAAGCACTGATGAGAGCCACAAGTGTTATGCTTTCATCTCAGCATTAAGGATAACAATAAATCCAGATGGCTGGTTTAACTTACAGTATTCTCCTGAGATTTGAACTATTGCCAGTGAAAACAACTTTGGTGGAAACTTTTCCTGGAAAGAATTTTTCACCAGTTTAAGAGGATGAATAGGAATGTGGCCTCTAAAATAAAGGAACTATGAAGTCACTTGCTTTGAGAACAAGCAGCTCTTCTGGGGTGTACTGTGACAACAAACTACCACAGACCTATACCTTCTATAGGGTGACTGGTTTAAGAATATAACTTACTGTCAGATCTTTTAAATATAATTTTTGCTCAAAATAATTTATTAGAACACATTTTGGCTTCTAAATAAGAAGCACATCCTTCAGTTCTTTTTCTTAAATTATAAGCTCAAAGAGCACATTTGCTATCCATTTGCTGCCTAGTCCAATATGGCAACCGCTAACTACATGTAGTTATATGAATTTAAATTAAGTTAAAATTAAAACTTCAGTACATCAGTTGCATTAGCCATATTTCAAGTACTCAATGGCCACATGTGACCAGTGGATACTAGTCCATCATTGCAAGAAATCCTATTGGACAGTGCTGCCTTAGAGAATGTTCCTAATAACTAGTCTCTAGGAGCCAGGTGAGAAAGGGAGCCCAAGATTCATGGACCTGGGTTTGAATCCTAGCTCTTATACTTATTGTAGGATCTGACTTAACATTTCCAAGACTTTATCATCTTATCTGTAAAAAGGGGATAAACACGATATTTATAACATTGAGTTGTGAAGATTCAGTGAGATAATGTAGATAAGTGCCTAGCATAGTGCCTGGCCCACAGTTAGTAACTGAATACATTTTAGGTATTATTAATTTATTTACCCTTAATGAATAGAACACTTTGGAGCTGAAAATTTAGTTTTGCAAAGGGTACCATCTTCCAAAGTTGGCTCAGTTGAAGTGCTCAAATTGGAGTCTTCATTGAGGGAATTACAGTGTTCTCCTTTAAGCTACATTTTATATTTCAGATGAAGATTTTATTACAAGAAATGTATCATAATACAAGTTTAGTTGCAGATCTTCTCATTGGATATTCCTGTTTGTTTGTTTTTTTTTAAGTGTATTAGCCCAGATGATAGTTAAAAGTTAGTAGGTTCTATATAGCAAGTCTGTATTCCAATGACACTAATTTTTTTTTTTTTTAAGTTTATTTGTTTTGAGTGAAAGAGTGGGAACAGGTGAGGGGCAGAGAGAGCGAATCCCAAGCAGGCTTCAGTCAGTGCAAAGCCCAACGTGGGGCTTGAACTCACAAACCATGAGATTATGACCTGAGCCAAAATGATGAGTCAGATGCTTAACCGACTGAGCCACCCAGGTGCCCCTAATGACACTATTTAACACCCAAATAGAAATATAAAGCTGACATTAAGCAAACCTATTAAACAAAGCATCTGATTAGATAAAGTAGAAAAATGAGCAGGTTGCAGTATTAATCTAGAAAAATTTAGTAGGTCCAATGCCTGAAGTGTCAGGGTTTATTGTCCTGTTGGTTGCTTGCTAAGTAGAGATGGCTTTGAACAAAGAAACGTATTTGTTTCTAATACAGGAACTGTTAACAGCATTTATTTTATGCATAATAATTAATACAGTAATTATTAAAACACATCTTAGTAATTAGTAATTTACTTAAAAACTTCTAAACATGTGCCAGACGGGAAGGGGAAATCATCACCAATTAGTCCTTAAATGTCAGATGCTTTCATAAAATAAATTACTTAATCTTAAAAGAACTGCTCAGGTTTATGTCATTGTTTTCTGTGTCAACAGAATTGAATGAATGCATACATTCTGGAAAGTTTTCCTTTCCTCTTTGGGATTTATCTTCATGCAGAGAAACTATTCATTTTAAATTTTTTACAGTTGGGCTACACTTCTACAGTAGTATAATTTTGAATTAATGGACCACCAGACTAAACACCTGATAACTGATGTTATCCATATAAAAGAAGGGAACACGTTAAGGTAATTAGATATTTTTCCGCCATCCCCATTTGCAAGGATAATAAAGTTTTTATTTGAAGCATAATTAACACTCAGAAAATTATATGTCATAATATAAAGCCCAATGAATTATCACAAAATGAATACAACTTGTAACTATATCAAAAAATAAAATGTTATAAGTACCCTAAACCACCCCCATGCTCCTCTTAGTCACTACCCTCACTCTCCTCTATAAAAGCATTTTTATCAAACCATAGATTAATTTGGTCTGTTCTAGAACTTCACATAAATAGAATCATACTGTATGTATCCTTTTGCTTCTGGCTTTGTTCAATAAACAAATCTTACAAACAGATTTAAGATTTTGCTTCATGTAACAAGTTAATTTTCATTGCTGTGCAATTTTTCATTTTAGTAATATTGTGTAATTTATTTTTCCATTCCACTATTAATAAACATTTGAGTTGTTGCAGGTTTTCACCATAACAATATATTTTTATACATATTTTGGGTGCACATTTGTACACATTTTAATCTACCTGGAAGTAGATTTGTGTGTCACAGTTATTAAGAATATTTTTTAAATAAAATATTCACATACTATAAAATTCACATTTTAAAGTATACAAGTTAGTAGGTTTTAGTATATTCACAAAGCTGTACAATCATTATCTCTAATCCCAGATGGTTTTTATCACCTTAAGAAGACATGAGAAGCCCATAACCACTAACTCCACATTCTTCCCCTTACACCCAGCCTCTGCCAACCACTAATCTACTTTCTGTCTGTGTAGATTTGCCTATTCTGGACATTTTATACAAATGGAATCATACAATATGTGACCTTTGTGTCTGGCTTCTAAGCATAATGTTTTCATGGTTCAGCCATTTAATAGCATGTATTACTTCATTCCTTTTTATGGTTGAATAATATTCCATTGTTTGAAAATTTGTTATTTACCCATTCATCAGTTGATAGACATTTGAGTTGTCTCTACTTTTTGAATATTATGAATAATGCTGCTAGGAACATTTGTATGCAAATTTTTGTATGGACATCCATTACAAGTTTTCTTGGTTGTATACCTAAGAGTAGAATTTCTGAGTCATTTGATAACTCTGTCTTTAACTTTTGCAAGAATTCACACTGTTTTCCACAGCAACTATACCATTTTAAATCCCTATCAGCAATTGATGAGGGTTCCAGTTTCTCCACTTTCTTGTCAATACTTGTTATTGTCTGCATTTTGATTATATCTAGTCTAATGGATATGAAATAATACCTCATTGTGATTTTGATTTACATTCTGAGAAGGCGTTGAGCACATTTACCTCCGCTTATTTGTCATTTGTATGTCTGTCTTCTTTGGAGTAATGTCTTCAAATTCTTTACCCATTTTTTTTTATTGTGTTGTCCTTTTATTATTGAGTTGTTAAGTGTTTATATATTCTGGATAGTAGTCCCTTATAAAATATATGGTTTGCAATTATTCTCTCATTCTGTGAGTTCTCTTTTTACTTTCTTGATAATGTCCTTCAAAGTACAAGAATTTTTAATTCTGATATAAGTCCAGATTATCTGTTTTTTCTTTTGTTGCTTGTGCTTTTGGTGTCATATCTAAAAAAATTATCTAACCCAGGGTACTGACAACTTAATGCATATATGGTTTTTTCTAAGAGTTTTTAATAGTTTTAGCTCTTAGATTTAGGTCTTTGATACATTTTGAGTTGATTTTTGTATATGACATGAGGTAGAGGTCCATATTCATTCTTTTGCATGTGGAAATCTAGTTGTCCCAGCACCATTTGTTGAAATGACTCATCTCTCTCCCAGTGAATGGTTTTGGCATTCTTATCAGAAATCAATTGACTGTATATGTAAGGGTTAATTTCAGAACTCTCAGTTCTATTCCATTGATCTATATGTCTATCCCTTTGCCAGTACCACATGGTACATTTGTAGTAGGTTTTTAAAATCAGGAAGTGTGAGTCCTCCAAATTAGTTCTTCTTTTTCAAGATTGTTTTGGCTATCCTTATCTCTTTTCATTTCTGTATGGATTTTAGGATGATCCTGTCAGTATCCACAAAAAAGACAGCTGGCATTATAGTAGGGATTGCTTTGAATCTTAGGCCAATTTGGCGAGTATTGCTATCTTAACAATATTAAGTTTTCTAATCCATGAACATGAAATACCTTCCCAAGTTTTAGATATTTTTAATTTCTAATTTCTTTCAGTGATGTTCTGTACTATTCAATGTACAAGTCTTGCACTTTTGTTAAATTTAGTCCTAAGTATTTTGATCTTCTTGATGCTCTTGTAAATGGACTGTTTTCTCAATTTCATTTTCAGGTTATTCAATGCTAATGTGTAGAAATAGAATTGTTTTTTAGGGGTGCCTGGGTGGCTCAGTTGGTTAAAGCGTCTGACTTTGGCTCAGGTCATGATCTCATGGTTTGTGAGTTCGAGCCCCACATCGGGCTCTGTGCTGACAACTCAGGCCTGGAGCCTGTCTTGCTCTCTCTCTCTGCCCCTCCCCTGCTCGCACTCTGTCTGTCTCTCTCAAAAATAAATAAACATTAAAAAATTTTTTTAATAGAAAGGAAATATAATTTTTTATATTAATCTTGTATTCTGTAAGCTTGCCGAACTCACTAACTATGATTTTGTGTGTGTGTACGTCTGTGTTCCTTAGGACTTTACATATATAAAAATTGTGTCATCTGCAAATAGAGGTAGTTTTTTTCTTCCTTTCCACTTTGGAAGCCTTTGGTTTCATTTTTCTAATTGCCCTGGCTAGAATCTCCAGTACCATACTGAATAAAAATGGTGAGAGTTGGGGCACCTGGGTGGCTCAGTCAGTTAAGCATCTGACTTCAGCTCAGGTCATGATCTCACACGGTCCGTGAGTTCGAGCCCCACGTCGGGCTCTGTGCTGACAGCTCAGAGCCTGGAGCCTGCTTTGGATTCTATGTCTCCCTCTCTCTCTGCCCCTCCCCTGCTCATGCTCTGTCTCTCTCTGTCTCAAAAATAAAAACATTAAAAAATATTTTAAAAAAATGGTGAAAGTGGACATCATTGTTTATTCTTGATATTAAGGAAAAAGGTTTTAATCTGTAATCATTAAATATAATGTTAGCTATGGGATTTTCATAGATGCCCCATCAATGTTAGGAAGTTTCTTTTTCTATTTTAAGTGTTTTTATTATAAACAGGTGCTAGATTTTGTCAAATTATTTTCCTGCACGTTTTGAAATGATTATATGGTTTTATTGTCTTTTATTTTATGTATGTTGTGTGTTACATTGATTGATTTTCATATGTTGAACCAATCTTTCATTCTTGGAATAAATCCTATTGGCTGAGGTGTATAATCTTCTGTATATATTGCTAGATTCAATTTGCTAGCATTTTGTTGAGGATTTTTACAGCTATTCTTAAGTGATATTGGTCTGTATTTTCTTGTATTGCCTTTGTCTGGTTTTGTCAGGATAATACAAGGGTACTTTTTGATGTACACTAAATTGTTTAAACTTTTTTCCCTCCAGAAAATGATTCACAGTCTATTTCTCATAAACTGTTCCGGTGACATATTTCTAGAGAAGCACTGGAAGAGTGTTGTGAGCCAGTCTGTCTGTGATTATTTCTTTGAAGCTCAAGAGAAAGCTGCTGATGTAGAAAATGTACCACCTGTCATTTCAACACCTCATCACTACCTCATCAGTATCTACCGGGATAAGCTCTTCTTTGTGTCTGTCATACAGACTGAAGTGCCACCTCTATTTGTAATTGAGTTTCTACATCGAGTTGCTGACACTTTTCAGGTTGGTTATTCATCAAATCTTTTGAACTTAAATTACTCAAGTTAGGGGTAGGACACATGATGATATTCTTTAATTATCCAGCTTTGTATGTGTATTCTATCTCTCTCTCTGCTTTTCAACTAAGAATAAATTCATAAACCCTTTTGTGTAGGGTGTGTAGCAGTATACATGGCTGTTGTATTCATTGTTTCAGTAGAACACAGTAATCTCATGGTCATGGAAGCCACCCAGGCACCCCCAAAAAACAATATCACTTAAGAAGGTTATTTTTTATATGTATTACAAATTATGTCATCAGGAAACAGTAATGCCCTCTACATACAGTTCTCTGAATGGTCCCAAGATTTTTATTGGTTATGCAGTCTTCTAATATTTACATTTTATTATCTTGCTAAATGTACCAAATAATTGAAAACTTATCTGTGTTTTGGAGGTAGGCAAGTGAAGTTTATAGTTCACATTCTAGTTTAATGTTTCAGTGTACTCTCTGGCTTAATATGTAATAGGAATTCAGTTCAATCTAAAAATATTAAGAAAATTATTCAAGAATAATGTAGAGAACTACAAAGGGTTTTTTTCCTTCTGATTTATGTATTTTCAACATATTAAACAATGAATTATGCTACTATAAGTTTATCCTGCTGAACAAAGAGTGTCTAGCAAGCCTTTCTTCATGTCTTCCATTGTGCAATATTATGTACATTTTGTTAAGGACTACTTTGGTGAGTGTTCGGAAGCTGCAATTAAGGATAATGTGGTCATTGTATATGAGCTTTTGGAAGAAATGTTAGACAATGGATTTCCACTGGCTACTGAATCTAATATTTTGAAAGAACTGATTAAACCACCAACAATTCTACGTTCTGTCGTCAACTCTATTACAGGTAAGGTGAAAACGTAGGAACTGAGCAAATAAAACTTTATAAACAAGTTGTTTATAATCTTGTTTATGATCTGACAGATTATTAAGGTAGTACAGCTTGCCCAGAGTTAAAGTTAGTGCTGTTGTGAAAATGGATGTGTATTTCTTTTCATGGGAAGATGCTAGGTCTTAAATGAAAAAGAAAACTTTTGGTTTTTATTCTTTTATTATAGATTTTTCTATAAGACCACAATAACATTATTACTATTACTTAACACTAAATAATAAGACTGAATAACTTCCCAGTTAATCCTAAAGAAGCCAATAGAAAAGGGAAGGCTACGTAGAAGAGCATTCAATCTATGTATAGACTGGCATTGTAGTATTTAAAATAGCATTATTTTATGTGATGTGATGAATATATAAACTAATACTATACTCAGAGTCATTTTGTAGTGTATAAGTATATCAAATCATGTTATACACTTAAACTTAACACAATATTATATGTCAATTGTATCTCAAAAGCTGGCAAAAATAGCATTATAAAACTGGCATTATGTTATATATAAAATATATAAAACCCAAATTACTAGACTATAGAAAATTTAAGATCCTCACCACAGAGTACATATTGTCTCCTCCAAGTCTTTGTTTTATACATGCAGAAGATTTATTAAAACAAAAAGATCGGAAATTAGTCTATTTGTGAGATCTCATGCAATGTGGGCCTTGTACTTGTTTTGTAAGTTTCTAATTTTGGTTTATTTCTTGAGTGTAGCTAGAAATTAGGTACATCCAGATGATGGCTTTTTTTTTTTTTTTTTTTTTTTTTTTGAGAGCATTGAAGTCTTCTAGAGAAAGATTTCTGTGAAATGTTACATGCCACACCAGCTATAATGTCTACCATTATAAACCCCTCTCCAAATATACTGACCTAAAAAATGGGGCAAGGGAGGCTTGCAAGAAAGCTTTATTCATCCTCTATACAAGGCTGAGTGTTAGGAGAAATTCAAGGAAAGATAAGATGGAGTGTCTGTGTGCCTAAAATTTAAACTCTGGATGAGAGATTGGGGAAAAAAAAATAAAGTACATAAATAATAGTAAGATTGTAAAAGGCAATTCCATACTTTATAGATAATGCAGTGACACTGGAAGGTACACATGATATAATATTAAATGGAAAAAAAAACACAAAACCATAAAAATTATTTAATTATCTTAATTATACATAAACATTCATACAGACAAAAAAGCTCTAAAATGTTTTCAACAACCATCTCCAACTAAGGAACTACATACTATCTTTATTTTTGCCTTACACTTTCTAATTTCCAAAATGAACATGTATTTTATAATTACTAAAATAATAGAATGACAGTATATAGGCTATTAAGGCAGTGCTTTATAAAATTCAAGAGAATGGTTCAGTGGATGAAATAATTCCTTCTGAATTATACTGGTTGGCCCTAGGGCAGAGCCCTAGAGAAGCAACAGAATTTAGGGAGAGAGGGAGGAATAAGAGCATTCTATAGATGGAACGATATGAGAAAACACACACAAAGTGAAAAGCCTTGAATTGTATTAATTTGTTTAGCAGAAGCAGAGCTGTTTTTTAGCTGAGTCGTGAGAGATAAAATTAAAGAGTTAAGTTGAGGAAATTCTTGAATGCTAGGCTAAATTTGTTTTGGGGGGTTTTTTGGTGTTTTTTTTTTTTTCCCACAAAGCCAGTGTGGAAACATTGAAAGTTTTGAACAGGAAGATTAAGGCAGTGTTTTTCAAAAATTTTGGAAGGCAAAAGGTTGGAGACACTAACACCAATCAAATGAGACTGTAAAATTATATGTAAAAAAAGCAAAATTATCAAAATACAAAATAATAATAATAATAAGTGGAACCTACTTATGAGGGAAATGTTTAAAGAAATATACCAAAATGTTAATGGTAGTTGTATTTTAGTAAAAGGAAGATAGATATTTTTCGCCACTTTTCTGAACTTCACATGTGTTGTGTTGTTATTAAGCATGTACTACTTGTATGTTGGAAATGTAAATTAACCAAAATGTTAAATATGTCACAGCTCAAGGATATGTTTTGGACAACCAGACTTTCTTCAGACATATGTCAGTTTATCAGTAAAAAAGCCAGACATTAAACATGAGCGATATTGCAGCCATATGGGTGTCTGACCTTAAAATGGGAGAAGGCTAGAGTGTGTTCTTCATCCAGTTACTCCACTGAGGCCTGCTTGGCAGCATCTCATGTAGAATTTAAGCTGAATACCAAAGGGCCTACTAATCACTTTGTATTCTCAGTGGAGACATTTTATCAGCAGAAGATTTTAAAACAACTAGCCTCTTTTCTTCATCAGTGGCAGCAGGATGAGATTCCGTTGTTGAGCCACTGGAATCAGGTTAGGTTACTGTTAACATGCAGAAAGCAAAAGATAAGTAAGTGAATTTAACCTGGTTTGGCACATAGAGGACCACATGGTCTACTTCTGTCTTCTAGAAATTTGATCATGTTGGTATGAATATATCTCCGACAATTCTGGAAACCATCCACAAGTGGTTCTTCACATACTTCAATGAAGTAAAACCCAAACAGTAAAGAAGCAAATAAAGCATTCTTTTTTTGGTTTTTGGTTTTGTTTTGTTTTGCTGGTTAATAGCTTCTTTCTTTCTTTCTTTCTTTCTTTCTTTCTTTCTTTCTTTCTTTC
>NW_024412404.1:15050448-15068419 GCF_014898765.1 Herpailurus yagouaroundi | reverse complement strand
TTCTTTCTTTCTTTCTTTCTTTCTTTCTTTCTTTCTTTCTTTCTTTCTTTTCTTTCTTTCTTTCTCTCTCTCTTTTTCTTTCTCTCTCTTTCTTTTTTTCTCTTTTCTTTCTTTCTCTCCTTTCTTTCTTTCTTTCTTCCTTTCTAGTTAGCTGTACACCCAACTTGGAACTTGAACTCACAACCCCAAGGTCAAGAGTCGCACACTCTACCAACTGAGCCAGCCAGGTGCCCTTGTAAATAGCTTTTCTGATGACCATTTAATGCATCACCTTTGCTTTCTCCTTTTCCGGTTTCTAGGCAGCAGTAATGTTGGGGACACACTCCCCACTGGGCAGCTGTCCAACATCCCATGGCGACGGGCAGGTGTAAAGTACACAAACAATGAAGCCTATTTTGATGTCGTTGAAGAAATAGATGCAATTATAGATAAATCAGGTAATTGTGTGCATGTAATCTTATTTGGGAAGAAACAGTTGAGCTGACATAAGCTGAACAGAAAATTGAAACCCTTTGGCAGTATGGCTTCAGTGGAAAGGCATTCACTTTCTAATAGCTTAAAAATCTGTTTATTTTGCCCAGAGGTTACATATAATTTTCATAACCACCAGTTTAGGTCTGCCAAACCTTATAAATCAGATCTCATGCTGCCTTGTTAAGCCAGTTATTACCCTGTATGCCTCTGCCTTTTGCCGTTTATTCGTTTAAACATTTATTGTATATCTACCATACACCATACTTTTGCTACCACTTTAATATGCAGTACTTCTTTTTTTTATGTATAATTTTTTTTAATGTTTATTCATTTTTGAGAGGGAGCAACAGAGCACCAGCCAGGGAGGGGCAGAGAGAAAGAGAGACACAGAATCCGTAGCAGTTTCAGGCTCTGAGCTGTCAGCACAGAGCCCAACACGGGGCTTGAACTCTTGAGCCGTGAGATCATGACCTGGGCCAAAGTCAGACACTTAACCAACTAAGCCACTCAGCTGCCCCTATATGCAGTACTTCTAATAACAACCCCCCAAAAAACAGCAGTACTGTCTTAGAATCATAAAGTTTTATTTAAAACACCTAGTCCAACCCTCACATTTTTTACATAAGGAAACTGAAGCTCAGAAGAGCTTAGTAATCTGCTTAAGGTCACACAGCTAGTTGCCGTGTGAAAATGAGTTATTACGAATTACAACCAATATCTTTTCTTTAGTGAGTGCTCTTTTTCATTATAAAATTCTATCCTACAGAATAATAACTGTATTATTACAGAATAATGCCTATTTCTTAAAGTTAACAGTTTAGTCCATTTCATGAGAAACTTGCCTCATTTGTAAATTCCATTAAAAATCTTTAATTTCAGGGGCGCCTGGGTGGCGCAGTCGGTTGAGCGTCCGACTTCAGCCAGGTCACGATCTCGCGGTCCGTGAGTTCGAGCCCCGCGTCGGGCTCTGGGCTGATGGCTCAGAGCCTGGAGCCTGCTTCCGATTCTGTGTCTCCCTCTCTCTCTGCCCCTCCCCCGTTCATGCTCTCTCTCTGTCCCCAAAAAAATAAATAAACGTTGAAAAAAAATTAAAAAAAAAAAATATTTAATTTCAGGGCCACCTGAATGGCTCAGTTGGTTAAGCATCCGACTTCGGCTCAGGTCATGATCTCACGGTTCGTTGATTCGAGCCCCACATTGGGCTCTGTGCTGACAGCTCGGAGCCTAGAGTCTGCTTCAGATCCTGTGTCTCCCTCTCTCTCTCTGCCCCTCCACCACTCGTGCTCTGTCTCTCAAAAATGAATAAACGTGAAAAAAAATTTTTTTTAATTTTTAACTTCATATCCAGCAGTCTTTTTTTTTTTTTTTTTTTAATTTTTTTTTTTCAACGTTTATTTATTTTTGGGACAGAGAGAGACAGAGCATGAACGGGGGAGGGGCAGAGAGAGAGGGAGACACAGAATCGGAAACAGGCTCCAGGCTCCGAGCCATCAGCCCAGAGCCCGACGCGGGGCTCAAACTCACGGACCGTGAGATCATGACCTGGCTGAAGTCGGACGCTTAACCGACTGCGCCACCCAGGCGCCCCAATATCCAGCAGTCTTTCAAGGTTCACTATCAAGATAGAGTCAGGTTTGATATTCCTTAGAATTACCTACCAGAGTTAGATGTGGGCCATGGCACTTAGTGAAGAAGTTGTTGTATCTGGTGTAATAGATCCTTTGTCCACTAACTTGTTAGAAGATGTGCAAGTTTCATTATGTCTGACACTCAGGAGGTGTCTCCATTACTTCAGATACAGTGATAGCTCTAGTAAAGACTCAGATTCCAGTGATGTTATCACTTTATTTCTTTCCTCAGGATCTACAGTCTTTGCAGAAATTCAGGGGGTTATTGATGCTTGCATTAAGCTATCTGGAATGCCTGACCTTTCTCTTTCTTTCATGGTAAGTTCTCCTGCCCTGTAGTTCTTTGCATGCCTAATACATATGAAGTACTAAATGAAATGATAAATACTGAGAGATGTTTGTATCTTAGATTATAAGGATTATCTCAGTAGTATTCTTAGTACAGCTTCCCAAGACAGTGTTTTACATGATGAGCATGGCCTTTATGAACAGGCTGAGGTCTTTTCCTGAGTTTGCCAGAAGTGGCTTAAGTGGCTGGCTGGCTTCTGCAAATGTGTAGTCTCACTTAACCGAATTATTTGTTTTGCTGATGAAAGGGCATTGATCTTTTTCATCATTTTAGACTCAGCATGATACACTACTAAGAAAATCAAGAGAACAAGAGTTCTGATGCTGTCTTGTCCTGACCTTGACTTCTTCAAACCTCAGTTTCATTTATAAAATGGACATGATACTACTTGTATTTTCTACTTAATAGTTATTGAAATTCAAATAAAATAATATCCATTAAGATTGTGTTAATGTGGTCATAGTAACCAACTCTTAACATGACTCTTTTATCTTTAGGGAGTCTTATTAATTTCTCATATCTGAGTAGAGTTGCCATATTCACTGCACTCTATGAATATTGCTATCTTGTTTTCCTGGCAGAACCCACGGCTTCTAGATGATGTCAGCTTCCACCCCTGCATCCGGTTCAAGCGTTGGGAATCTGAAAGAGTTTTGTCATTTATTCCTCCAGATGGAAATTTCCGACTCATATCATATCGTGTCAGCTCACAAAAGTATGTCGGTGCATTAACCAGAAATCTACCATCATAGATCAGTGTGATGGGTAGAATTCACTTTACCTTTTCCATTTTGACAGTTGAATACTTGAATTCATCACTGCTCCCTTTAGCCATGGCCCAGCAGGAGACTCAGGAAGAACTGGTGAAAATATGTATCTAATATAATCAGTGTACCTTGAATCTGAGAGTATGAAATAGTAGTAAATGAGAGTAGTAAAATATATACCTGAGAACAAGCATTTTGGAATTGTGTAACCTGGGCAAAACCTTGAATCCATGCCATAATTTTACTGTGGTCTTTAGGCTTCATAACTAAAGGACACACATATCTCCAGCTTCCCAGGGTATCTCCCAACTAACTGGCTTCAGGACACTCTTTTGTGTACTGAGGTTCAAATGAATGAATTAGTATTATGGGTTGTACCTGGTTTGTCCCTGGAAAATATCAGAAGGTATACGGGTAATATTAGACGGGACTCAAAAGCAGAGGAGTTGTTTCTTGGCTCTTACCACATAGGGACTATTTTATTTAGTATAATTTTAAATTATCTTTTCTATGGTATCTTAATTCATTTCTTTAAACTAGGGCTATTTGCCCCAATTGTTTATACTATCTTGACTTGTATATGTATTGCTCAGAAATTGTATGAGTCTTAGTGCAGTGATGCTGGAACCCTGATGTACTCAAACCCCCTGTTACAGATGCTAAATCTCCACTTCTGGGGGTATATGGTCCCATAGTGGAGTCAAAGGCAGGGTAGGACACTCTGGACTGAGGTTTTCAGGCTACCTCTAGAACTGTCTCACACCATTAATCATGTTTGTGGTTGAGTCTGTCTTTCTCTTTTCAGTCTAGTGGCAATACCAGTGTATGTGAAACATTGCATCAGCTTTAAGGAGAACAGTTCTTGTGGAAGATTCGATATTACAATTGGACCAAAGCAGAATATGGGGAAAACTATTGAAGGAATCACAGTAACAGTTCACATGCCAAAAGTTGTACTGAATATGAACCTGACACCAACACAAGGCAGCTATACATTTGATCCAGTTACCAAGGTATGGCCACCTCTCATCAAGAGTAAGCAAGTGTTTCTGCAGTTTCTGTAAGCAAGAGTAATGGCAGGGAGGGCAGAAGGAAGGGTTTAATGTCTTGGTTAAAACTAAAATTCCTAACAAAACCTAGAGAGCATACTGTGCTATGCGCCTGCCCCTGGCTGTGGAGGGAACCCACATCTGCTGCTGAGGAGATGAACAGAAAACTGAGACTCATTCTGTTCTCCCTCAGAGTGTGTCTTTTTCTCATCCACTGATCATCTAGAGACCCACTCGCTAATGAGGAAGAAGATATAAAAAGCTTTTTAAAAAGAGAGAAGCATTACCTGGATGTAAGAAGATAGTATTGTAGTCTATTGTTAAATTTTCTGTAGAAATTGATCAGTAAGACCTTTCTTTTTCATTTAAAAGCACTGTTTCACACTTTTCCACAGTGGGTACTGGCTAGGAAAGCTGCTTCCTCACTATACATAAATGTGCCTCTAGCAGAGGGTTTTCAGAGAAACTATAAAAGATTATTTTCTCTCAGCTTCCTGCTTGGGTAAAAAATATGATTCTTTTCAGTGGCAGTTATTGTACTGCCTGATAAGTGAAAAGGCATATTTTTGAATGAAATCATCATCCAATCCAGTCCTAAGGATTTGAAGAACCTCCCCGGATACTACACAGGCTGAGCAATGAAGGGGGAGCTCCAGATCCCTGGCCCTTCACCTTGGCTTCAGCCATAACAGCTTCACTTTCTTGACTGTTACTGAGCTTCCACACTAAAGATTTCATTTGAACAAAGAAAGCTAAAAGTTTAAAGAACACCAGTTTAGGTCCATTTTCTCATTTTACAAGAAGAGTAAACTGAGGCCCAGAGACACAGTGAAGGCAATATAGTAGAAACAACATTTGAAATCAGTCTTAGGTTCAAATCCCAATTTTTTTTTTTTAACATTTATTTATTTTTGAGACAGAGAGAGACAGAGAATGAACGGGGGAGGGTCAGAGAGAGAGGGAGGGAGACACAGAATTTGAAACAGGCTCCAGGCTCTGAGCTGTCAGCACAGAGCCCGACACGGGGCTCGAACTCACAGACCGCGAGATCATGACCTGAGCCGAAGTCGGCCGCTCAACCGACTGAGCCACCCAGACGCCCCTTCAAATCCCAATTTTGCCTCTAAACTAGCTATGTGACCCTGAGCAAGTCATTTGACCCCTGAGCCTCAGTTTCCTTATTGATAAAAAGAAGATAAAATCTGCATCACAGGCTTTTTTTTTTTTAATGTTTATTTTTGAGAGCAAGAGCGAGTGGGGGAGGGATAGAGAGAGAGGGAGACACAGACTTGGAAGTAGGCTCCAGGCTCTGAGCTGTCAGCACAGAGCCCTACACAAGGCTCAAACCCACAAACCATGAGATCATGACCTGAGCTGAAGTTGGATGCTTAACCACCTGAACCACCCAGGCGCCCCCAGGCTTCTTTGAGATAATGTGTGAATAGTGCTAAGCACAATACTGTATCCAAAAGTAGATGGTCTACAAATGTTGGTTCTCTGTGCTCACCATTCAGAGTCACAGAAGATCCCAGGTCTCTTGTTCCCAAGACACTGTGCTCCATTCTGTACAGAAAGTTATGGTGTCTTTGAACCTTGTCTCTAAACATTTGTCTTTAGTAAATAGTTCAGGTTGTATTTGGTTGTTATGTCTTTTTAAGGTACTAACATGGGATGTGGGAAAAATTACTCCACAAAAGCTCCCAAGTCTTAAAGGACTGGTAAATTTACAGTCTGGAGCACCCAAGCCGGAAGAGAATCCAAGTCTCAACATACAATTCAAGATCCAGCAGCTTGCTATTTCTGGTAAGGATAAGTTTTGTGTTGAAGGGTTAACTGAATCTTGCTTAGAAGGCTACTAACATTCCCTCTCTAAAAAGAACTAACTCCAGCCTGCCTTTCACACTGTGCTATGGGGCCTCCTCTCAGGTACAGTGATTTTGGAGAGCACTTTAACTTCCTTCACCAGACCCCCTTCCCAGCACAAAAGAAGGAGTCATTCATACTCACAGAAAGAATCATCTTGAAAAGACATCCCTTGCCCACATGGGAGTCTAAACTAAAACCATCCTTCCACAGTGCTATAATTTATGAACAGTAGAAAGGAGATTGCTTCCAAATGATAAAAGGGACTCTTGGTTAATGTCAGATTTACTGTGTAGTATTCATTGCTAAACAAATATTGTTGGTTGGTGTGACCAGGATAATAATTTGTTCCTTTCCTTACCTATTCTTTTTGACACAGGCTTAAAAGTAAACCGTTTGGACATGTATGGGGAGAAATATAAGCCATTTAAAGGAGTCAAATATGTCACGAAAGCTGGAAAGTTCCAAGTGAGGACATGAGAAGAAGCCAAAATTCCTCAAGATCTGTTTGTTTTCCTAGTGTCATTATAGTTTATTACTGTTAGGTACCAAGTGGGTGGGAATACATATTCTAGTTAAAGCATCCCTGTTGAGCTACACACCGCTAACGAAGTTGCTTAGTAATCAATGTAGGGTTCTTAAGGAGCTTTAAGCTAAGGAAACTTTGAATTACTTAGCTTATTTTGTATCATTTCAGTTAGGAAGATTCTGGAGGTGATTTCCTTCATGGGGGGCATCAGCTGGAGGCTGCACGTTGTAACAGTAAAGGCAAAAGTCTACAGTGATCACCTGTTCCCTAAAACAAGTGAACTGGTCTCAGCCAGCAGGAGCTGTCTTAATCTGTAATGTGATGCATCAAGTGCAGCCAAATGTCACACCTGATTTTAGCCATCCCAAATCAGCAACTGTCCCAACAGAGGAAATCTCCCCACCCCCAAGAAGTTTACAGAAAACTGCCTCTTCAAGTGTTTGCCTTATTCAGCTTTTCACTTGTGCCATTAAGCAAGCACTGTAGCAGAAGCCACTTCCACATGGCCCTGGCAGGGGGCACTACTGCTCCATGCTTCATTCTCACTATACTTGGTATTGTATTTTTTATAAATAAGATTTTTATGTAAAGCTCAGATTTTGATTTACAGGGACCTTGCTGCATATGTACCATCTCAGTTTTGTGCCACTGGTTCAGCCATTTAGATAGCATAGTAAAAATGATTTGTATCAAAGGGGCAAATGCTTTATTAAGGTCATAAAAGGGAACACTACTTCTGCTTTTAGGAAGTTATTGCAAGCACAAGCATTTGAGATTTGAAGCAAATTTAAGCAGTAAAAGAGAAACTTCAGTGAACCTTTGCCACCTTCGTGTTCTATAAAACTTGTCAACACCGCTTAAACCATAGTTAGCCTAAAGGCCTCAAGCCCTAGTTCAGCAAAAGAAAATGTGCCTGCTTCACTATCATCAGTCTTTTAAATCTTTTATCTTTTTTATTGTTCTTAAGGTCTTTGAATTTACCTGCATCCCTTGTCTTCAAGGGGAACCCCCTTGAATATTGTGTGCTTCCCAAGGTTATGGTAGTAGGTTCCTTCCTGAAGCTGTTCAGAATTATTACTTGAATGTCTCTACTGTACTGACAAAATACTTGGATGTGCATTATATTGAGGCAGAAACAAAACCTTCACCAACACTGATGAAACCATATTGATCCTCATGGTTGGCAAGTCAGTCTGTAGTTGTATCACTTCACTCAACTTCATTGGCTTTGAAGTCCTTGCCCAGTTGTTTTGCCTCATGAGATACGAAGAATGGAGATAGGCTGAAAGATGTAAGTGCTTGTTCATCATGGTTCCCACATGTTCTTGCTATGGTATTAGTTTTCTTCTCCTTGTGACTCCATTCTCTTCATTCGTCTCTGCTTATAACTGCCTTTTCTGTATCATGCTAAGAATGACCCTTAAATTCATCACATTGTGCTATCAAGGGCTAGTGGTTGATGCTGGTACACAGAGCCCACCATACAGCAGCATTCTTACCTTTGCCTGCCTAGGGTACCCAGCCTGCCTTTCATCTAAGAGGAAATGGCACTTTTTGCAAATTTGGAATTTCCTGGGTAACCGATATCAGTTTGGCAGCTAAAATTAGGGTGTTGCCAAATATTTATTCCCTTTGCCTGAGGTTAATTACCCAGTTCAGTTGCTTTTCATTTTTAATGTCTTTTAATGCCCTATCTTAAAAGAGCAGTCAGTACCTTGGCTTTTCTTTCTGCAGAATCCCTAATCTCAACCATCCATATCGCGAATGTCCAGTTTTCTTTCTGTGCTATCTTCTCATATATAAACAGATTATATGCCAAGAGTCCCTTGTCTTTAGCAATTTCTGCTAAAACTTCCAAGTAGACTGTTTCCTTTTATAATTAAATTATTGTATTTATTAATTTGAATCCAGTAAGTCCTTTATCTAACCTGGCTTTACTGTCAATAAAAAGATGAAGCAACAAATTGATTTTTTTTAACTTGACTGTTGATTGAGCATTCTCAGATGGGCATGCCTCAGTATCAGAGCAGGCTAAACATGATCAGATTTTGTTCTGTATCATCACATAAGGTGTAAGGGTTGCTGCAGAGCACTTCCAGGTGCTCGTCTCTTAACCTCAGTATGTTAACAGCCATGTGTACTTTCTCTAAGTATCACCCTATGGCCAGAGACTGAGCAATAAGTGATCAAAGGTACTCTCCCTACCACCACCACCAGCACCAACTACTAATAAATAACAAAGATCCATGAATACTTAGTAGAATATTTTTCAAACAAGAAATCCAGCTAATCCCAGAATTGCCCCATTTTATAAATTCTTAAAGGAGCCATCCTAAGAGCAAATGAAGTTAGACGCTCATTCTCTGTATAAGGAAGTTACTCTCATTTATTCAAAGAGTATTCATGTGATGGGTTCATTCCTAAAGTGGTGCTACAGAAGAACCTTTGGAAGATGCTGGTCTCACTGTCCTTAGAGTCCTCTGATTTGAGAAAACAACTAAAGTATGATGCAGCAGGAAGGCAGCACCAGTGAACATATGGTGAGTAACAAAAATTAGACCATGAATACTGTTTTCAGATGCTGAGCTAATTCTGTAGCCTTGGATATTTCTCTTCAACTCCAGGAGTCTGGAATCTGCCTCCCTAGTCAGCAACGCTTCTAAATCGGCAATAGGTGTAGTCTGCAGCACTATCCCCCTTTCACACTCCCCTTTCGGATCTAGAAAACCAGGCAAAACAGTGATGTGCCCACTCTGCTCCCAAGTACCTGTTCCTACTTATAGTCAGTGCTTCCTCAAGCAAAAGGAGAATGTCCCCAAAAGCTAGCTATCTGCCTTATAGCCCTGGTGGATCCCTGACAGCCCTGTTGTTCTGTATTGGGCTTTGAAATTCGAAAAATAGGCATGTGATATTCCTGCACATGTAACAGCTTCAGCTTCTTAGAGGCGATGGTCTCCACAGCTAGCTAGATGAAGACAGACTACTGGATGATCCACATCAACTGGCTGCTTTCTTTCTATTGTTAACCTTTGTCACCTCCTTCTAGTGTATAATCCCAAACCTGTCCTTTATTATGCAGATCTTTGTTAAGTAAATATATTACTGCTATACAGTAGTATGTTGTTCATCCAGTACATTTGGATTAAATAAAAGTCTTTAGTTGCCAAATCCTGAAGATTAGTTTCATTGGCTATTTTTCAAAACAAAGGAGAAAGCTGGTCTAAACGTTTTTGCTAAAATAATATATCCATCATTTAAATCATTATTTATACAAATGCACTTTATTGTTTTAAACAGAACAAAAGAAGAGGCAGAAAATATTTGCATATAACAAATCCTAGCTTATAAATGTAGTTTTTTAGTGGTGATGTCTCTAATCAGTCTTCAGGGATTTTTTTTTTTTTTTTAACTTGCTTCACTGTGTCTTGAGCGCTGATATTAAGAGAAAAGCACATTGGCATAAAGTGTAAACCAGTGTCTCAAAACACTGGAAGAACTTGGAGAGCAAACATAATTCTTCTTATTTCCTCTAAGTAATCTTTCGTAAAACAAAAGGTGATCTTTGGCATAGATTCATACTTTAAAGGCATTAATATTGCATTTATATCAGGTAAGCAACTACAAATATGCTGAGGGCCTTAAAAATAATATTCATCAGTTAAAAGAAAATAGAGGAAGCCTGAGTGTACAGTACCAACTTAAGTTTTACACATTCGATGTTGAGATTTAACATATATTGGAGGTGAGAAGAAAGGACATTCAGGCAAGGGTTCTTACTCCTTTACTCATCCAGTTCTGGCTTTGGGAAGAAATAAGATTTCATGTGCTGGGCAATGCTTAGACAGCAGTGATAAGTGCAAAAAAGGAAAAGTTCTTCTCTCACTTTGCTAATAGGAAATTTATGGTGATAATTAAATATTATACCCATTATTCTCTTGGACACTCATACTTGGGAGGGAGGAGAGGATACAGGGTCTTGGTTACGGGAGGTAGGAACATACTGAGGACTATTTCTCATTGATTCATTCCCAACAGTGCCAGAATTCCAGTCTGCAAGTACCAATCTCCCTTAGGTAGGAAGTGCCCTTCAGACAGGACTGCCTTTCTCTTCAACATTCCTGGGAGGCAAGCACCAATTCTTAGGACAATTTCAAAAGGATAAAAAGGCTCTTTCAAAACTACAATGAACAAACACATATCTTTAAAATCTTGTTTAGGAAGGGGGTGAGGGCAGAATACAAAAGCCAGGACAGGAGACATGATTTGGTTAAAAATTAAATGCAGCATTTCAGCTCAGAACAAGAGATACGAATGAATGCTAAGGCCTCAGCACAGACCTCTGCAGGCAGTGACAAAGCATGAAGCTCCTGGGAGTGACCCTGCTGGGAAGATGGGCAGGGCCACGCCCCGGCTACTCTGCCCCTCCAGTAGCAGAAAGCACCAGGACACACAGTGTGTTTGTGGGGTGGCTACCTTGACAGGCCGAGGCCGGATGTAGGACAGGAATTTTCCCTAGCACAGACACTGCTCAGGGGCAAGGTAAAGACAGAATCATGTGATTCTGTGATTTCCTCCTGAGAGTGAAATTTGGTTTTGTACTGTGGGAAATTAGAAGGATTAAATTGGGGAAGGGCAAGAAGTAAATCCAGGCTCCACCTACTGGGGCTCCCCAGAGGCCATCTTCCCTTGTAGCAGCGAAGCTCACTCTGAAAAGGACCCAGATAGTACACAGCCAGGGTCAGGAGCAATATAGAAAGCCCAAAACAAATTTTGGAGGCACAGTGATTTCCTTCTTAACTAAGCTGTCTGGGCCCTGGGTCTTGGGAGCCTAGCAGGTAGAAGGGGGTAGGGGAACAAGGAGAATGAAGCAAAGAAGGAACTGTCCCCTAGGGAATGAGGGCAGAGCAGGTGTCTGGCTAGTGTTCAGTCTTGGATTCTGAGCTTATGTGAAGTCCATGGGCTATAAACCCAGTCTTCCTATTGGGATAGAGTGTGCACAAGTATTAACTGTGTTTGAGAATACAGGCTTTATACGGAGACATATTTCAAAGTGTCCATGACAAGAGTATAAATGATTTCTAAAGTGAAGAGGCCTCATTCCTTTCTGTTACGTCAGGCCAGGATGTGGCTTTTAACCCCCTAAGCAATTTTCATCATCTTCTGGTACTCCAATCATTTCATTCTGTTTAGTAGGGGTTTCTGTGCCAGCCAAGTTTGACTAAGTGCCTACTGGTACCAGGGAGTCTTTCTAACCCAGCGCAGTGTAAATCCAGCATCTGTTCGAATTTTGATTGAAGCAGCTTCAGCTTCTCTAACAGTCTCCTTCACTGACTGCATGAGGTTCTGGGCATTGTGAACCAGCATCTCGGTGGCCTGCAAGGAAAGCAAGAACTCTCCATTACTCACAGTCCCTGACGCAGTCCAACCTCCAAGACTGGCTTAAGCTAGGAGTGGACTGCAGTTTACCCCGCCTGCAGCTGGCATCCCCCCACTTGTCATATCACTGGTGATGTAGGGGAATCACCAAAAACAACCCAAAAAAGGCCATCACTGATTGTGTACTATACCAGCAGATAGATTCTAGCACATACTCTTTTCCTGGTCTTCAAACAAGCTCCTGCCTCATGCTCCTGCTGTTCCCTCTACCTGGAATGCTTTTCCCTCATGGCTCACCCCTCACCTCCAGATCTTTGCTCTGATCTTTGGTAAGGCATTCCCTGCTCACTTTACTTTAAATCACAAAGACCTTCCCACTGACAGCATTTCATCCTCCAATTCTTCATTTTTCTCCACAGAACCCATCATTACTGATAAACTGTATGTTTTACCTAAGTTGTTCATTTTATCTGATATTTTACCTGATTTAAAATTTAAGTTCCATAAGGGCCGTGATATTTTTCAGTTTTGTTCGCTGCTATGTCTCAGGACAGTGCCTGGCACAAGAGATATTTCATAAATATTTAATTCTAATAAGGAGTGAAAAAACCAAATGAACAAACCCATTGTCATATAAATCGATGAAAATCCAAATCAGTAAATCTAAACACAAACTTACAGGACTGGGATAACACTAGTACTCCACCATAGAAACTCAGAACTTACAATCTATTAGCTCAGTAATTTATTTCTTAATTGTTATTTGAGACACACACACACAAAACCACAAAACTATTTTTGAGCCACAGACCCTGTGAGGAGTTAATGAAGTCTAAAGATTCTTCCCCGAAAAATGCTCGTGTGTATAAAATTTATGCATGCAATTTCTGAGGGTTCATCGGCTCTGAGAGGCAGAACTATGGGCTTAAATTCCTGGTCAGCTGATCTTTTCATGCCTGTCAACAAAGAGGCCAAGGTCCAGAGAGGCTCAGAGATTTGCCAACCAAACACACAATAATCAGGATGAGGACTCAAAACTTCTGACCTGGCAGTCCTGTGTTTTTTTTCATTCTACCACCCCGTCACTTTCTACCTTTTTTATTTGGGATATTAGGTGGAACATAGTAGATATTCCCAGAATATGTTTTTGTTGGTTAAATGATATGGTCTGAAACTATGAGTCCTATTCTTCCTTCCCTGTTTTCTCTACTTCCTTTTCTTGGGGGCAGATGAGATCACATGACAGAAAACAACCCAGTGCCCAAACCCTGCCTAGATTACATGGAAGTTAGGGGAGAAGATCCAATTCCTCTGGTGCACAAGGAAGGTCAGGGTGAGAGCTGTTGGATTGAAATATGGTAGTGAAAGCACCACTGGCACTAGGGGAGTAGGTTCTCTGTATCCTGGCCCAAAGATCAAGGACAGAGTTCCCCAAGGAGAGGGACTGTGTCTGACTTTTTCAAACCCCCTTCATAGTGCCTAATACAGTGAGTGCCGCATGCATGCCCATGTACGATGAGCCTGTCTGAGCAGTTCAACAAAAGCTGTGCTACCTACTGTAAGACGACACTGGAAGTCTGGCTTACAGCAGGGCCTACTAGAGAGGAGGTAAGGAGAGAAACAGGTGCTCAGATGAAGACTTTCTGAATAGTCATGGGCCACATTTCCAGGAGGCAGTGAAAGAGGACAAACTCCAAAAAGTGGCTGCCATCGCTTAAAAGAACCCTCCTCCCATCATCCTTATTTCAATTGCTGTCAAAGAAACCGAGAGAAGCACCTCCTTTGAGCTGTCATTTCAGCCTCATCACACGCCCCTGAAAAGCCTACATTATTCAACCTCCCCAGGGTACTTATCACCCAGTAAGCTAGGAAGGAGAAATTCTCTCCAGTCAAAAAGGTCACAATGGGCAGGAGTGAACAGACTAGAGGCCTCAAGATAGCCAAACCTATTCCATGGAGAAAAAGAACTGAGCAGAGTCCCAACTGCTACCAATGCTTAACCCTAGGCCTCAACTTCCCATCTGTAAAGTGACCAAAGTTGCATAAGACTTTTACTTCCCCTTCAAAGTTTTTGATGCATCTCTCCAACCAGATGCCCTTCAGAGAGACTCCATTCCACATACTGAATACTCAAATCATGGGTAAAACTTACCCAAAGCTGAATTAAGTTGCTATAATTGGCAAAGAAGCTGCTGGCACGACATCAGAAGCAGCAGACACATACCTGCTCAGATTCTTCATCACTGATGTTGGTCCGACCCAGCATGGTAGCCTTCACGGTGGACAGGATCTTGAGCTGGGTGCTTATGGTTGGGATTCGCTCACATACCTATAAAGAAAATTTAGTATGTTTCTAATGTTTTTCTTACCCACAAGTTCCTTGAGGGCAAGACTTGTCCACCTCTGTATTCCTAGGGGCTGGAATACAGAAGGCATTCAATAAATTACCAGCAGGATTCCACTTGCTTTCTCCCTAGGACCAATATAGTCCCTTTGTTCAGAAAGGAAGCATTAACATTTTTTCATTTGATCAGGGAATAAATTTTCCTGACTCTGCCTTTCCCAAATGTACATATATGTATTTCCCTTTCTGCCATTTCTTTCCACTCCAAAAGCTCCTCCTCCTCCTTGCTCATCCAGTTTTCTCTCTCTTGCTTTCTCCCTCCCATCCTCCCCACTCCGACACACACACACACTTTTCTTGAATACCTGCAAGAGGTTGGTTCTGATCCGCTTATCTGTGCACTGCTTGGCAACCTCCTTGGCCAACCTCGTTACCTCATCTGAGGCCTTGGCAATGTCCTTGGCACACTGAATCAGTGCCCGCTTGGTACCACTGCCCCCTCTTACCAGCCGAGACATCTCAGCCATCAGCAGGGCCATGCGCTTGGCTGCTGCAATGATGTCATTGCCCTAGAGAGAAGCAAAGACATAATGTGAGCTCAGCCCCAACTCTGGCCAAGTTAGGGAAGGAAGGAGAAGCACAGAGAAGAAAGGAGGGAGCCTGCTGCTCCAGTGGCCCTCTGGAAGGGTGGGAGGAAGATAAAAGGACTACTTTTGAGTGACATGGATGGCACAGGAGAACAGAGAGAAGAGTGATCCAAGGCACTCCTCCCAGGACTGAAAGAGAGACAGAGAGGGAAAGAGATTATCCAACTGAAAAAAAGGAAGACCAGGTAAAATATTAGTCTGGAAGGGCAACATGTGCACCCCTGGCATAGCACTGAACACAGCACTTCAGCATCACCAAGTTAATCATGGCAATAAAAATGAGGATGAGGTCAAGAAGTTGGTTAAACAGGCATTTTCCTTTCTATAGGGGGAAAGCAGTAAGCTGGCCTGAGGGGAAAAATACAGAGGAGCCTTTCCAGATGTTGAAATCCTCCTCTTCATCCTAACCCTTGTTACAAATAGCAGCCAAGGACCATTGCTGCTGAACTGGAATTTAAACCAAGTAACTGTTATCAGCATTGGTGAGACAAGATGTATTTTCTCACCTAGACTGCTCCTGCCCTCCCTCTACTGCCTCTTATTTGTCCTGTCAGCCTAAAGGAACACGGTATTTTAATTTATCACTTTTTAAAAGGCCAAGAATCAATTTTTCTGTCCCCTCAGCTAAGTGGCTTCAATTAAAGAAACCTTCAGCTAAGAGGATGCCGCGGAGGCACCAGAAAAATAAAATCATGAGTCAAAGCTATAAATGGAACCCCCACTCCAACAAATAGCAGTTTATCTGAGATTTGGCATCTGGGTTCATTAAAACCCCATGGGTCACAATAAAGAAATGTACAAGTAATTTATGCCTTCAAAAGGTTTCTCTTTTGACTGATAAAAACCAAAAATAACAACTGCAACGTTCAAAACTGCCTAAAAGGTCAGGCCCTACTCATTTTTCCCCTCATGCTTTTCAATTTCTGCACAAGGCAGTGAAGCATACACAAACCATGCCACTGCAGGGCACCGTGTGAGACACCCCCACAGGCATCACGACGTGGCCGATCACTATGGGGGGAGGCGTGGAATATCTCAGGCAGTAATTGAGGCCAGAGAGAATGCAGGTATGGGAAGTAGTCAGGAGAATAGGGGCATGTTAGACAAGGCTGTCTGGGCCCATCTCTTCCAGTGTAGACCTGGTATCATTCCAGGATTTTATGACCTTGATTAGAAGACAGTGTAGTGCCAGGGTTAGTTATTACCCATCAGTCTTCAAACCCTTTCTTCTTGCAACATGCTACCTTCAAAAGGAAAAAAGAGTAATCACCCTCTTCCCTACTCCCCAAACTAGTGTTGGTTCAGTCCCAAGGTCAACGCTCTGTGGCTGCCTGTCCTACAGCCTTGAAGCGCCCACTGTTCCCCACTCCCAGCCCCTCCCACTGAAATACCTGGACAAGCAGTCAGTAAAGCCCCCTTCCCTGTGGGTTCCCATTGAAGCCAGCATCTGCCAGGCAGCCAAGTGCAGGGCCACAAGCAGTCCGCCCCAGAGACCCTGCCGTATAAAGCTGCTTCTCACCCTGATCAACTCTGCCTGAGCCATCAGTGAGAGGTCAGCAGAGAAGGGGGTGGCAGGCAAAGCTCAATGGTCAGGCCAGGTGACCTCTTAATGGTCTACAATGGTTCCAGACCTGCAAGTCATTGAGAGACATATCCACGGCTTCCCAAGGGCTTTAAGGTTCCAATTGTGGCCCCGAGGTAAGAAAAGAAATCCTTTCAAAAAGTGACCCCATCTCTACCCACAAACATAAATGCAATCCAATTAATCTGGCATTAGCAGACCTATCAAACTTGTGAAGCCAGTCCTAACAACAAGGTGCAGACAGACAGATGCCCGCCCTGCTCAGACTCACAGGACTCGCACAGATCATGAGTGATGCAATGTGTCAAGGCTGCACATGGCCGGATGCATATGGAGCAGCCCCAACCGGGGGTGCTAATCAGTACCTTACTAGACCACTTGGTAGCTTCCCGATGCAATGACTGAGCCGCGGCCAGAATGGGCTGGTTGACCGGCTGACTGGATGGCATTAACAGCAGCTCAGGTTCGTAATCGTCTTCCATGTCAGGGGGGACAGGGAACCCAACAGCATCAGCCGCATCTGCCTCAGCTACAACACCTATACCCACCTCAGCGGCTGGGTTACCCCGCTTTGTCGATGGCAGGAAGGATGAGAAACAGGGACAGTGTTAGTAAGAGCAGTAGGACTGGGGAAGCTGAGCATCAGCTGGTTTAGTAACCAAAGCTTGCCTAGGATGGGAAAGAAAACGGCAGACTCTCCAGAAGCCAGATGAACCAAACTCACAGAAAGGGAATTCTCAGCCTCCAGCACCAATCCCAGCTGCCCTGTTCATAGTAAAAGAAAGAGCCTCACTCCAGTGGTGAAGAGTTTCCAGAGAAAAAGTCATACCAAGGAAGCAAGTGCAATTCCTTTTACATACACTCACCACCAAAGGTAAACCTGCCAAGAGTAATTCTCAGAATAGTTTTGAGGAGCCAAACAACCAAACAATAGTAGCTGATTACCTTTAAAAGGAATCCAGAGGGAAAAAGTAAATTCAGCCACACAACTTGCTTTGAACAGAAGAAAGTGAGTACTCCCTGCTGGCTCATAAGGACACTATTCTATATCTTCCTGGGCACAGGAAGTGAGTTGGGTCAGCTCTGCAGTAACCAGACACAGATCATTATTTCCTTCAGGAATTAAAAAGTCCCAGAGTTTAAAATGATACATCAGAGGCAACTGATAATGAAACCAGGAAAGAGGCAAAAAAAACAAACACAATGGTGATTGAAGAGGACTTATCAAATACCCCACAACCACCCAGCTGAAAGAAGTCTCCAGAAGATGCCCCATCCAGCTTCCCATCTTAGGGAAAACCCACACTTCAGACCACCTCTCTCTCTCTCTCTCTCTCTCTCTCTCTCTCTCTCTCTCTCTCTC
>NW_024412404.1:14974769-15050438 GCF_014898765.1 Herpailurus yagouaroundi | reverse complement strand
CTCTCTCTCTCTCTCTCTCTCTCTCTCTCTCTCTCTCTCTCTCTCTCTCCCCCCTTCAAGATCTTCAGGGCCAACACTTCTACAATCTCATATTGCATCCCTTGCTAGTACTGACTCAGAAAGCTGTTCCTTGGGTACAAACTAAATCTCTCCTGTTGCAAACTAGGGTTCTCATCCCAAACTTAATTTACATACTTCACAGATAACACATGAACGTGGCAACTGACCAAGGCTGGGTTCAGAGAAGCCCAAATGTGGGCCCACGAGAGAACAGGACCCATGAGGGGAAAGAATAAGTTTAATAACAGGGATGGGGAATCTGAAAGGCCAGGGCAAGAAGTAGTGTGATCAGATGCTGAAATAGGTTGAGGGGAAAGAAAATAAAAGGAACTGCCTCAAGGAAGCCAAACCATGTATATGAAGAATGGTGAACACAGGTTTGTTTTGTTTTGTTTTGTTTTTAAGAATTTTGTGGGGCTCGAAATCACAACCCCCAAGATACAGAGTCACATGCTCTACCAACTGAGCCAGCCAGGTGCTCCTGAACACGGGTTTTTTTATATCAAACATCAGTGGGGCACCTGAGTGGCTCAGTCAGTTAAGTGTCTGACTCTTGACCTCAGCTTAGGTCTTGATCTCAGGGTCATGAGTTCAAGCTCCATTGGACTCCACACTGGTCATGGGGCATACTTAAAAAAAAAAATCGCTAACCAAGAGGAAGTAAGAGTTTACATGGAAGTTTAACTGAGGTTGCTATCACTCCTAAAATTCTTACCCTGTACAGGAAACGTGTCTCCAAACGTTGATGATAGAGTTGGAGAATTCAGGGAAAACAAGGGGTTCAGGTACATTCTAAACTCTTTCCCTAAACTCTGTCTCAAGTAAGACTCATCCCCATTCCTTAGAAGAGAAGCCAGCTCACTGCTACTGGGGTTCAGGGTCTCGAAATGTACAAAAACAGACTGACAGATACACAAACACATAACACACCCATCCCCCAGATACACACGGTTCAAATAGCTCCTGACTTCACACAGCTCAAAGTTGGCAATCTCCTAATGTTCCAAATCTCCAGGGATAGTCAGACCTAAAGACTTCTGGCCACAAATGGCAGAGTCGGAAAAATATGTAGGCTGATGCTCTCTGCCCCTTGTTTGTTTATAATTCATGTATGTTTTGTGTCCTGCTGCACAGTATATCTGGGTTTACTGTAATAAAGCTTAAATTTCCTTTAAAGTCTTTAAGTAAAACCAACCTTCATCGTCACCTCCATCCCACTCTCCACATGCAGTGGGACTCTGCTAAGGTCCTGGAGGTGTGCATGCCCTAGTTAGAAAGATACAATTATAAATAATTCCATGGTCAGGCCCAACACCAGCAAGGTCACACTATTCATTCCTTCTTAGAACCTAGGCTCACAGCTAACAGCACAGAAAAATACAGAATTAAAAACCCAAGGTCAATTTCCCAGGCTGGAAAAACCCAAGATCAGCTGCGTGCAGAAGGTCCCTGGGGAACTACATTTAATACAAGAGCTTGAGACAGCTGAGGGTGTAAAAAGGCAAATAAATGGTGGGAATAAAGATCTAGAAGAAAGGGTCATATCACGAACAGTTTAGAACTATATTTCATTGCAAGGTTAGCAATAACATTTAGCTCATATCTAGAAAAGCTTCCACTCACTTTCCATCGTTTAGGGGAAAATAGGCAAAAGTTATTCCCAGGGCATGACTGCTGCCAGCATCTAAATTTTCACCAACCACACTAATAGTTACACTTTCAGATTTGTCGAGGTGGAGTTAGCCTGGAGCTGTCTTGAACCAAGGGGTAAGATGACTCTAAGGAAAGGACAAAGCACATGGCTTTTAAGACACCAATCTAACTGCCTTTATGAAAAACAGAAGGAAAATGCAAACACTTCACCTAGCTCTAGCAGAGCCCACAGAAGACTATTTCATGTTTGGAGTGCTGGTAATTAGCAAGAAAGCATCTAAAAACATTCAGCAATCTTAAGAAAGAGAAGCAGTTTCTCAAAGACCCCAAATGTCCAGGGTCACAGCAGCTGACCCTTGCATGGACAGAGGACAGGAACCCTCCTCTTAAATCACAGGCAGCCTAGATGACAATAGAAGGAGAAGCCATCAGGTGCCAGAAGCATCTTACTAAACCACAAGTAAGAAGAGGAACATGCTATTGACAACAACAGGAACCAAAGCAGACAGAGGGTAACTTTCCAAACAGACTCTTCTTCCTGGGCTGTGTGTACAGTTCTTCATCCTTTTTCCACAAGAAAAGCTTCATTACTTACCTTGCTGGACCACTTGCGAGCTTCATCATGGAGCTGCCTGGCAGCCATCATCATTGGCTGGTTAATCACCTCCCCGGCTTTCTGCTCAGGGAACTCTTCATCCTTCTCCTCTGGTGGTGGGGGCCTGGGTGGAGGGACCTCACCCTCAGGCAGCGGTGGTTTGGGAGGAGCAAGCTCATCTGTCAGCTAAGAAAGAATTACTGGGTTGTAAGTAAAACCCTAGGAACTACTCCCCTCTAGAATTCTTTCCTTTCCTCTAAAAAGCATCCCCAGAAAAGCCACCCACATTCATTCCATATAAGACCACCCACACTGAGCGCAAGGACCACCTGCTTCAATCTCAACAGATGCATATTTTCTTCCTTGTTCTCCACAAAAAGCCAGCAGCTACAGTTTTGGACATAATCCAGGGAGGCACGCACGCACTACTGGACCAAGGATTCCCAAAGATCTAATTTGTGGCCCTGTGTTGAAGGGAAGCTGCACAGGCAAGTAATTTCTCCCCTGGGCCTCAGGTTCCTCCTCTGTCAATAAGGGGTAGCTAGACAAGCCTCGAAGATCTTGATTCTGTGTGTCAAAATCTGATGATCCCATAAAAAGCCATTTGGCAAAATAGCCCCCACCCACCCTGGCCCTAACAACCCACCAACAGTCCAGCTATAAAGAATCAAATGAGGCTGAAGCATTGGAGGCTAGGGAAGCACTGTGTCTTAGTTTGGGCAAAATGACCCAGTTGTATCCTCAAACAACTTAGAAATTTACATCTTTTATCGACATTAAACATGGCAAAGTAAGTCAAGGAGAGTAAATCAAAGTATTGCCTTGATAAACTATTCCCAAAGTCCAGCTATTTCTAATACTTGGTTAGAATAATTACTATTTCCTATTCTAGGATTTGTATCTATAAGATATTGCCCAGCTAATCCTCCTTCTAAACCACTGATTTATGGAAGAATAAATTTATGGTACTTTGGGGTGCGTCAAAAGAGTTTACATGATAGTTGGGGGAAAAATAAACTTGAAAACAAAGAGACTGTATTACTTTGTTACTAAAAAAAAAGTCAAGTAAAGGAACAAAGAATGCACACAAGAGTGTACCCACTTCAGTTTGCCATTGTCCACTGGGAACACAAAAAAATCTCACCACAAGATTATTTTCCCACTCTTCATTAACTTACTACTACCTCATCACTCATCACATGCACACTTACCAAAGCCAGTTCCTCTGCTCCAATCAGTTCCCAACACAGCAGGCCAACCCCACGGACCCCCACCTATCCAGCACACCCCATGCAGAACCATGGGGTTAGGACTCCACTAATTTCAGAATGAAAGATAAAAGTCAACTTGTACATCCAACTAGGCTTTAAGCAGAAGTTAAACAAAGACCCCTGGTAACTGAGGCGCCAGAACACAGCCAACCTCCCCCTTGTTAGAGTCCCAACACCCTCTGCTCAATTCTCCCCATCACTCTGAATTTACTTACACGGAGCTGTTCAAGGTCTGGCGGAGGAGGCGGGAAGTCAGGCTCCTGAGGCTGGAAGGCTTCTCTGACCTTGGCCACAGCTCCCAGGATCCGATATCCTGAGTCCAGGAAGCTCTTTTGCAGGCCTAAACATAAGAACCCTCACTTTCAGCTGGGCAGGTCAGCGCCCTGGAGCACGGTCTGTCCAGCAGAAGAACTGGTTTCTATTAACAAAAGCTGGATGTGAAGCTGCCAGGAAGCATCACAGGCAGTGATTGAAGGGGAAAGGAGGTAAGGGCAGGGCAGAAGCCGCGAGGCATACAAAGAGTCAGAAGGGTCACAGCCAGCTATTCCCAGTGGTGCAGGGTGCCTTCTTGCCTGTACAACTAACAAGTACTCAAGACACTCCTGGGCGTGATCACTTTGGGCTCAGGTGGTGCTCATCACCTCTTTTATGATGAACCAGTCAAGAGATACGCCTGCCTAACTCTGAACAGGGGAGATGTCAGTTTCAGATTGGGCATACATTCCCTGGAGTCTGTCTCATCTTTCTCACTACTCCTTTGCTCACCTTGGCATTAAGTGTATTAACCCTCTCTGTTGAGCTGCTAACAGTGTCCAGTCACCGGGAATTCAAGAATTCTCCTCAAACTACTAGAAACTCCAATTAGGAACCTGAGCGTGTCCTTAGTGATGGTGGGTTCAAGATACCAGAAAGATCCTGCCTGGGCTAGGGATGAATAGGGCAGCCCTTCCTACCCACTCCCTTACACTGACTGCATTCTACTCACAGACGAGGCTAGACACACTGGATGCTCAGAACAGGAAGGAATTCAGATGTTTCTAACCAAAGGAGTGGTAACATCTTCAGTAATACTGAAAACGTGCTCAAAGTTCAGCTAAAGAAAGTCCAGACTCTTTGGTAGAGGATGAGGACACTCACCTAGGAGATCTACATGTCAACTTAAGCCCTCCCAATTTGACAGAAACAGAAAATGTTTAACAGAGTAAAAGCATTTTAAGAAAAGCAGAAAAGAAGTTATACATTGGTTATCATGCATCTTTTGGGCAATTTCCAAAATAACAACTAAACAGGACCAGGAGGTATCTAATCAGACAAGCACAGAAAAGTTGGTCCAGAGAAACTAACTTGCAACAAACCTGCAATATTGCAGAAATTAGTCTGTGCAATATTTTTTTTTTTTGGACATGAAAAGATTAATCTAGCACTCTCAAACTAAGTATCTGCAGTTTCGGCTCCCAGATATTGTATGCGGTGGTTGCGGGTGGGTGCATATCGTCTTACCACTCTGTCGGCTTCCTGAGTTAACCTCTCAAGTGAGGTGAACCACACCATGAATTGCTTACCAGGGTCAGAAATGTTTCCGGCCACAGCCTTTGCATCCATCACCATTGGAGAGATGGTTTTGCTCAATTCATCAGAGGCGGCTTTCACAGCCTCACGGAACTTGGGATCCTCAGAGTTCTCCACCTCCCTCTTAGCCACCAGCAGGATACGGTTGGCCCGGCGAGCAATGCTGGTTGCCCCAGCGACCAACATCTGTGGCTGAATATTGGCCATGGCCACTTTACACTTGTCCAGGTCTTTTTTAATTGCTTCTTCAGAAGCATCCAACAGAGATTTGGTATCAATAGCTTCGTCCACCAGCCCTGTCAGGAGAAAAGGAATGTAATTTAGTTTCTATTTTAGAAGAAGAGAGACTCAAAAACCCTGTTGTCCACTCAAGTTTCTCACGTGAAAGTCTAACACCCAGAATTCTCTCCTTCAGCTCTAAGCCCTTCCTCTACAATCAGAAGCTTCCAGGTGAATACCTTAGTTCAAAAAAAAAAAGTGAAGATGGAGACCAGGAGGGCCATATAGAGTCATAGCATTCGTACCACCGTGGTCACTGGCCTTCCTGTGGCTACAAACAGACAACCAGAATTGCAACAACAACAGGAGGAAACAAGGATTGCGTCTCAAGCCTTTACCGCATCTCCACGTTGTGTTAGTAACATTTTCTCCCTTTCTGCCTCACTCCCCAGCCATCTGTTGCTTGTTGGCAGCTTGTAGTGCCCAAGATGAGCCACTCGGAGGAGTCTAATAACCCTAACCACCTGTTTCTTGTTTCCGTTGCCTCTCTTACGATACCTCAGGAGCTCCACTTTCATCTCTGGCTGCTACGGACCCTGTCCCAGCAAGTTCTGCAGGGAAGCCGAGGAGCCTGCCTTCCTCATTTCTTCCCTCCTCTCCCATCCCTCCCTCCACAGAGAATGAAGATTCAGAGGTGCCACTTCAATTGCACAGACACAGGTTTGTTGGCGGTTGGTTTCTCCTTTTTTTAAAACTACGTACTTGATAAGTTGGAGGAAACTCTGAGACAAGTTGAATTAAATGGTAGCTATTGTGGTTCCTTGAAATGTGAACCCACTGAAAATGACAGGGACACTTACTGTATCCACAAACACTGCCTCCCAGCCTCTGAAACCAAACTCTGGTTCAGACTGAGCAAAGGCACTATTCAAAGAGAAGATAGGAGCTGTAACAATAAACATCACACAGGGAGGGCAGCATTAAAATAAAAGAGACTCAAAGAGCCTCTCTTCAAACAAAATTGCAAGGCTTGAATGAGAAGCCGCCGCTGCTCAGCAGCCTTAATCAGGGCCAAGTACATTGTCGGGCACATGACTGTCCCTTCATCCAATTACAGCTAAGTCACATAACCAGTCCTACTCGAGTTTCTCAGAACTCATTCCTCAAGGATTAGACAGTAAGAACTCTGCACACAGCTCTACCTGTCATTTTTTCTACATTATCAATCCACTGGTTCTTCATGGTCTCAAAATGTTCATAAGCAGCTTGATTTCCAGGATTTCTAAGTAAGATGCGAGCAGCTGAGACGACCTGTCAATGACAAAACAACCTTTAAACCTCAGGGCACCCTCCCGCTGAAATACAAACTTTCAGCAAAGCTTTCCCCTCTCTACCTACAGATGGCGCTAGAAAGCCAAAAATGGGTAAGTCTCTTCTCAGGCTGAACATTATTAGATTTGGTCTCATAAACATCTCACCCAAATGGGCCCCTGCAGAAGATTTTACAGTCACAGCCTGATGTGGGGAAGGTAATAAAATGACAAAGTAAACGGCATTCACTTGGTACTTCCAAACATACACCAAACTGACCTATGTTTAAGCCCTTGGGAAGACTCTTCCACCTTAAAAATCATCACCAAGAAAGATACTAAAAATTACTTAAAACTGATTATGAATATTTATTTTTAAAAAAGTAACTATAGGGGCTCCTGGGTGGCTCAGTCAGTTAAGCGGCCGACTTCGGCTCAGGTCATGATCTCGCGGTCCGTGAGTTCGAGCCCCGCGTCAGGCTCTGTGCTGACAGCTCAGAGCCTGGAGCCTGTTTCAGATTCTGTGTCTCCCTCTCTCTGACCCTCCCCCGTTCATGCTCTGTCTCTCTCTGTCTCAAAAATAAATTTTAAAAAAACGTTAAAAAAAAAATTTTTTTTTTTTTTTTTTAAAGTAACTATATACAGTTAATGAAGTACTTTCACATCTATTAACTTACTGAATCCTCACAACAACCCTATGAGACAGGTCAGGTAATTTCTCCACTTTACAGATACAAAATGTAAATGACTTGCTCAAGCGCTCCCAGACAATCAGGTATAGCAGTTGGGGAAGGAACTAACATTTCCTGAGTATTTGGTTAGTTACAGGCTGTACACATATCCTTTTAATCCTCCAAATGATCCACTAGGAAGGAATTCTCCCCATTTTACAGATGAGGAAACTCAAGGTCACAGAGGATTCAAGTCCAGATCTGTCTCCAAAATCCTTACTCTTTCCATCATTGGTATCTTTAGTTTTCTGTTTCTCTTTTTTAGGAATCTCACTTTTATGCAGAAATCCTGTTTTATGTTCCATGTTTTATGGAAGTTTTTAAAGAAAGTTACTCATGTTCATATTTTATGGAAGTGTTTTTTAGAAGTTGGACATGTATGATTTTTCAAGAGAATCTAACTTGTTAACATGCCATGTGGGCAAAAGATAAACAATATAAAGGTGTGCTTTTCTTTTTTAAATCTCTCCCTGCATGTTCCCACCAAAGCCAGTATCACAGACATGTAAAGCCTAGCACGGTTCCTAATATACTACAGGTACACAATAAATATCTGCTGAATGAATCAATTTTAAAAAGATGAGTTTCCTATAATTTGATTACTAGATTATTCACAGCATACTGGCTATAACTTGGCTATATAATGAAGTAGAAAAAGAAAACAAGTTATGAACACAACCGAATTTTTAAAAAATATCCTCAAAGAGATGCAGGGAAAGGCAAAAGCTCTAAAATTCAAAGACTAACCTCTGATGATTATCCAAATATTTCCCTAATTATGAGTGTGGGTGAGGGGTCACTTTACTAGTTTTCTACTTTCAGAAGTAATCTATGATCATTACAGAAAACTACAACAATATAAAAATGATTTTGAGACTATGAGTGTGTTTCTTTCACGACAATTTACAATAAGTGTTCAAAAATGTATAGAAACTGTTCTGTAATTGACCTTTACTGAACACTGTAGGGCGAATATTGAAACAATAAAAAGCAAGCATAATTTAACCTGGGGTGTGAGTTCTCGAGCTGTCTTTACTGATGCCTGAATGCCTTCCACTGTAGATTTATTAGCAGTTCCAACAGCAGCCGCCTTCTCCGCCGTGGCACCAAGCCTTCCCGAATGGTGCTCAAAGTTTGCCGCCCTCTCATCAAATACCTTGAGAAAAAAACAAAAACATTAGGAAACTTTATTTCAATCAAATGGGTCAGGAAGCCTAAGAAAAATTCTCACTTTAAGCAGAGGCAGCCACCACTCAAGCAAAGACTTCACAGATGACATCAAACCCTAGTTAATAAGACAACAATCAATCGCCAGGTCTTGGCCTTGCTCTATCTCCTCAGAGGTTTGGCCACAGGCATCATGTGCGTGCATGCGCATACCCGCACACCCACACACCCTTGAATTTCAGCTCAAACAATGCTTACCAAGTGCAGACAGAACACACAGCACTGTGAAGTCTACAACAAGGACTTCACAGAAGGTGAAGACCAAAAATCCCTGTTCCCAAAAGTCTTATCCTGGAGTTTGAAGAAGAGAGACAAACCCACTCAAGGCTCCAGTGCAGGTGGCTGGGTGCATTAAGAGCCAAGAATATCCACAGTCCTAACCCGAACTCCAGCCTCCTTCAAGGCAGAATCGCTCACATATCCATTACCATTAATGTTGTAAAAACTCTGCCCCTGACCTCCATGAGAAAAATGATAGCTGGTGCTCACAATGGGGCCTAACACTAGGGCAGGGAAGGTTGATTTTTATTATCCCAAATAAAAAACCTATCTACTGAATTGTCCATTCAGCTCTCAAATTTGAAAAAAGTTAGCTTTTCTGTTGACATGGATATTATGCAAAGTTGCATACAATGAAGTAGACTATTTAACTTAGATAAAATAACAAAAGCTCTTCTGTCACTTGCTTAGATAACAATGCTTTGAGAAGAAGCAAGGCATACCAAGCAGTGCTGGGTCAGGTTTACACTCCACACAGAGCATATCAGAAACTGCCTGACAGAATCCATCCTCTCCTTTGCCTCCTCCTGAGGGTCTACTTGCCCATACGCAGGGACCAGGGCAGACCACCTGTAAAGCCCTCAAGCCCTCCTGGTTCAACAGCAGACTCCAGTCTCCTTGCCAGGGTGCTGTCTTGACCCACACAAGTCTCTTCCCCATAATGGCCTCTTGTGGGTTCAGCCACCTGGTTCTTGCCATTTAATGCTCAGAATCTTCGTCTAAATCTCTGATTTCCTAGTCCCCCCCTTCTCCTGGCCTCAGTCCTTTTCTTATCTTGGCTGGTCTCCCATAATCTGGATCTACGGGGCTTTTGCTTACCCTAGTCAGTCAATTTCAATTCCAGCCTTGTCTGCTGCTCCCTCTGACTTAACTGGCCACTTAGCCTGCTTTTCGTATCACTCAATCAAAATTTACTAAGCACCTACTATGTGCCAGACCCTGGAGTAGGTGCTAAAGATACAAAAATGATTAAGACACAATTTCTGCATCTCAGAAGCTCAAATCCTTCAGATGTAAGAAGGGCCCATAAGCAGATACTTATATAGAGTGTGCTATGTACAGTCATAAAACTAAGCAGATACCATGCAAGCAAAAGGAAAGGCACTTAACCTTATCCAGGAAGTAAAAGATCAAAGGATAAATGATATATAGGAATTAGCCAAAAAAGAAAAAGGGGAAGATAATTAGGCAGAGACAAAAAGAACAAAGACATAGAAGGGAGAACGGGCAGAGTATGCCGGAAACCATAAGCAATTAAGTACTGCTGGGGCATGAACTGAGAGGCAGAGGTTTGTGGGAAACAGGTTTAGAGAGAGTATTAGAAGTAGATCCCAGTGCTACTTTATCCTATGTGAAAGGAAAGACTCACTGAAGGGGTAGGAAAAGAAGGTCAAATCTCTGTTTTTATTTTATTGGTGGCCTGGTGACAGGTTCAAAGAAGACGAGTCACAGCTGTGCAGTCATTTAGGCAGCAGGGGACAAGGATCAGAGCTAGAGCTGCAGCAATGTGTGAATGGAAAATGTAAAGGATTCAAGAAATATTTGTGAGATCAAATTAGCTTGCCTTAAGTTATTTATTGGTATGAGAAGAGTCAATGGCAACTCCCAAATTTCCAAGAGAGAGAGAACAGGAAAAGGACAACACATGCTGATGTCCCAACGAAGCATCAAATTGGGGATAACCAGGAGAGACTTGATCTACTCGTCAAAACTCAGAGAAGTTTGGACTGAAAAACAGCAAATCATCTTAGCCTAAGGGGACCGTGAGCTGAACTACGCCCAGGCCAGAGAAAGAAAATCGGGGTCATCAGCAAGTAAGAATAACACACACCTCCAACCCACCAATGCTACCTGGTCTGGGGTGCCTGACGCAATAACCCCTTATTCTTTGCTGCCAATATTTGCTTTCCTAGATGCCTCTACAGCTGGAGCGGCCATATGATGGAGTCAATGAAACATAAGCAAGTCACCTGGAGGATTTCTGGGAAAAACTTTACTTTCATTCATTCACCAACAATGTGCCAGGCATTGTTTTAAGAACTGGGAATAAAGTATGACAAAACAAATTCCTTGCCTACATGGCCTTTCATGCTAATGTGAGGGAGACAGACAAACAAAAAATGAGGCAAACATGTCAAATGTTGATAAATGCTGAGGAGAAAAATAGGATATGGAGATTAGGAAATCGCTGGGGGCGGGGTAGGGATGCTATCTTGGGCAGTGACCCAAAAGTGGTATTTCAGTAGAAGCTCAAGGAAGAGAGTAAATAATACATGTAATTATCTATGGGAGGAACAGAGAGAACAAGTGCAACGGCCCCAAGGTTCAAACATGGAAAATATAAACATGGCATGCTGGGAACACAACACAAGGAAGTCAGTGTAGACAGAGCAGCCTGCAGGGTAAGAGTGGTACAACATGATGTCAGAGAGGTAGAGGGGAACCAGATGCAGTGGTGTGAAGTCACCGTAACCACTCACACCAGCTCATAAGAGGCAAATGCACCCATTTCTTCCCAACCGCTTTCAGTGACTCCACACCGAAACAGCCACAACGGGAATATTTACATCATGGAAACAAACAAACATTACAAATCAGGGCTTTTTGGTTCTTAGGCTTTCTTTCCTAGAGTGCCAGTCTACCAGCACATCACTGGTCTTACTGTTATTGTAAGGATCCTGGCTTCCCTCTGGGACAGGAGGGAGTCATCAGAAGGGGGTGAGTAGAAGAACGACACCAAATCATTTAAAAGGACTACCTTGACTTTTGCGTTGAGAATAAAATGCCCTAATAAAAGGGACAGTTGTGACTGGAGTGCCCTTTCCTTCATTTCTTCCTGCCTTGAACATGATGCATAGGGTTACAACAGCCATCTCACACCATTAGGAAAAGACCAAAAAAAAATCACAGAAATGCCAGCTGTCACAGTGTCAAGCTGCTGAACCAATGCCAGGGCTACCTATGTCCGTGTTTCTTGTTACACCATAAAAACAAAACCCAGTTGTTTTCTTCTCTGATAGTCAGGTCTTCTACAGCTTACAACTCAAGAAATGTCCTAAAGACACACCTGATAACTAAAAGAAGAGGTAGCAAGGCCTTTCCTCTTCTGCCCTTCCACCCTTCACCCACAATTTCCCAACCACTGCCTCTGATGCACACTGAAATCAAATTTTGCCTTTACAAATATCCAAATATATATAAATATGCATGCGTGCGTGCGTGCACGTGTGGGTGTGTGTGTGTGTGTGTGTGTGTGTGTGTGTGTGTGTGTGTGGCAGGCCAACAGAAGAAAAGGAAGACTCCAGATACCCACTTCTTCCCTACTGGGAGCATCAGGAGGTGCAGTGGCCGCCACCGCCAACAGCTTGATGGGAGTTGTGGTGTCGCTGAAAACATCTGATACCTCCTGAGTCATCGCCTCCTGCATCCGGGCTTTCAGATCCTTAAAAACATTGTTCACAAATAAAAATTACCAAAAATGTCCAAAAGGTACATCTGCCAATATCCTTACTTTAGTGACACATTCATTCATTCATTCATTTAATCTTTCATTAAGTATTTACTATAACTATGTACAAAGCACTGAACCAGCATGGAACAGGTGTAAGATATGAATCCTACCCTCTAAGAGATTCATGTCTAGTAGGAGAGGTAAGACAGCACCCACATTCTCCACCCAAACAAGAAATCTTACTTCCTTTCTTGGTGGCTTCTAAGAAATGGTACTGAGGTTCATGGGGTAGAACAGAAGACCCTGAAATGTAAACAGAGTTCCTCGCCACTCCCAATGTTGGAGGAGCCTAATCATGGCCACAGAAGCTGTAAGGATTGTTTGGCAGATGCAGTGCCATATCTCTAAGCATTTTCTTACATTAAGAGTAAAGAAATTAAGAACGGGAAATTTTTCTGACACATGTTTTTTCAGTTAAGTTTCTAGAAAAACTTGATAACCAGTATATGTACCCATTTCTTAACATAATCTAAAGACGATTCTTATAAGTCACGGAAAAGGTTCCTTTTCATAGTTATCACACTTAGTCCAATCTAAGTTTTCTGGATTTATAGAAAGAAGTCTCAGTCACTCCCACTGCTTCTCAAAGTGGGTGACACTCACAATACCTGAAATGATGTTAGGTGTTAGATAGAACAGTGTTTTCATTTTGATAATTATGTGTTTTCTTCTAAAGAATATTAGGAAAAATGTAACTAGCACATCAAGCTCATGTTTTCATGATTATTATAAAGTTGTCTTTTAAATAAATCCACCTAAATTTAAAAAGGGAGTCCATTTTAAGAAAAATATTGACCAAATAAACACAGAGGACATATGGTAGAACAAATATCACAAAAGAGGTCTTGCTTGACTGAGACTTGGAAAACAACTTCAGCTGCAGTCAAACACAGGTGAGCTTTTTCCTAGTAAGTTCTAGACTTCATTATATACTCCTTGATCACACTCTTCACTTTCCCTAGATTCAAGAAATTGTATATTTTAAAAATCTCTCCCCTCCCATTTTTCAATAATAGTAAGCATAGAAATGTAATAATTTGTGCTCCAAAGTTCTACCTTTAAGGAGTCTTGGAGCTGAGATGCAAGTGCTCTCGCCTGAGGACTCTCTCCTTCCCCTCTGGCAGCAAGGTCAGCCAGCTGGGCTGTCAGCTGGTCCACACGGTCACACTTTGCAAGAAGATCTTGGCGATACGGCCCCATCATGACATTAGCCAGACGATGCCCTTCGGCCACAAGACCCCGGATGGCAGCCTGACCTGGATCAAGAGGAAAGCACTGTAACTTACAGAGACCCAGAGAAGGCAACTGCAGTACCATTGTGGTAAACTATTGTGTTGTTTTTGTTGTTTGTTTTATTTTAAAGTTTACTTATTTTTGAAAGAGAGAGAGAGACACGTGTGTGCATGCATAGGGGAGGAGCAGAGAGACAGGGAAAGAGAGAGAGAGAGAGAGAGAGAGAGAGAGAGAGAGAGAGAGAATATCCCAAGCAGGCTCCGTGCAAGTCAGCCCCAACTCAGGGCTCGATCCCATTGACCCTGGGATCACCACCCAAGCTGAAACCAAGTGTGACACTTAAGTGATTGAGCCACCCAGGTATCCCTGTTGTTTTTTTTTAAATAAAAACATTTATGGCACAAAAACAGACACATAGACCAATGGAATAGAATAGAAACCCCAGAACTAGACCCACAAACGTATGGCCAACTCATCTTTGACAAAGCAGGAAAGAACATCCAATGGAAAAAAGACAGTCTCTTTAACAAACGGTGCTGGGAGAACTGGACAGCAACATGCAGAAGGTTGAAACTAGACCACTTTTTCACACCATTCACAAAAATAAACTCAAAATGGATAAAGGACCTGAATGTGAGGCAGGAAACCATCAAAACCTTAGAGGAGAAAGCAGGAAAAGACCTCTCTGACCTCAGCCATAGCAATCTCTTACTCGACACATCCCCAAAGGCAAGGGAATTAAAAGCAAAAGTGAATTACTGGGACCTTATGAAGATAAAAAGCTTCTGCACAGCAAAGGAAACAACCAACAAAACTAAAAGGCAACCAACGGAATGGGAAAAGATATTTGCAAATGACATATCGGACAAAGGGCTAGTATCCAAAATCTATAAAGAGCTCACCAAACTCCACACCCGAAAAACAAATAACCCAGTGAAGAAATGGGCAGAAAACATGAATAGACACTTCTCTAAAGACATCCGGATGGCCAACAGGCACATGAAAAGATGTTCAGCGTCGCTCCTTATCAGGGAAATACAAATCAAAACCACACTCAGGTATCACCTCACGCCAGTTAGAGTGGCCAAAATGAACAAATCAGGAGACTATAGATGCTGGAGAGGATGTGGAGAAACGGGAACCCTCTTGCACTGTTGGTGGGAATGCAAATTGGTGCAGCCGCTCTGGAAAGCAGTGTGGAGGTTCCTCAGAAAATTAAAAATAGACCTACCCTATGACCCAGCAATAGCACTGCTAGGAATTTATCCAAGGGACACAGGAGTACTGATGTATAGGGGCACTTGTACCCCAATGTTTATAGCAGCACTCTCAACAATAGCCAAATTATGGAAAGAGCCTAAATGTCCATCAACGGATGAATGGATAAAGAAATTGTGGTTTATATACACAATGGAATACTACGTGGCAATGAGAAAAAATGAAATATGGCCTTTTGTAGCAACGTGGATGGAATTGGAGAGTGTGATGCTAAGTGAAATAAGCCATACAGCGAAAGACAGATACCATATGGTTTCACTCTTATGTGGATCCTGAGAAACTTAACAGGAACCCATGGGGGAGGGGAAGGAAAAAAAAAAAAAAAAAAGAGGTTAGAGTGGGAGAGAGCCAAAGCATAAGAGACTGTTAAAAACTGAGAACAAACTGAGGGTTGATGGGGGGTGGGAGGGAGGAGAGGGTGGGTGATGGGTATTGAGGAGGGCACCTTTTGGGATGAGCACTGGGTGTTGTATGGAAACCAATTTGACAATAAATTTCATATATTAAAAAAAAAAAAAAAACCATTTAGTGGGGTTTTTTTCCCCTAACAATAGAAAAAAAAATTAGGAAATACAGGAAAGTATAAATAAGAATAGATAATCCACCCATAATCCTCAGAGACTGATACAGTTGAACATTTCCTACCAGTCTTTTTAAAAATTATTCTACTAATATTTATTTATTTATTTATTTTATTTTACTTCCAGTATAGTTTACAGTGTTATATTAGCTTCAGGTGTACAATGTAGTGATTCCATAGTTCTATACATTACTCAGTGCTCATCACCATAAGTGTACTCTTAATCCCCTTCACCTGTTTCAGCCATCTCCCACCCCTCTCCCCTCTGGCAACCATAATTTGTTCTCTAAGTTCTCTATTTTTTTGTTTTGTCTTATTTTCTTTGTCCATTTGTTTTATTTCTTAAATTCTAAATATGAATTTCTTTTTCTCTGACTGACATATTTTGCTTAGCATTATACGCTCTAGATCCATCCATGTTATTGCAAATCTTTCAGTGGTTTTTTAATGCACTGCATGTCCCTATACAAATACACATTTCTCTTTTACAAAACTGAAATCGTACTTTACATTAACTTTTATTCCTTGCCTCTTTTTATTTAATGGGAGCATTTTTCCGCATCATTGAGTATTCTTAAAAAATCATGATCTACACATCTATGTAATATTTTATCATATTAACCATAATTATTGATCACTTACTTATTATTAAATATTTATACTGTTTATATACATTCTCATATGTAACTCTGTATAGAAACATGTCTAATTATTTCTTATAATAAATTCCTCTAAGTCAAATTGCTAAGTCAATGAGTATGAACTTTTTTAATGCTTTTAATATGTAATACTAAATTGCCATTCAGAACCTTTATACCAGTTTATTCCTCCCCCAGTAAATTATACATCTGTCTGATTCCCCAAAACTGGGAATCACCAATTTAAAAATTAATCTTTTTATTCAACAAAAATAGTAAATGAAGTAAACAGATCTTTCAGCTTCAGCAGATTTGCTATCATAATATGACCTAACTTCTTACAGATTCATCCCTAAAAACTCCCCAAAATCAAAATTTTAGGTTATCAGTTCTACTGGTGACTGTGTAATGCAGGAGCCCTCAAAAATGAAAATAACCTTGGTAGCTAAGTGCTTCTTACTTATTTTCAAAAACTACATTTAACTGGGTATTTTCCAATGAGTGTAATAGAAACACAACAGAATGGAAGTACACATAGACTGGAAATAATTAGTTCAAAGTTTAGATTCCAACCTGAGGACCTTTCTGTTTGCCCACAGCAAAATCATTTACTCACAAATTCTTTTTGAATAAGCCACAGGTATCATTTATGGGCTATATTTGGAAATGGAGTCACACTGTAGGATGATTTACTCACCAGTAGCTGAAGAACCCCTTCTGCACCTAATTTCAGATGAACAGGATCTCTATCAACAACTTGCTTATTTTCACTAAGACCAGTTTATGGAGGGTTAAATGCACTCATGGCCTTACCAACGCCCCGGTCATCCACTGTGGGATTATCAATCCACCGCTGTGCTTGTTCAATCTTGCCCTCCAGGTGGACAGCTGCCTTGGCGGGTCTGCTGTTGGCCACAGCCCTATTGGTTTTGGTCTGCAAGTTCTGCAGGGCTGTGGCCACCTGTTTGGCCAATGCTCGAGCCTCTGGGGAATCTCCTTTCCCCCTGAAAAGGAAAAAAAAAAAGCCATCCTGTCATAGACACTATTTACAGTGAGAGGATTTTAATTGCTACACAAATGCTAATGCCAAATTGCTAATGATTATTATTAGCTTAGTTTGGAAGGAGAGTGGTTTATTTATTTGGCACTAAAGTAAGAAATTGATCATTTAAATTCAGATTGCATTATCCCAGTTAAAACATTAAATATGAGTTTGAGTCAATCTACCTCAATCAAGCTCAACCATTTGGTTAGCTGAGCTCAATCAAACATCACTAAGTTGGGGGGGGGCACCTGGATGGCTCAGTAGGTTGAGGATCCGACTTCGGCTCAGGTCATGATCTCATGGTCTGTGAGTTCAAGCGCCGTGTCAGGCTCTGTGCTGACAGCTCAGAGCCTGGAGCCTGCTTTGAATTCTGTGTGTCTCTCTCTCCCTCTACCCCTCCCCCACTCGTGCTCATGCACGCGCACACGCTCGCTCTCTCTCTCAAAAATAAACATTAAAAAAAAAATCACTACATTGGCTGACCCCTCAGTTGACCATCAAGGAAAACACTAGTTCCCTCAGGGATTAGGAGGGCCCAAGTAGCCATGTATGTTGTATAGCAGTAGTTGAAGCAGCTACAGTACTAGTTAGAGAACTAGTAGTAAGTAGTACAATTTTTTGAGTCCCAACTCTGACAGTAAATAACACTCTTATGTTATTTAATCCTCATGACAAACCTAAGAGGTAGATATCAGTATTATCCCCATTATTCAAAAAGCAAAAGTAAGGGACCAAAAGGTTGGATAACTTACCCAAGATCCTATCACTTACTTTGGTGGACTAGGGATTCAAACCCAGGCACTATGACTTCAGAGTCCTCACTCTTAGCTACTTACATTGGTATCAAAATAATTCTCCAATTCTTGCCATAACTGATTGAACTGGTTATCTAACTCAAAGACAACATGAACACAGTCAAGCAAGGAACCTAATTCCAGTGTGCATAAAAGTCATCTGGGATCTTAGTTTTAAATGCACCACCAGAAGAGATTATGATTAAGTACACCCCATTGCAAACGCAGTGGGGTCCAGGCTGTACATTTTTCACAAGATTTCCCAGGTGGTTCTGAGGTATGTTGTCCTTGGCCCATGCTTCAAAAACACTGCATAGTCAACTAGCAGTGGGTCTGGAACTAGAAAGCCTGGGACATGGTAGGGCAAAGCTAGACAAAGAACCCAAATAAACAAAATCAACACACAGACTGAAGCAGACAGCATGCCATACAGCTACTAACACACAGAGGGAGTAGTTTCCAGTTGCCACCAGACCTGGCCATACTTCAAACTATTAAGTTCCATTAGACATTAGATGCCACTACACATTTCTGGCCTCCACTTTTTCTTGAGTTTCTTGTAACCAAATACAGAAATAAAAAGAGAATCACAATTATGTATCACAAAGGGAGATTACTGCCCCCAAAACCCTACTCCAAAGACTTCAGATTCTAACCATTATGAACACATAAAAAATATGACACATTTTATTTCTCAAGTCCACCTAGAGAAAACTTCAGGTTAATCTTATCTGCCTCACCTGTAAAAATGAAAATGTTAGCCTACCAGCCAGAATAACTAATTTAGATATTCTCTGAAGAACTCCTTTGTGATTTTAAATTTCAGTACCTTCTCCATTATAAAGCTGGACAAAGAAGGTATTTACTTTGGTTCTGATCGTGGCTACTCCCACTGTCAGGAAGCTATGGATATGTATATGTTATACTAATAAGTAATGATGGCATATGACCACACAGGAAGGTTTGCTGTTCTCACCATTAGCATCAATTCTCTCTTCATCATTAAGAAACATTAATGAGTGCCTGATATGTATATGGAATCATGTTCTGGTCCTTAAAAAGTTTCTCCTTTGAGTATTTTAAACTAGTGATAATGTAAACAGATTATATTAATGGGTTAATATTAACAAACATAGACCTAACTGTATAGACATTATATTTTACAATGATCAAATTATTTTCTCTACCTAAACAACTCAAGATTTGGGGTATAAAACAGTGATTCCCAAATGATCAACCTTGATATGTAATCAAACTTGAGCTGCTAAGTTGGTCTCTATCACAACCTCCTGCCTAAAGTATGTTTACCCTGCTCCCACCCATCTCCTATTCATGGTAGGCAGGAGTGTGCTTTCTTAGCCAGTATTGTCCTCTTGGTCAATACAAGACTTGAAAGAATTCTAAAGTACAAGTCACTGAGACAAGGTTAGGTACTCTCCCACGGAAGAACAGGAAATGAAACATACAAGTTAAATGAAAAGCCAAATCTCACAAGATACTTGACTATGGTTATCCCTGAAGAAGTGGCTGGAGGCCTGAGGTGGAGAAGAAGCGACTTTTGTCCTCTTTTTTAATGTTCTTTTAGCAGTTTATTTAAGAGAGAAAAATACTGATCAAAGGAACAAAGCAACACCTCTTTATATAATCAAAGTAGAAGCCATGAAAGCCTTTAAAAGCAGTAGCTGTGATGAGGACATTGTATTTAAGGATGTTTTATAACTGTTACATAAGAAATAACATTGCTGGGGAGAAAAGAAAGCATCTTCTTATGCCTCCTCCCCCTCCCCCCTGTCCACAGTCCACAGTATCTTTTCTTAGATAGCCACAAATATTTCCCTCTTGTGCCTGGGAAACAGTTATGCCACAAACATGATATAGCAGGAAAAGTCCTAGCTTAGAAATAAAAAGTGGATCTCAAAAAAGGAGTTCTTAGCATCCTAAATACATTAATTTAAAACCATGTGATCAGCAATAAATCATTAAACCTCAGTTATGTCAATAATAAAACAGAAGTAATACCTGACCTAGCCATGTCACACAGAATCAACAAGAATACAGTGAAAGAGCATCACATGTGCATTTAACCTATAGCATTCAACTATATATGCACTTGGGGGAAAAAAGAGAGAGATTAAAAGGCAATGTCAGAAGTTAAATACATACTGTCTTCGTAGATCTGCTAATTTAGAAGTCAGAGCAGATATTTCCCCAAGAGAACGTAGAATGTCATCTCTCTCTTTAGGATCATCACATAATTCTGCTATTTTCCGAGCTTCAGCCAAAGCCCCTCGAATCTGTTCTTCTCCTTCTGGTCCACCATTTGGATCTGCAAGCCAATTCTAAACACATAAAAATGGAAAAAAAGCATACTGTGATCTCCTCATAAACCACATTTCATTCAACTGACAAGGCCATCAGAAATATTTCAAAAGTAATCACAAGGCACACCAGTGATCGCTTTTACAATGTTGATTCTTACTGTTTTAAACAGGTTCTTAGCTCAGGCAAAATCAAATCAATCCTCCATCTTCTTAAAAGTGATTTTTTTCCTTCCCCATCAGAATAAGTATCTTCAGGGGCGACTGGGTGGCTCAGTCAGTTAAGCGTCCAACTTTGGCTCAGGTCATGATCTCATGGTTCATGGGTTTGAGCCCCACATCGGGCCCTGTGCTGAAAGCTCAGGGCCTGGAACCTGCTTTAGATTCTGTGTCTCCCTCTCTCTCTCTGCCCCTCCCTCTCTCTCACTCTGTTTCTGTCTCTCAAAAATAAACGTTAAAATTTTTAATAAAAATAATTTTAAAAAAGAGAATCTTCACAAGCGTATCTTTGCTTTAATCACACCTTACTAACTCTTCAATTTCTCAAACATTTGTTTCTCTGTGAACTGCTTGAAAATCATTTTACAGGAGAGTGGCATCAGAAAACTTTAACCCTTTAACATTGCTATGACCAAATACAGTTGTAAATTCTAAGATGAAGAAAAGCTTTTATATACTGTGATCTATACCAGGAACTAGAATTTTCTTAGTGTTCAGAGTACTTTCTCTTTTTTTTTTTTTTTAATTTTTTCATTTTAGAGAGAGAGAGAGAGCACACATGCACAAGCAGGGTACAGGGGCAGAGGGAGGGAGGGAGAGAGAGAGAGAGAGAGAAAGAAACCCAGGCGGGCTCCACACTCAGCGCAGAGCCCAATGCAGGGCTCAATCCCACACCCTTGGGATCATCACCTGAGCCAAAATCAAGAGTCAGACACTCAACCGACTGAGCCCCCCAGGTCCCCCCAGAGTACTTCCTTTAATCAAAGTATTCAAAATTAAGATCTCTATTTCAAAATAGAGTTAACATGAGTCTAAACCTGTGGTAGTAGAGGAAGTGTTAACATTGGTAATTGCTGGGAATCAGTCATCACTTAGAAACACCCATTATCTACCCATCTATATATATTGGGGGGGGGGGGGGAGAGAGAGAGATGCAGGATAATTATGGAATATTTCTCTTTTATTTCCCATCCCTCCTTAAAACCATCATTACTACCTGAGCAGCATCGATCTTCTTGGCAATGCTCTGCTTTGAGTTGGTCATAGCTTCCAGCTTGCGAGCTGCATTTTCCACTTTGGCTGTTAGCACATCCAGACCCTGAGATACCTGCTGGGCCTTCTGCATGGCCACTGGCGAGGCTCCTTGTCCTCTGCTCAAAACAGATGTTGTCATTGTACTCTCTCAAATACTTACTAGCAAAATATCATGAGAAGCACAAATATGTCATTTTTGTTAACATGCTTGTCTTTTTCCTTTCCCCTACTACATCTGGGATAGCACAAGAAAACAGAAGAGATAAAGCAAAACACCCAAACCATCCACTTTCTCCTTTGGCTTTTAAAAATATGCATTAGCTTCCTGGAACAGCATAACCACTTTACAGACCAGCCTGCAAATTTCAATAATAATGATTCTCCTTTTGATGGTGATTACATAATCAAGTCTGAACTTCAGGGGGAAAATGTGCTTGTGATCTTCTTGCTATGAGGGTTTTGTTACCATAGTAATGTGTGCTTTAGAAAAAAAAAATCCCATTAGATTGTCTTATTTATGGGCAAGTATACATTGAAAATGTTTCAGGAAGCAGCAAGCACAGTATTACTGAAAGCACATGACACTAGGACCAAGTAGATCTGTGTTCAAATCCTGGCTCCTGGGACCTGTGAACCTTGTTTACAATGGGCTTCAGCTTTGTAACTTATAAAATGAGGGGTGTGCAGGTAACAATACTTGCCCTGCTTACCTAACAGAGTGGCTTCAAGCAAAAAAAAAAAAACAAAAACAAAAACAAAAACAAAAACTTGAAAACACTATGTCAATAAAATAATACGAACATATAATTACTACTGTTATTAAATTTCCATGATTATTAAAATGAACCTAATAATAATCTTCAAGTCTACCTTCTACTCCTATGCAATCTATAAATATCAAAAACAGTTGTCACTGAGGTGACAAGAAACTGTTGTTTTCCATCACATTCTTAAAGAACTAATTTTACTATTTTCCTCTCCCAAAAGTGATACGCTTCTAAAAATGATGAGCATTATTAGAAACTTGTTTTCTCTTTGTAAGAGACTTTCCAAGTCATAACAAAATATGATTTGCCACATTTTTATAAGCTCATATATTTTTTAAATTTTTTAATGTTTATTTAGTTTTGAGAGAGAGAGAGAGAGAGCACAAGCAGGGGAGGGGCAGAGAGAGAGAGAGGGAGACACAGAATCCAAAGCAGGCTCTGTCTGTCAGCACAGAGCCTGACACAGGGCTCGAACCCACAAACCGTGAGATCATGACCTGAGCCGAAATCAAGAGTTGGGCACTTAACCGACTGAGCCACCCAGTCGCCCCTCAGATATTTTTAATCCACTCAGTCTGGTAAACTCAATGATGGGGTGGCAACTTTATCAGTTGGTATAATGGCATGGCTTATCCTCTTAACCTGAGCTTCTGATTTTAGGATGAACTCCAAAACATCTTTGCTTCCCTTTATAGTAGCATGGATCTGCCATTGATTTATCTATCTTTTCAAATTCATCCTTATTGGGGCACCTGGGTGGTTCAGTCAGTTAAGTGCCCAACTCTTGATTTCGACTCAGGTCATGTTCTTATGATTCATGAGATCAAGCCCCGCTGATAGTGCAAAGCCCGCCTGGGATATTCTCTCTCTCTCTCTCTCTCTCTCTCTCTCTCTCTCCCTCTGCCCCACCCCGCTCACACACACTCTCTCTCTCAAAATAAATAAAATAAACTTAAAAAAATAAATTCATCCTTATTTTTCATCTAAACCAATATGTGAAGTAATAAACTCAAATACTATTTATTGCCAGGTATATAAAAGATATATATACCTTTTATTTGTACTTGAGGCTTCCCTTTTATGTGCAGAGGAGTGGAAGACTTTGGGGATTTAATTTGCTTTTTTCCTTCATATCTAGTAATTCATGATGAGAAACCATGTTAGTATAAAAGTCCAATTGTGAAAATGTAAAAATATTGATGGGTACATAATTTTTCATTCAAAATAAAAAGTTTACTGAGCCCCATGAGAGGAAAAATATATCCTTACAACCTAGAAACCCTAGGTGAAAAGAAGAGTATCAATGAGGAAATTGTTACTGAGTTTCAGCCACTAAAATGTTAAATAGCTAGGCATATTTAAGAAAAGCTAACAGGGGGATAGCTTTCTAATCTTTCATCAGGAAAGGATATTGCAGGCTCCAGTGTGAAGAAGGCCCATAGCTCCCTTCCCTGTTCTAGCCTTTTCTCTTTACAGATTTATGGCCGATCCCATACAGCAGCCACCTTGTTCTCTTGCTCAAATTCATCTTTCTCTGAACACATACAACTGTGTATTTGAGAATTCCAAGTGAAAACTGTCTACCACACTGTGAAAAGGCTGCAGACAAAAGAGCCAGCAGTGAGAAATTAGAAGAGCCAAGAATCTTGTCAAACTGCATTGGCATTTCTCCGAATGGGAACAGAACTTCTTTTTGTCCTTTCTGTAAAGTTCCTGTCATGCTCATGACAGGGGAGACTGCTTCACAGCAGGAGAAAAAGGCTCACTGGGTTCAATGAGATCACATTTATTTATGCAGTTCCTTCTCCCCTACAAGGTAGAGATCCTAAACCTGAAACCTCTGGAGTTCCCAGGACTGCAGTGAATCCACGATCCTCGGGAAATTATACATAATACTATAGGGGCAAGTTTATGTGCAACTTTTGACATAAAGATTAATGGCTCTCATGAGATTATAAAAATTATTTTGATCCAAAAAAGGTTAAGAACCACTCCTTTAAGAGCTGTATTCTTGGGGCACCTGGCTAGCTCAGTCGGAAAAGAGTGTGACTCTTCAACTCAGGGTCATAGGTTCAAGTCTCATGTTGCGTGCAGAGATTACAAAAAATAAATAAACTTTAAAAAAACTGTATTCTTTTTTTTTTTAATTTTTTTTAATGTTTATTTTTGAGAGACAGACAGAGACAGAGCATGAGTGAGGGAGTGGCAGAGAGACAGGGAGACACAGAATCCAAGACAGGCTCTAGGCTCTGAGCTGTCAGCACAGAGCCCGACGTGGGGCTTGAATTTACAGTGAGATCATGATCTGAGCCGAAATCGTCTGCTTAACCGACTGAGCCACACAGGCACCCCCAAAAAACTGTATTCTTAAGTTTATTCTGTTAATACATTTGAAACCAAGTGTAATGGTGTACAACATGTCAAGGGGTTATTTCTGAGGCCTGTTTGTATGGAGGCCCTATATGTTCCAATTATCTCAAGATGTTTCATGACTTTCTTGAAGCCAAATTAAACTTCATCTACACTAGTATTTCAATTTTCAATTTCCTCAATTGAAAATATTTCAATTTTTCCTCAATGCTGATATTATAAAAGTCCATAAAAGTCCATAAAATCTTTTAGAGCTGCATTAACTCTATGGCTGAGTTTCAAAGAAGCCTATATTATACTGAGTTTTCTTAACAGTAAACTATATAGATTTAGTTTACAGGGGGAAAAGTTCTAACAGTCAAGTCTTAAAGGAAGTAAAAGAATTATGAAACCAAATGAATAATGATGAAATAGAGACTCAAAAGCCTAGAAATAACCAACTTACAGGATAACCTATTTAACTGGATTTTAGAATAACATGAAATAATTCTAGTGTTTTCACTCTTTGTTTCTTTTTACCCATCCTTCATAAAAGATATGGCTACCCATGCCAGACTTCACCACTGCCCCTTATTCTTTCTAAACCTATGGCTAGAAACCAAGATACCATATTTCTCTTTCTATTTCAACCTTGTTACAAAGAATCTGCTACTTTGAAAGTTTATCAAAGGAGAAGTTCACTTCAATCTTGAAGAATTAATAGAGTATAAAATCTGTGTTGTCCATTAGTCAAAAACAACACAGGGAAATTAGCAGAGACTTGGTCTCTGAATTACTTTGTCAGGAGTGAGATACGATCTGTTACCTAACTTGGGTAAGAGTAGAGCAATTTTACCGGGCTCGGAGTTCAGCCACTTGATCAGTCATCTGCCCCAGCATTTTACAGGTTCCCAGGATCTCTCTGCGTTCTTTGCCTGCACAGAGTTCACCAACTTTTCCAGCTTCATCTAAGATCTGTCTGATGGCCTGCTCACCAGCATCCCCTAAAATAAAGAGATACTCAATATCCTCACTGCTGACATATTAATTATTTAGAAAGGATACTTTACAAGTCATTTCATTCATGAAGGAATGGGTGATTTTAGAAGACAAGTGAATAGAAGGCAATACATCTGATAGCTAACAGCCAAGCAGTGCCCTTATAAGCAGAGGGTGAGGTTTTAACCACAGATACTTCTAAAAAAAAAAAATACTTGGAACCATATCCATCTGGAGATGATAAGCAGCTTGTGGTAAGAATACAGATGATGAAAATAAGCTCTACTAATTTAATACTACTTAGCACCTCTAACCTCCATTAGGCTTTTCACATTCATTCAAATATTAATCTAAAACTGAATATTAGATTAGAAAATCCATAAAACCCAGCTCAATAACCCATTTGGGTCTTTACGTAAGTCAAATTTTCTTTCCAATTCTTATTGGCATCATTTAATCTGCTTAATTAAATACTTTTTTGACATAAATGGAAATCTGCCCAATGGGAACTAGAAAGAGAAGAGTTTGGGTTTTTTTTTAATATTTATTCATTTTTGAGAGGCAGAGAGCAAGCATGAGTGGGGGAGGGGCAGAGAGAGAGGGAGACACCAAATTGAAGCAGGCTCCAGGCTCTGAGCTGTCAGCACAGAGCCCGACGTGGGGTTTGAACTCACGGACCACAAGATCCTGACCCGAGCTATAGTCGGGTGCTTAACTGACTGAGCCACCCAGACTCCCCTAAAGATAACAGGTTTTTTTTTTAATAATTTTTTTAAGTTTATTTATTTTGAGAGAGACAAAGCAAATGGGGGAGGGGCAGACAGAGAAGGAGAGAGAGAATCCCAAGCACACTCTGCACTGTCAGCACAGAGCCCAATCTGGGGCTCAATCTCACGAGCCATGAGATCATGACCTGAGCTGAGACCAAGATCTGGGCATTTAACCAACTGAGCTACCCAGATGCCCCAAGACAAGAGTTTTTATTCAGAACAATTACCTTTCTGATTCAGGGAAGAAGTGAGCCAATATTCTGGCAGAGAATGCCCACTTCAGCTTGGTTTATTCCTCCATGATGAGAGGTGATTAGTCTATGCCGTTCATCTTTTTAAGGACCAGTAATGCTTCAATTAGTCAAAACTATCAGAGAATGGAGTATGCCCCTAAATGTTGCAGTAGTTATCTCAGAATTATGAGATTATGGAAAGACCCTCTTTCTTTATTTGTTTGTTTGCTTGACTTTTCGCTTTTTACTGTATCTGTCAGGAAAGTAGAACCAGTGGGTTACCTGGAGAGGCACTGGGATCACGGAGCCAACCCTTGGCCTGGTTCAGTTTGGAGTCTATGGAGGCCAATGCTCTCTTCATGGCTTCAGTGTCCTTTTGAAGAGAAACACCACAATTATTTTCTTTGCAAAAACTGAGATACCATGATACAAAGTAAGACAGAGAAAAAATTACAGCACTTAACATACAATAGCTAATGTAGTCCTAAAACAGCCTTAAAAATACTCTCATCACACCAGAGTGCTTATTTCTGTCAAAATGCAGCATTGTGCATGCAAATCTTCAGTTAATTCTATTTTGTTTTCTGGTTTCTCTATTGCTAGACTGTGAAAACTGGTAAAATCACTCAAGCCAAAAGATGCTTAATGTCTGCAGCAGGAAAAAGCCCTGTTGTCACATGCCTCATTATCAGCCTTTCCACTCATCTAGCGCAACCCTGGCAAAGCCCTCCCTGCATCAGGGAAGCCTCATTAGCATGTGGCGCCACAAATCACAGTTCTTTTACATCTTGTTTTGAAATACACAAACACTGGATGATGCTTCACTATATTTAATTAATCTGAAAAACTTGGAATTACTGGTTGGAAAAAAACTGAAAATTTTAATCTAGCAATTTAGTTTTAATTCCACAAATAAACCACTGAATGTAATGTAAGAAAAAAGTGTTTTTCTGGCCTTCCCTGCCATCCTCCTCACCCTCCTCATTCTTCGTTCCTTTACCATCCTAACCTGGAAGGAGAGGCAGAATAAAATAAAGCGGGTCTCAATTTATTGCTTACAATCAGGATTCAAAATGGCTAGCATTAAACTACCATAAAATCTCCCAGGATATGGCATGAGAAGCTGAAACAAACTAAAACTATACCTATAGTTTGATGAAGTTTTTAAAATTTCATCAAAGTTTTGCTCTAGGGAACTGGCCCTTAGAGAGTTCATCCATCAAAGCATGGATTTAACCTCTGAAGCTCTTGGCAATGCCCTGAATCCTTAACTTTTTTTCACTTTCCAATCCTGCAAAACTGGGGTTCTTAAAGGTGTTGTATCACCATGTTTCCACACGGGGGCACAAGGAGCATTCCCCCCCCCCCCCAACTTTTAATTCAAACAAGAATTAGTACAGTATACTAATACAGAGTAAGTGCTGACAACGCTCACAGGCCTAAGGTCAGCAGCCTGACCACAGTTTTTCCAAAGTACCTACTCACATTATAAGGACTCTCGGCTTTAGGATTTCTTCCTTCCCCATTTAAACAGACAATGACTGCTCTCCATTTTAACCCTGGCTATCAAAGACTCTGAATAGCAAATTCTCAGCCACAGCAATGAATGAGAAGTGAACTAAATTACTGAAAAAATGTAAAGAAAATATTTTCTATTTCTAAGTTATTCGGAATTATGGGGGCTATCTATCAACAGAAGGCAGAGAGAGTCATGACTATTTCGAAATCCATTTGTAATTAGTACAAGCAGACAAATGGCATTTTTTAAGTGCTTTCGTTCTCAGTGGCTTAAATATCTGCTCCTCCTCCATCTTGTTCTACGGCAAAGCCTGCCTTTAAAAGTCAGCATTAGCATGATTCCAAATTAGCAAGGCCCAAATCAATACCTGTTTAGAGAGACTCGGGCAACTCCCAACCTCAGAAAATTAGATAGCCATTAGTGTCTAATATAAGTTATAGGACTTCATCTGGATACAGAAAAAAAAAATCACAATCTCTGACCGAGGCAGTATGCACAAACTCTGAAGAGAAATCATATCCATGTAAAAATACTTCATAACCATTTCTCTAACACACTATGTTTTTAGTGAAATAAAATCAGAGATTTATTGCATTTCAAAAACCTAAATTCACAGGAACAAAGATCACATTTTGTGTGTGTCTACTCTAGCATTAATGGCTACTAGTTTGGGGCTCCCTGGCTGGCTCAGTCAGTAGAGCATGCAACTCTTGATCTCAGGGTTGTGAGTTTGAGCCCACGTTGGGTATGAAGACTACTTAAAAAAAGATTAAAAAACAAAAGATTAAAAAGATTAATTTGGAAACTAACTTTGAGGATTTCTTGCAAGTCAAGTTGTTTTAGGTATTTCTTCCCTTCATTTCTTTATTGAACCTCAAATTTAAATATAATTTAATTTTACATGAGGCGCCTGTGTGGCTCAGGCAGTTAAGCGTCCAACTTAACTCAGGTCTGATCTCACCACTGGTAGGTTCAAGCCCCGTGTCAGACTCTGTGCTGACAGCTCAGAGCCTGAAGCCTGCTTCAGATTCTGTGTCTCCCTCATTTTCTGACCCTCCCCCACTTGCACTCTGTGTGTGTCTTTCTGTCAAAAATAAATAAGCATTTAAAAAATAAATATAATTTAATTTTACAAATTAAGAAACAAGGGCTCAGTCCTACAAACCCAACTGATCTCAGGTTTGCTGACATCAAACCCATGAACTTTTTCCTTTTACCAAAAAGAGCTGCCAAAGATTCTACTAACCTTATGTTATGCAGTTCCTTGCCTTGTTGATGTTGGCTTGGGTTAATAGTGTCCAGAAAATAAGCTCTAGAAATCAAAATCATAATCCTCACTAACCTAAAGGAGTTATTTTATTCTCCATTGCCCAAAAAAGATTTGAAACATAATGACAAAAAGTGGCTTTGCTCTACTCAGTACCCTCAAAACTAATTGTTTTTTTCCTCCCTAATAAAGCATCAATGACCACCACTCTTGAAGGAGAGAATCTAATTCTCAGGAAGTGAGTAATTGACTCCTGAGTGGAAGATGATGTGGCATCAATAAATTAAAATTCAGAGGTGCTGGTTTTCCCCTAAAAAGCATCTACAGCAAAGTTGAAATGAAGCTGCAATTTTAAACTGGGAATTTCAATTAGTTACCAAAGTTTTTAATAGCCTGAATTTTAGATAATTTTGGTGTTTAAGACAGTAACTGAAAGGACCACCTTAAATTCTTTCTGGAACAGAGCAAGTTTTGAATAAACATTTAAACATATTACATTTTAATGTCATATCTATTAAAATAAAAAATGTCCATGGGAACAAATATTTTGGTCTTCTAAGAAACCCATATATATTTCTTTTGAAGGGCAGTATTTATTATGGAATTAAAAGAATTGTCATAAACAACATAAGAAGTATATTATTATCGAATATGTTATAAACCAAGTGACTGAACAACTAGGACCAGAAGTCAATTTTGAGATATATTTATAAAGGGGGAAAATAACCATAACCCTGTGGTCAACCGTACTATGTACCACAAAGTTTTCATTAAGCCATATGAAGCCTAAATACCAAGTACAATCTGGATATTAAATAGAAGGGAAAACAAAAACAAAAACAAACAAAAAAAAAACACACCTCATTTGAATATTTTCTCTGCAAAATCTCAAATTTGGGAAAGAGAAAAGTCTCCACCAATTTCTTCTCTCAGTTTTTTTTGTTGTTTTTTTTTTTTAATGTTTATTTTTGAGAGAGAGAGAGAGAGAGAGACAGAGCGTGAGCAGGGGAGGGGCAAAGAGAGAGGAAAACACAGAATCCAAAGCAGGCTCCAGGCTCTGAGCTGTCAGCACAAAGCCTAACGTGGGGCTCAAACTCACGAACCGCAAGATCATGACATTGGGCTGTTAAGATCATGACCTGAGCCAAAGTCAGAAGCTCAACTAACTGATCCACACAGGTCCCCTGTTCTCTCTCTCTCTCTCTCTCTTTTTTTTAAGGAGTGACTGTTTTTTAAAAAGACCAGATCTAAGTGTGCAGCTCTGGGGACAGCTGGCATGTCACCTCCCGCTATGGTCCCTTCTACAGTAAAACTCTTCTGAGTTCAACTTTTAAATGAAAAAACCACGGTGGCTGGGCACTGTCACACACCAGAAAGCAGAGGGACAACCTTAAAAGAACTCCTTTCTGTACACCCTCCCAGGAACTGAAACGCTCCTGAAATGTAATACAAAGTCAGATCTAAAGAACACTGACTAGAACTGGGAACCAGAGCTCCTCCTACAAATAATCAACAGGAACTATAGTAGAAAAAGGGAGGTCCTACAATGCCATGTTCCAGAAAATTTGCAGTATGGGACTAAGGACCCCCTCTTGTTCACTGCCCAACCTACTCTCCCTTTTCCCACTGACACTTCCCCTCCCCACCTTTCCCTTCCCACTCTGTTCCATTCCTGGTGGCATTCCCCTCCCCCACCCTTAAATTAGTGTTTTAAACAAAGATGTTTCTGGAAAGCATAGACTGAGCAGTAGAACAAAATTTTACAAACTACATTTAAGTGGTGGGAGAAAGTTGTCTACTCCTGAAATTTCAGAGAAGTTACTTTCCCAGACTTCAGTTCCCCATCTTTGAGAATACCTCCCTACCACCAAAATAAAAAAGAATAGCTTCCCAGCTCTAAAATTCTATGCCACCCTATGTGCACACAATCAGAGGTAGCAACTACAAGATCACTTGGATCAGAAGGGAAATCTCAATTGCTTTAACATTTTGGGCTTTTCTCCTTTTAGAGGGGAGGGGCTAAAATATCATAAATGCCTAATTAACTATTTATCTCAAACTCCAAGAGATAAGTCTTTTATTGTATTTGCTGCTAACATAAAACACTCTAAGACTCCTTAAGAAGCTCCATCATGTTATACACCTGAAACTAATATACCATTATATGTCAACTATATCTCAGTAATAAAAATAAAACACCTATAATGGAATCATTTTAATTAACTGATTCAATCTTAAATCATGTTTCATTTTCATAGTAGACATTCTAATAATAATATAAAAAATGCTCACATACAACCTTATTTTTTCAAAAATGATATAAAAATCAACCCTTAAATCTCAATGGTCTGTATTTAACAGCAAGTATTATAGGATCACATGTTCTAATCACTATTTCCTTCTTTGGTAGGGTAAAGTAATCTTCGGTGCAAGACATCTGAGTCAGTCACTACATTTACTCACGACCAGCCTAGGCCCACAGTGGAAGGAGATCCACTACAAGAACTAATTCTGAATAATAGCATCTAATGACTCAAGGAGCAGTTGTGGGAGCGCCTATGTAGGGCTCAAAAACTCTTAGCTTTTAAAATTTTTCTCAATTCCTCTTGATTCTCAGCATGCATCAACAAACAAGTAACGTAAATACAAAAAAAAAAGAGATTAGGTATAAATTGCTAAATTTACAAAGGGTAGGATTATGATTGTGTTTAATTCACAAATTCTTTTGCTTCACAATGTATACTAAATTAATTTTTAATGATCACTATGTTGATTTCAGGAGGGGAAAATTTTTACTTTCAAAATAAAATAAAGTGTTTAAAGTGAAAGTACTTTTAAATTTGTAAATCTGTAATTTGAAGGTAGGTATAAAAGGTAAAATAATCAGCTATCGCATTGCCTCTTTAAAAACTTAACTTATTTGGCAAGACGCACTTTTACCAAGAATTTTTTCCACTTACTTTCTTCCCCCACTTTTCTAGAGGAACCATCACTTTCCAGGAGAAAACTGCACCAATGGGGAAGCATGAAACAAGTATGGTAAGACAAAGTTAATTCTTTATTGGCAGGGTCGAGAGGAGGTAAAAGATATATGTAAATAGAATGAGGACCCAGTGGTCAAAGACAGACATAAGGTCTGATTAACTCACTGCTTACAGCTGAGCAATGAAAGATGCATAATGCTACCAAACTAAAAAAATAACCAAAATCCTAGTTACCAATTTCCATTCTCAAGGTGAAATTTTTTTTTCTAAGCGTTCTTGCAACTAATAGAAACAATCAAACTTAAGGGGTAGGGCGAAGTAGAGTGAATGGGGATGGGGTTGGAAGTAAGATTTGTCATGTACATCTTTTTGTAGCATTTTGATTTTTGAACCAGGTAAATGTATAACAAAAGCAAAATGAGATTTAAAAATAAACATTTCTTGTTCATTCTGATGTGATTATATACTTGAGCTTCTTTCAGGTGAACTAATTTTATTTACTTTCTTTCATTCTGATAGTTGTATAGTACCCTAACAGTCTGGTTCCTTCCAGATCAGCATAAGACTAAAACATCTACAAGAATGTACACAGTGGGGACCAGATCTGTTTCCCTTGTATATTTCCCCAAGTGCCTAATCCTTGTCCTGAAAAACTCCACTGACCACATTTGAAAAAAAAAAGCAGCATCTCTCAATGGAACTTGCACAAAATAAAGCTTAATAACACTAATTAACTAAATGACAGATAACTTTTCCCTTCCAAAAATAGAAAACCATTAAAGTCGTAATGCCTGCTCCTCTTTTTTGCTATTTCTCATCTGCTAGAAGCAAAGGAGAGAGAATAAGGAAAGAGATTAGATTAGGGGACCATGAGGTGATGGAGAACTATGGCTGATTCACAGCTTAGCAGGACATGCAGTGAACCACGAACTGAAGTTAGGAAAAACTTTAGATACACTTAACTTTTTCCCTTTAGATTTTGAAGGCTAGGATTATTGTGAAGGGCAGGTGCTCCATCTAAACTCCTTAGCCTACCCATTTCCATTATGGTTAAAACCTCAGCGACACATCTCCTAAAGCAAAATTCCGGAGCCTGCAAAGAAGACTGGTAGCAAATGCAAATACAGTGATGGCATCTGCTAGAAGTTTCCTTTCCTAAGAGCAGGGTCCACAGGTAACTTGGAGGTCACCCAGCTACTTGGAGAAACTTGCCCCTCAAATGAAGTCAGTAGGAATGACCAGGCCAAAACAGTTCTCAGGAGCCTGTTCAAAAAGATGAAAGCACCCACCAAACACAGAAAGTCTGATATCCCATAGTAATGTATTTTCTTTTGCTTTCCCCAAAGAAATAGCTCAATACGAGCCAGAGTCAGTCTGCCAGACACAGCCCCGAGTCCCAGATTAAACCACATTCTGACGCACATTCGGACACAGTGTTACACACCGGCACACGGAATAAGGCACGGCACACAGCACAAGAAAACCTCAGAGACATGCTTTTTCTCTTTTTAAGCGAAAAAGAAACTAGAGGGCATGATAAAGCTTACCTTCTAAATGTGAGAAAAAGAATAAAACAAACAAGAGAACAAAAAAAAGATGCATAAAGAAGTCATAACAGGGAAGTGAAAGTTGTCAAATATGCAAAAGCAAAATTAAGTAAAATATCAAAGACTTAAAATGATTTCACCATATAGATTTAAAATACAGTCTTAGAACTTGTTCAAGAGCTTTGTGCCTCTGTAAACAAATCCATAGTTAAGATAAGCTAATTTCCTTCTGCATATTTAGATTCACTTTCTGGGCAACAAGAGAGAGGGCTGGTGATTTTAAGACCCCACCTTTGACCTTACCTTATAGGTGTCCTGGAGGATAAACACAGCCCTACTGCGCACCCAGTGGAAGTCATGTTACAAATCCCCTCTTTGCTACTAGCCTGCTGGGGGCTCTGGAAACACCATCTGAGTCACACATGGAGTGTGTTTCCTCCACTGCTTGTATCTTGGGCTCTACCCAGGAAAGCGTAAACCCAAGTGCCCCTATTCTCCCAGAGAGTCACTAGACAGGGAGAAGCAGACCACAGTAGCAGCAACACAAGACCACTGCTACTAGGCTCTAGAAGAAATCCACCAACTCTTTTGGAGTCCAGGAAGAAATTCTAGATAAAGGGTGAATAGGACCCTCAAACGAGGTTTTCACGAATGCGCAAACTAATATTTTAATTAAGCTATCCTTAAGGAAAATGGTATGCTGAAGGGACACACCTAGAAATGCCAACAATTTCCTCTGTAGATTTCTTAGTTCAAAGGTTGGCTAAGGAAAAGTTTCCATAAAATTCAGTCACAGGCATATTCTGTATCTTACTTAGTCACCTAGCAACAACCACCCACATAAAAAGGGAGGGTTCCCACCCAGGGGAGTAGACACCACATCAGAATTCCTCCACCAGACCAGCGAGGGTCCAGCTTAAAGAAAAAGCTACACATCTGAGCCTTCAACTGGCCATTCACCTCACATACCCATTTCTTTGTTCTAGTCTGGGGCAAAGTAAATTTGCAAAAGCAGCAAGTAACCCATGAAACCCAGGAAGAGTGAAGTAGAAATTATTTCATAAAACCTGAGTACTCTTACACCACCCACAGTTACAAGATAAAATGTGAGGGGAGAATTCAGGAGTTTTCTTATTTCTCCTCTGAGAACACAAACCTTGCTGGCCCAGGCATCTTCATCCCAAGAAGTGAGTTGTAATACACGGATGATCTCATTAATTTCAGCACTCATCTTTTCTACAGTAAAATTGCGATTTTTCAAAGCTTCTTCTATTCCTTGGTTTTTTGAATTTTTAGTTGTTACAAAAATCTTCATAGCTGTAAAAATAAACGATCAGAAACTAAGCTTAGAATTTAATCTTGCTGTATGACAACATTCACACAAGATATTCCATATTTTAGTACATGTTTTGGGTTTCTAAGATCTTAAAAAGAATATATTAGTTTGGCTCAGTTGGTGGAACGTGAGACTCTTGATCTCGGGTTGTGTGTTTGAGGCTTACATTAGACGTAGAGGTACCTTAAAAAAATAAAATCTTAAAAAAAAAGAATATATTAAAAACAAAACAAAACAAACAAACAAAACACTGAAGGCTGCCAATGAAGTTCCAATATCAGCAACCTTAAGGTACAAGACATCACTACAAATGATCAGGAAGCTAATCTGACATGCATATATAGATGACCTATAATCCCAAAATGTCCAATATCCTTCTAAATCAGTTATCATCCCAGCCCTAACACTGTGCCCCATCTAATGCACACCCAATAGGACAAGACAAAAATAGTCAGTACAACTGTAACTGGAGTATGCTCCTGCACCCAATCCTAATGAAGATCCCAAAATACTGAGTTTATCTTTCAGAATTTCTCTCAACATGTAGTAGGAACTTTTTAACCCCCGAAAGTACAAGAAAATACTGATAATTTGAAGCACTAGAGAAAGAGAATATCTTCCCATAAAGTAATTAAAATTGTGAAGACAAAGACTAACCAACACTTTATTGAGTTACCCAGATCAGAAAGAAATCTTGCTCCCAAAACTCTTCTATCACATGGAACAGCTGGCCTCAAAAACATTTCCCACGGAGATAGTAAGACTCTACTCACAAATGTTTTGTTTTCTGGTTCATATAAGGGCTTTCTGAGCTCTTACATTCACCTCTCCTTTTTTAGTGACTACCTGAAATGCCAAAGCAGGAAGGCAGGATCTGGGGGTGCCAGGACATGCCCTACAAGATTTTGAAAATAGGAAGCAAACAAACAAAAAAAAGACAGACTATAGAGCTGCCCTCTGACAGTTAAACTAACCCTTAACTTGACTAAGATAACTTATGTGAACCATGAGGTATCTGGTACATACTACACACCCAATGAGTGTAGCTCCCTCTTGCTAGCTGAGACAGCGGCCACCATGTTTGCATTTCTGGGCTCTACCCAGTGGAAAAGAAGTCCCATCTGGTACACTAGCTCTGTACAGTTCAATTTATTTTAGGAAAAACTGTGGACTTTGGGGTCACTTCTTTGTCATATAGTACTCTATAACATCCATTCCATTTAATTCTTTTTTCATAACACAAATAAAAGTGTCAATATTCATATGCCCATAACTAAAGTTTCCAGACATTCTACCTCCTAGAAAAGGAGCCTAGTAGAACTATGAGAACAGAGCTGGGCAACAGGAAAGGCAGCTTCAAACAAAGAGCAGAAGGAGGACATTACAGAAGACGAATACTGGTTCTTAGCCAATCAGCTACAGCCATCAAGTAACACCCAATCTATCAGGTCTCACCTTTACCCAGCCTGAAGGACATGCAACCGAGCAGCAAAAGACAATGAACTTCAGGAGTTTAGAATATAGTGACTTTTTTTTTCCTGTAAGATAATGTACAGGCAGAAAATACCTGAAATGAGAACTGGCAGCAACTCTTTCACAGTGTTCATGGAGTTCACCAACATCACTCGGTGCTCCTGGTGAGTCAGTTCCTGCTGCCTTTCATCAATCATCTTGGCCATCTTCGTCATTCCTGGGGCGTAAGGAATAAATTGTGCAGGGTGAGTCGTGAAACGATCCAGATTCACTTTCTGAGCCTAAATCCATTACGAATGACTACAAAAGTCCAAACTGATTGTCGGCTTATTTAAACAACAGATACTGTCACTGAACTGTAGCATTTTTGATAAAAATTTTTCAGGGCAGCTGTAACAATGCAACTTTATTCATTTCATTAAAAGTAATTTGTTGGGGCGCCTGGGTGGCGCAGTCGGTTAAGCGTCCGACTTCAGCCAGGTCACGATCTCGCGGTCCGTGAGTTCGAGCCCCGCGTCGGGCTCTGGGCTGATGGCTCAGAGCCTGGAGCCTGTTTCTGATTCTGTGTCTCCCTCTCTCTCTGCCCCTCCCCCGTTCATGCTCTGTCTCTCTCTGTCCCAAAAAAATAAACGTTAAAAAAAAAATTTTTTTTTAAAAAAGTAATTTGTTAAATGTAAATCCAAACTATGACATAATTTTCACATGGTTGACATATAAAATATATCTATATATTATAAATAATATAAATAATATATATTATAAATAATATAAATAATATATAATATGTATAATTATAATATAAATAATATATTATATGTATATAAAATATAAAAACGTATTTGTGAAAAACAAATATGTATTTGCAAAAAATGAATAAAAATATTTTACCTGGTTACTACACATACCAGGTTCACATAATGTATCTGGCCACTGCACATATGTAAGAATGTCATGCAAGCTGAGGCACCTGGGTGGCTCAGTCAGCTGAGCGTATGACTTTGGCTCAGGTCATGACCTCGCAGTTAGTGAGTTCGAGCCCCACATCAGGCTCTGCGCTGACAGCTCAAGGTCTGGAGCCTGCTTCTGGATTCTCCCTCTCTCTGCCCCTCCCCTGCTCATGCTCTCTCTCTCTCTCTCAAAAGTAAAGACATTAAAAAAAAAAATAGTAAAAAAAAAAAAAAAATCTCATGCGAGCTTAGTACTGAGAATGTAGTAGCTGAAAAAAATCTTAAGAATTACAATAATGTGTTTTGTTTTCATCTTTATATTTTTCTGTACTTTCCGATTTGTCCAAAATAAGCATGTACTATTTTTATAATTAGAAACAAATAGAAATATTATAAAAATAATTATACTAAGGACAGCAATCAAAAGCATCTGGTGTTTTGGAACCGGCCTGCTAGCACTTTTTGTTTACTTTGGTTATTATTCAAAGGTGCTATGTGATTCTCTCAAGCTTTGGTTTTCAAACTGCTCTTAAGATTTCTTAAGTAGTTGCACAGATCATCAAAGATACCAAAGAGGGGTAGGAAAGGAGGGGTTGCCCCTGCCTCATTCAGAATAGTTCCATTTTTGTCTTTATATGTTGGGATTCCGTTTAAGATTTTATTTGAAGAAATAAACTTTATTTTCCCAGTGCTATGGGAAAGTTTAAAGAATACTGCTCTAAAGGCATTTCCTGGTGATCTTCAAAGATGGCTCAGAGAAAGTCTTAACTGCCATAAGTTTACAGAATGACTGTATCGGAACCTCATGAACACACTGAATTAAAAATCATTTCACCTAAGGCAAAAGACTCTTATGAGGTGGTACGTGATCTTTACTACTGATAAGTTGAACATCTGAGGTTGTCCTGTCATTGGTCTCAATCATACTTTAAGGACCCTCAAGTTCATGTTATATGCCTATAACAGAAAAAGCTGGTATCTGTTCATGTATTTTGAATATTCAATTCTCAGGTGACTAAACAATCATTTCAAAATGAGACTTAGTCACAGTAGCTCTTCTCTTCTTCCAGGTCTGATTATATTATGCAGCCCCGGGCTAGGGCATGAATCCATAATAGTAGGCAGGCTAATTAACAAGACACAAGGTCATTAAGAACTACAGGCCAGCTGGCAGACAGTGAAGGAATGCTGTATAATATGGAATGGAGGGGTCAGAATTCAGGGTGGCCTTAAGCATTACAGTAATAGAAAAGTATTTCCTATATTCTCCAGCAACATTTACAATGTCTAGTTTAATTCATTAGGCAGGGCCAGGATTTGTAGAAAGCAGATTCAGCTTTCAGAGACGATGATATCTCCTCAGTAGAAACACAGTGTCAGCTCCATCAGCAGAGTACAGACACCTCAAAACCCAATGTGTCATAACTAATCTTGGGCAAAAAGCAGGAGGGAGTACTTCTTTCACCTTGATCAAACTGGACAATCACTAAAAACTCTTTATTATAAAAACCGGACATGACTAACCTGGTCCAAGATTCTTTGTGTAAGTGACCAAATCTTCCATAGTTTCCACCACCTCTGCCACTGTAAGATATTCCAAAATTCCTTTGCAAACTCTAATAATTTTACGAACCTGAAAAGATTTCATATTTTAGTCAAGTGAGTGAACAATAAGTAGAAAACATGCTAATTCAGATGTGCAGCTCTTCAACATCTTCCCATCCTCAACAGTCATCAATCCTCCATTATTACTTTTAAGACTATCTTTAAGACTTTAGCCTGGAAGAGGTCTGCATGGGCCTCAGAATGCCTACCTCAGCCTCATCGAAGGTGAGGAGCAGGTCTGATGTGCCTGAAAGGATGCCCCTTGACCCATCGATAAGATAATCTCGAGCAGGCACCGAGTAAGGATCTGACTGAAGCATCTGGGCTGCCTGAACAAGCTTGGTACAAGCATTCTCCACCCTGCGGGGAGGAACATGGAGTTAATAATTCACTGGCAGAACCAAGCAGAAGAATATCACGTCAATGCAAAGAATGAAGAGACATATCCACATTTTTTTACTGCATGGAAAATTGCCAAGACCAATTTACAATAGGATTTAAGATTTTAGCTTTTAAAGTCTACAATTAAGGGGGTACATCCATGCATCCATTCATTCATTCACACATTCACTCATTCACTTCACTAAGCCCTTGTTCTTTGTTATTTCCTGGCAACAAAAAATGATGACAAAATGTTTTAGACCTTTCAGTTTAGGTTGCTATATATCTCTGCAATTCCTTTGTTTCCTTCTTCCTCGCCCCATCGACACTGCCGTTAAAAGACACCACACACACACACACACACACACACACACACACACACAAAAAGACACCACACAAAGAACGAAAATCCTTAACAACAGTTTCAGATTTAATATCTGGAAGTAAATTAAAATGCCAAAGCACTGTGTTAAATGAAATTTAATAATCAGATAACACAAAGGATTAGGAGGAAACAAAAAGTATGAAGTAATGCATAAATTCTCATTCATCTAGCTAAAAGGATTTGACAAATCCACTGGACTGTTTGAAAAGAGCCTTCTAACACTATGTTGTTAATTAAAAGGCCACTAGCATTAATAACCAAACCATTTATTGATAGTTTAATATTAATACAGTTCAATAACATAGACAACCTGATCATACAGAATAAATGAATGAATGAATGAATGAATGAAATCAATGAAGAACAGAACCTCACTGATGTGGCTTTGGATCACTCTTAGAGGCCTGGTTGTTTACTGTTCCTTTTTAACTTTTAAATTAAATCTTTAATTTAACTTTAAGTTATATAGAATATGTATAGTCCTATATATGAAAGACAGTGAAAAATCACCTTCTTTCCACTATCTCCCAGACATTCAAATTCCATCTACTTGCAATTAATGTTACACGTTTCCTCTGTATTCTTTAAAGTAAAACATTTATGCATCCAGAAACAAAGACAGGCTTCTACTTTTTTATACAAATAGGATCATACTATTCATACTCTCTGCATTCGGCTTTTTCCACCTAACTTACCTGAGAAATGTTCTAATAAAAGTACATAAAGAGCCTCCTCATTCTTTAATATAACTATACAACTAGTCCATAATTCATTAGCCTGCTACAATAAATCACCTTGAAAAATATCATTTTAAAATGTATGTATCTGTAAGACACAATCCAGAAATGGAATTGCTGAGTCAAAGGTACAGACACTTAAAATTTTGACAAATACTGCCATATTGCCAATCACAGAAGTTACTTACATTCCTAACACAATAGATGAGAGTACCTATTTCCTCACAGTCTCAACAACTTGGTATATAATCAAACTTAAGTTTATCTTCATCAATATGAAAGACCAAAATTACATCACAACATAGTTTTTTATTAAGGTGAAAGTCACATAACATGCAATCAGTCACTCTAAACAGTACCATTCAATGGCATTTAGTATATTCACAATGCCGAGCAACTACCACCCCTCTCTTGGGTCAAAACTTTTATCACCTCAGAAATGCAGCCTAAACTCATTATGTAATCACTCCCCATTTCCCTCTTCCCCCATACCCTGATAACCCCTAATCTGCCTTCTGTCTCCATGAATTTACCTATTCTGGATATATCATATAAAAAGAATCATGTACTATGCGACCTTCTGTGTCTGGCTTCTTTCACTTAGCATAAATGTTTTCAAAGTTCATCCAGGTTATAGTATATGTGTTACTAGTTTGCTCTTTTTCATAGCTGAATACTATTTTATTCAGCTTTGAAAATCTGATTATCCATCCATGTGTTGATGGACATCTGGGTTGTTTCCATCTTTTGGGAATTATGAATAATGCTGCTAACATTCATGTACAAATTTCTTTTTTCTTTTTTTTCTTTTTTTGAGAAAAGCAGTGCAAGCGGGGCAGGGGCAGAGGGAAAGAGAGAAAGAATCACAAGCAGGCTCCATGCCCAACATGGAGCCCCACTCAGGGCTCGATCTCATGACCCTGGGATCATGACCTGAGCCAAAATCAAGAGTCGGACACTCAACCAGCTGAGCCACACAGGCGCCCCACTGTCATTATGTTTTAGATGTCTTTTATAAATATCATATAGCTACAGATTTTTTATCCAGCTAGGAACTTTTAACTTAGTAATTCAGCCCACTTAAATTCATTAATATTACTGATATACTTAGGATTATTTTCATATCTTATTATTTATTTTCTATATGGCCTGTAATTTTAATTCATTCTTTTTCTTTTTTCCTTATTTTATCTTTTGTTGGTGGGGGTTGGGGGGGGTTGCTAGTTTTTTCTATCTTTTTCTTATTCCCTTAAAGGTTATATACTCTGTTCTTTTTGTGGTCACCTTAAATATTTTAGCATGCATACTTGGCACATTAAAAATCTAAAATAGGGGCACCTGGGTGGCTCAGTTGGTTAAGCGTCCGACTTCGGCTCAGGTCATGATCTCGCAGTTCATGAGTTCGAGCCCTGCCTCGGGCTCTGTGCTGACAGCTCAGAGCCTGGAGCCTGCTTCAGAATCTGTGACTCTCTCTCTCTCTCTCTCTCTCTCTGTCCCTTTCCCACTCCCACTCCCACTCACAAAAAATAAATGTTAAAAAAAATTTTTTTATTATTTTTTTAATGTTTATTTATTTTTTCGAGACAAAGAGAGACAGATCATGAACGGGGGCGGGTCAGAGAGAGAGGGAGACACAAAATCCGAAACAGGCTCCAGGCTCCAAGCTGTCGACACACAGCCCGACGCGGAGCTCGAATTCACAGACCGTGAGATCATGACCTGAGCCGAAGTTGGATGCTCAACCGACTGAGCCACCCAGGTGCCCTCCCAAAAAAATTTTTTTAATCTAAAATAAAAGCTGTCCTCTTAGCACAGGTGGCAGTGCATCAGTCTCATGAAAATCTAAAATTAGTCAATATTTCTACCTCCTTCCCAAAGAATGATCTTAGCATGTTTAATTCCCAATCATCCCTTTCCTGACCTTTATGCTACTGTTTCCAAGTTTTGTTTTATGTTTATGTTGTTTTCATGTATAATATGTCCTATCTTTCATTTTAACCTTTATAACTCATTAGATATTACATTGTTATACTATGTAAGTCAAAGTTTGTTTATATTTACAAACAAATTGTCCCATATTTTGGTTAATCATTCCCTCTTATATCTCAGGCCTTACATCTAGAATCATCTGACTTTGTCTGAATTGCATTCTTTAGAATTTTCTCTACTAAGAGAATGCTGATAACAATATGTATCCATTTTTGTTTGTTTGAAAATATCTATTTTGTCCTCCTACTTCAAAGACTATTTCTGTAGTACAGATTTCTAGGTTGACAGCTATTTTATCACACATTGAAGGTATTATTTCACAATGATGTAACAGCAGAAGCAGAAAGATATAATGACAGAAGAAGTAAGAGAGATGCAGGGCTACAAGCCAAAAAATTGGGGCAGCTTCCAGAAGCTGGAAAAGGCAAAGAAATGGATTATTTCCTAGAATCTTCAGAAGCAACACAACTCTATTAACCCATTTTGGACTTCTGACCTCCAGAACTGGAAGATAATGTTGTGTCTGTTACAACAGTAATATGACACTGTCCACCAACTGAAATTTACCAGGCATACAAATAGGCATGAAAACACCACCCACAATGAAAAGAAATCATTCAAAAACAACCCAGAAATGACACATATGACAAAATTAATAGACAAGAACGTTAAAACCATTATTATAACCGTATTCCATATGCTCAAAAGCTAAAGGAAAGATTGAGTACATTAAATAGATAAATAAAAGATATAAGAACAAGACTCAATAACTGGAGATGTGTGTCAGATACAAAAACAGACTTTATAAATTACTAACAGATAAGATATTGCATGAAAAAAAGATCAGTGAAATTCAAGTCATAGCAAGTAAAATTATCCAAAATGAAACAGAAAGAAAAAAAAAGACTTGAAAAAATTAACAGATCATCAGTGAGATGTGGTACAACTCAAAGCAGCCTAATACATGTGCAATTTGAATCTCCAAAGGAGAGAAAAGGGGGAAAGAGAAAACAGTATTTGAAGACAGGATGACATAAAAAAAATTTTTTTAATGAACACTATAAAGCTGCAGGTCCAAGAAGCTCAATAAATGCCAAACACAAAAAGCATGAAGAGAACTACACACATCATAAGGAAATTGCTCAAAACCAAGGTTGAAAAGAAAATATTTAAAGTAGTCAGAGAGGGCGCCTGGGTGGCGCAGTCGGTTAAGCGTCCGACTTCAGCCAGGTCACGATCTCGCGGTCCGTGAGTTCGAGCCCCGCGTCAGGCTCTGGGCTGATGGCTCAGAGCCTGGAGCCTGTTTCCGATTCTGTGTCTCCCTCTCTCTCTGCCCCTCCCCCGTTCATGCTCTGTCTCTCTCTGTCCCAAAAATAAATAAAAAACGTTGAAAAAAAAATTAAAGTAGTCAGAGAAAAATGACACTTTATATACAAAAGGACAAAGAATAACAACAGACTTCTTGCTAGAAACAATGCAAGCCATAAGACAGTGAAGCAAAGTACTGAAAGAAAAAAAAAAAATCAATCTAAAAATCTACACCCCAAAAAAAACACATTTCAAAAATTAAGGTGAAATAAAGATTTTTTCAGGTATATAAAAGCTGAAAGAATTCATCACCAGCAAACCTGAACTATAGGATATGTTAAAGGAAATCCTTCAGGAAGAAGGAAAATTATACCAGATGGAAATTTGGACTCACAGAAAAAAAATGACAACTAACAAAAGACAAGAGGTTATAAATAACACAATGTTAAGTACTGAGTAAATATTAAAAATTATATTATTTAAATATGTTTAAAAGACAATTGACTAAAGCAAGAACTATTTTAAAAGTGAAGTTGAAAAAAGTAAATTTGATCCAGCTGGCTAGATAGACAGTGAGAACTGGCTTTGCCAATGATTAATGGCAGATGCTTTCCATAAATCAAATGAGCCAGATTACATGGAAACATTTAAGACAGGTATATAACACACAATATGGCAGAAAATACATGCTGTAAAACTAGTTACACTTATTTTTAAATGTTTATGGAATTTAAGAAACAAAACTAACGAGCAAGGGGAAAAAGAGTGAGAGAGAGAAGCCAAGAAACAGACTCTTAACTGTTAAGTACAAACTGATGATTACCAGAGGGGAAGTGGGTTGGGGGATGGGTGAAATAAGTGATGGGGATTAAGGAGTGCACTTGTGATGAGGAGCACTGGGTAATGTATGGAAGTGTTGAATTATTACATTGCACACCTGAAACTAACATAGCACTGTATGTTTACACTGGAATTAAAATAAATAAAAATGTTTCAATGAAAACTTTAAAATATTCAAGAGAAGTATTTCAAAAGACCTTTAGGGACAGCCAATCACTCATTGAAGACATTTAGTTAAAGAGCACTGGCATCTTGCTTCAAGATATTTCATATCCATTCCCTCGAATTCAAACACCTCTCTCTCCCCCGTCTCTCTCCCCCCTAACCACTACTTACTCTCTTAGACCCTGCCTTTAAATGACTCTTCTATCAGAAAACCATCCCAAATCTACAAGTACACCTCCTATGTGCTCCCATGAGACTGCTCACACCCTCTCAGTTTAGTTTTCTCTATTTCCCACAAGACTTTAAGTTCAACAAGGCTAAGAACCTTGTCTATCTTGTTCATTAATGTCTTCAGAGAATGCCCAACACATAACAAATGTTCAGTAAATATTTGCTGAATGAGTAAATAAATGAATTTTCACCCAGTACAGGCAATCAGGAATTTTCACCCATAGAGATCATTAACTTTAAAAAGTCACAAAACTTGGTTTTGTTCCCAGGTGACATGAACCCTGATGAAATTAAAGCAAACAAACAAGAATCACAGAATGCAACTGTTGTACTACACCTACTTGCAAGGATTCGATTACTGCCTAAGTGTTTCAGATTTGGAAAAAAATAAAAAAACAAAAATAAATAAATGAAAGGAATAACCATCATGGAGAAAAGAAACAGAAAAAAGATGATGAAATCAAAAGGCTTTGCAGGAATCAATTTGATTCTCCACTAATGGTTCCCTTGTGTGGTAAACTGATAGGTCTAAAACAGACACTGTACCATTTTTCTACAATAAGACATCTGATCTGTACATTAAAATTTAATGGCATTCATAAAAGCCAAACAAATCCCACCATGACTAACCAGTAGTCAGAAACAGACAGAAGTCTCTTTCGTCTGCGGAAAATGAGATTTTAAACATTCAAGCTGCCTCACTTCTTAAAGTGATCTCCTACTTTTTTAAGTCCTTTTTTTTTTAATTTTTAAAAAATGTTTCTTTATTTTTGAGAGACAGAGAGACAGAGAGCAAGTGGGGGAGGGGCGGAGAAAGAGGGAGACACAGAATTAGGAAGCAGGCTTCAGGCTCCAAAGCAGTCAGCACAAAACTCCACGTAGAGCTTGACCTCACAAAACACAAGATCATGACCTGAGCTGAAGTCGGATGCTAAGCCGACTGAGCCACCCAGGTGCCCCAATCTCCTTTTTAACACAAATCCAAAATTTTTTAAAAGCATTTCAGAGAATGACAATAGGAAAAAGGTCTGTTTCCTAAATAATTATATATCTTGACTCTATCCTAATAATATTGATTTAGATACTTTAAATCAATCAAGTGTATCAAAGTTAAAACTTCTCTCTGCCTTTGAGTCTTCAACATAAATTAATAGAAAATTCTTATGCTTTAGATCAATGGACTAATGACAGCCTCACAGGACCCAAAATATGTTCACTCATAACCTACTAAATCCATTCTCTCCAGACTTACACATGATATAACTTGATACAATTTAAGATATATAAAGATCCCAAACTACTCAGTTCCATGTGATTTCAGTGATCACTTTATCAAGCTTAAGTTTATGCTGAATTTTTAATTTAAGAAATATAAGAGAAAAACTGATCCAGAAATTATAAAGATTACCTTAAGTCATTTTTAAAGCTTCTACCAGAACGCACCCACTCTTAAATTACTTGAATTTAATTCTTCATCCATCTGTTCATCTAACATATTGAGGACCTACTACATGCTATAAGATACCCAGGAATAGAAAGTATTTTTAAGGGGTGCCTGGGTGGCTCAGTCGGTTGAGCGTCCGACTTCAACTCAGGTCATGATCTTGCAGTCCGTTAGTTCGAGCCCCGCATCGGGCTCTGTGCTGACAGCTCAGAGCCTGGAGCCAGTTTCAGACTCTGTGTCTCCCTCTTTCTTCTCTCTCTTCCCCAACTCATGCTCTGTCTCTCTCTTCTCAAAAATAAACGTTAAAAAAAATTTTTTTTTTAAAAAGAAAGTATTTTTAAGTCCCTACTTTTAAAGGGTTACAACTTTGGTAGGAGGAGACATACATGTAAACAAACAAATATAAATTAGTGTTTAGAAGTACCTCCAGCAGAGGATAAGGGGACATAAAAGTAGAAGTAGTCTTTTTTACTTGGGAAATTAGGAAAGTGGTGATAGAGAAGGTGGAGACAACATTGCTCCTGCCTCAGAAGCTCAGCACTACTTATAAAGATGATCCTCTTCACAGCATCTTGGGAGTTGTTTTTCCGATTGGATAATATTCCCTCTCTCTCTTACTGTCCCTTCCTCTCTCTCTTTCTCTCTCTCTCTCTCTCTCTCTCTCTCTCTCACACACACACACACACACACACACAGTTCTTTCTGTGAAAAATACCATGCATTTGCCATAGGTGTGGTTTGACCAGAGAGGGCAGCCTACTATCACTAAGTACAGGTAACTCATTCACTCTGAAACCAAACAATCTCCCATCTGCTTCTGTAAAAAAAAAAATCAACCAGCAAATCCCAGCTCACTGATTCAGCAGAGGGGAAAAAGAGAGTGCCCTGGAACAAAATAATGTCAGGGAGACAGTCTGATAGGCCTATTTAGACATATACCGCTCCATAATATAAAACTAAATGGGGTGCCTGGGTGGCTCAGTCGGTTGGGTGTCCGTCTTTGGCTCAGGTCATGATCTCACAGCTCATGAGTTCAAGCCCTGCGTTGGGCTCTGTGTTGACAGCTTGGAGCCTGGAGCCTGATTTGGATTCTGTGTCTCCTTCTCGCTCTGCCCCGCCCCCATTCACACTCTGTCTCTCTCTCCTTCAAAAATAAATAAACATTAAAAAAAATTTTTTTTAACTGAAAACCTCTCTGAAACATTCAACAAGTGAAACTATACCTCACCTCAAAAAAATATGTTGGGATGGTCAGGTGTGGGGGGTGGGGGGACAATCCTATATCAAATTCACTGATAAAATCTGAACTGGGGTGCCTGGGTGTCTCAGTGGGTTAGGTGTCCGACTACAGCTCAGGTCACAATCTCGCGGTCCATGACTTTGAGCCCCGCATCGGGCTCTGTGCTGACAGCTCAGAGCTTGGAGCTTGCTTCGAATTCTGTGTCTCCCTCTCTCTCTGCCCCCCCCAAATAAATAAATATTTAAAATAAAATTTTTTAATCTGAACTTAGTAAGTACAGCCATTTAGGTTATACATACTATCACACACACACACATACACACACACCCAAATGCATTGTTTGCCAAAGACTGAAGTGCTATGGAGAAGAACACCTGAAAATTTGATTTCATGGAAGTCGGATTACCCTGGAGCACACCCAAAGAAGCATACATTTTGGGTCTTGTCCTTTCAAGAGAGAGAGATGGTTAGGCCACAAGCATGTCCAATCACACAGAACAACATTTGCAAAATGGGAAGGTAACAGTCAAAAGAAAGAAAACACAATCAACTGGTCAGTGAGGCTTTCCCTACTGTGGCCACTGCGCCCAGCACCTCCATCACTGCCATTACCAACCAGGTTAGCCTTGACATAAGTATTTGGCAGGCAAAATGGCATGTCAAGACGATTCCTTCTCTCATCTTAATCCCTGTTGAGGCTTTCCTTTCATTGCCATCTAGGTAGGGTCTCTCAGAGGTCAAGAAAGGCCCAGATCACTTCCAAGTTTGAGAAGTCCATCATATTTAAAAATGAAGAAATGCCAAAACAGGGCCATAAAAATGGTTGGTATAGACTTAAGTGTTTACATTTAATAATTTTAATTGCATGAAAAACACCTTTTAAGGCTCCTTTTTCTCTATGACTGTATATATGGTCTCATTTGAAAGGAATATTAAAGTCCAGGCCTGAGAGAGATGCCAGGGGGTAGGGTAAGGGTCAGGCTCTCAAACTCTCTCTGCTTTCCCATATTTAGAGCCTAGTCTCAGCCACAAGTATGATGAGTGAAAATGACTGCTGAGGCGTCAAAAATTCTCCCTTCACCAGGCATTTAAGCGTTTAAATTGTTAACCTGAGGAACAAGCTCCAGTGAAATTCCAGCCATCAGCAACTGGCAGTTCAGCCTTTCTAGTATCCCTCAAATAGGAAGTGCTGCCTCTATAATCCATTCATTTCATCCTCAGATATTATATACATAGGATTAAAAAGTAATAATAAAAATAATGTGAAGATCACAAAAGACTCAGGGAGTTGTGTGAAAATAAACTTTTATATACTGGCCATTTGGCATAAATTTTACTTTGAAATAGCAAAAGTAGATTCATCCTGTGGCATCCCAGAGCTAGGACTAGCCAATATGCTTTGGTCCCAGTGTTACCATTTTGAGAAAGGTCAAGGATCCTCAGCCATTAGTCATCTAGAAACCTGAGTGAAGGCCACAAGAATAGTTACAGTTTTTAGGAGGGAGTCAGGAACACAGAGTACAATGACAAACTTTAATCTAGTTCATGTAGCAAGTACACAGCAGCCACTCACCCACGTGTACACTGTGTGATAACACTAAAACAGGCTGTTCCAACCCTGTGCTCCCAGATTTAAAGATCCTACAGGCCTCATCCACGAATTATTCCTATCCCTTTCCTAACTCAGTGATAGCACAGGACACTGCATGTATACACCCAAAACTAAAATTAAAAACCACAGTGAATCATACTTAAAACATTCAAAGCCTTTCAAGGGCCACACCAACCTCTTTTTGCTAGAATATGTACATTGAGATACCAACACCACAGGCTCACTAAATTCTTTTATTTCAGATGAGAGTAGAAGAGTATGCGACCAGTTTTCACTTCGCCTTCAAACAAAACAGGAATCTGCCAGAGCCAACAGATAACTGAAAAGGAAGTGGCACGTGGGCAAGGCGGATGAGAAGTGTCACCTCTGTCCAAGCCCCATGCTCTTCAAGTTTTGGCAGGCCACTTATTTGAAAGGTAGAGTATGAGTCATACCCTCTGAATCCTTTAAAGCCTGAATGACTAGTCATAGTCTTTCTCCCCACTGCCTTCACCCTCTGTTCAAATCTGGCATCTGATAAAGGAGAGGAGATTCCAAGCCTGCAAAGTTCAGGCAAGAAATCTGCTACCTGTAGGTCCTTTGGCTCCTATGGCTCTTCCTCTCTCTCATGCTAGGATTACAGCAGAAACAGATGAACATAGAAGTAAGCGTGTCTTACAGATACCAGTAGATTTTTAATGTATCTTAAGGCTGTTGTGATGACTAAAACAAAACTTTATTTTAAAACATTAGAGGGGCGCCTGGGTGGCGCAGTCGGTTAAAGCGTCCGACTTCAGCCAGGTCACGATCTCGCGGTCCGTGAGTTCGAGCCCCGCGTCGGGCTCTGGGCTGATGGCTTGGAGCCTGGGGCCTGTTTCCGATTCTGTGTCTCCCTCTCTCTCTGCCCCTCCCCCATTCATGCTCTGTCTCTCTCTGTCCCAAAAGTAAATAAACGTTGAAAAAAAAATTTTTTTTAATAAATAAATAAATAAATAAATAAATAAATAAATAAATAAAACATTAGAGGCCTGACTGATAGCCCTGGAGGAGCAGAGGATGGAGGGGAAGAAGCTCAGAGTGATGGCAGGCACTGTGAAGCTGGAGGACAGGCAGTGGCTGGCCCAAGAGGAGGAGAATTAAGCCAAGTGCCTGGCCATCAGGATGATGAAGCAGGAGAAGTACCTTTATAACAAGATCATATTTGGCAAGAGGCACAAAATCCAAGAGGACACCAAATTGGCAGAGAAGCATAAAGCCCACAACAAGGCTGTGAGGTCTCAGAGGAAGGCCAGGGAGGCCAGGTCCATGTGAGTGGCAGCAGCCTCTTGATGGGCAAGGCCCGCCCCTGGCAGCTGGACTTGGCACAGGCAAGCCAGAAGACCCAGACTTGGTGGCAGACCAGAGTCGCTTCCCTTTTCATCCCCTTGCTCCCGCTGCCGGCCCTGGCTTCCTCTCAAGCTCTCTGGCTGGAGACCCAGCCTCCCTTAGATGGAGCTCCCTGCTGGTGGCTGGGCAGAGGAAAGGCTTCTGTGCCAGCCCAACTTGATGCTCCCAAGAGTCAGTGACATGGGGGGCAGGAGCCTGACCAGCCCTTCACCAGCTGCTCCCCGTTCCCTGCTTTCTGCAGTGCACCCCTCCCCCCAACAATTGGATGGGTGATTTTCCTGCTGCTGTGATGGGGTGAGGGTGGGGAGGCATTTGTTATTAAACAGCTGGAGTTTGGGGAAAAATAAATACAGAAAACATTATAAAATCACTTCACCATTTGTTCTTATTCACTCCTTATCAAATAATAACAGAAGTCTATTATTATTTGATGGTCCTTACACTAAAAAAGTTGACAGTCACTGTTCTACAGCATAATGTAATGAATGAGTTAGAGGTATAAATGCCTAAACACAAAATGAGGTGGAATAGACACAATAAGAGAATATTTTTACTTATGAAAAAAACTGCCAAATACTAAGATATGGTCTTTAAAAATCTTGAGATACAAGTCAACAGTAGACTAACATCAGCCAAAAGTCATTCTCAAAAAAGGACTATAAATAACAAAATAATTGACAGAATTTAGGACCCAGGAGAATCATAACCTTATAACTACTTACTATATATAACCTTATAACCTATAACCACTTACTAATCATAACCTTATAACCACTTACTTCTATTGCTTTGAAATACATAAAGCTAAAACTGACAATTATGAGAAAAACTGACAAACCCACAATTACTATAGATTTCAAGATACATCATCATAAGCTGATAATTCAGACAAACAAAATAGTAAGGCTATAAACAGTTTGATCAATAATATTTAGGGGTGACTGGCTGGCTCAGTCAGTAGAGCACACGACTCTTGATCTCAGGGTTGTGGGTTCAAACCCCACTTCGGGTGTAGTGATTACTTAAAAATAAAACTTTAAAATAATAATAATATTTTATACACTGACCTAACGATATAAAGAAAACCCTAACCCAAGCAAAAGAGAATATACTTTCTTTTTTGAAAATTTTTAATGTTTGTTTATTTTTTTTTTAATTTTTTTTCAACGTTTTTAATTTTTTTTTTTTGGGGGGGGGGACAGAGAGAGACAGAGCATGAACGGGGGAGGGGCAGAGAGACAGGGAGACACAGAATCGGAAACAGGCTCCAGGCTCCGAGCCATCAGCCCAGAGCCTGACGCGGGGCTCGAACTCACGGACCGCGAGATCGTGACCTGGCTGAAGTCGGACGCTTAACCGACTGCGCCACCCAGGCGCCCCTAATGTTTGTTTATTTTTGAGAGAGAGAGAGACACAGCGCGATGGAGATATAGAATCTGAAGCAGACTCCAGGCTCTGAGCTGCCAGCACAACACTGGACATGGGGCTTGAATGCACGAACTGTGAGATAATGACCTCAGTCAAAGCCAGATGCTTAACCGACTGAGCCACCCAGGCTCCCTGAGAATATACTTTCTTTTCAAGCACACATAGCACACAAAACTGACCACATATTATATCACAAGAGAATTTCCAAGAATTGATATTATATCATTCATGTTTTGGGCAAATGCAATTAAATTAGAAATAGAACAATAAAAAGATAGTAAAAAGATTTTTGAAATTTTTTAAATATACTCCTGAATAAAGCATATTATGAAGGAGGAATTCACAACCAAAATTACAACTATTAAATGTCTATAGCTGGAAAATTCACAATCCCATTTACAAATGCATCAAAAAGAATAACATACCTAGTAATTAAGTTAACCAAGGAGGTGAACGACCTATATATTGAAAACAAGACATCAATGAAATAAAAAGAAGACACAAACAGAAAGGTGTTCCATGCTCATGGATTAAAAGAACTATTATTGTTAAAATGTCCATCCTACCCAAACCAATTACAGATTCAATGCAATCCCTCTCAAAATTCCAGTGGCATTTTTCACAGAAATAGAACAATCCTAAACTTTGTATGGAACCATAAAAGACCCCAAGTACACAAAGCTATCTTGAGAAAGAAGAACAATGCTGGAGGCATCACGCTCCCTAGTTTCAAACTATGTTACAAAGCTACAGTAATTAAAACAGTATGGTACTGTTATAAAAACAAACACACAGATCAATGCAACAGGAGAGCCCAGAATAAACCCACACATATATGGTCAATATGACAAAGAAGTAAAGAATATACAGTGGTGAAAGGACAGTCTCTTCAATAAATGGTGTTGGTAAAATTGGACAGACACATGCCAAAGAATAAAACTGGACCTCTATCTTCTATCACTCACAAAAATTAACTCAAAATGGATCAAAGACTTGAATATAAAACCTGAAACCATGAAGCTCCTAGCAGATAACGTAAGCGGTAAAGCTCCTTGACACTGGTCTTGGCAATGATTTTTCTAATCTGAACAACAAAAGCAAAAGCAACAAAACCAAAAATAAGTGGAACTACATGATACTAAAACTCTGCACAGCAAAGGAAGCCTGAACAGGAGAAAATATCTGCAAATCATATATCTGATAAGGGGCTAATATCCAAAATACATGAAGAACTCCTACAACTCAAGAACAAAAAAACGAACAATCCAATTTAAAAATGGGCAGAAGAGGGGCACCTGAGTGGCTCAGTTGGTTAAGTGTTCAACTTCGGCTCAGGTCATAATCTCACAGCTTGTGAGGTTCAAGCCCCGCATCGGGCTCTGTGCTGACAGCTCAGAGCCTGGAGCCTGCTGCAGATTCTGTGTCTCTCTCTCTCTGCCCCTCCCCCATGCGTGCTATCTCTCTCAAAAATAAATAAACATTAAAAAAAATTTTTTAATGGGCTGAAGAAAAAAAATAAAAAATGAAATCAAATAAAAATGGGCAGAAAATATGAATGGACATTTTTCCAAAGAAGACATACAAATGGCGAACAGGCACATGAAAGGATGCTCTGTATCAATGATCATTAAGAAAACGCAAATCAAAACCACAAGGAGAGATCACCTCACCTAGACAGAACGGCTATTATCAAAAAAAACTAGAAATAACAAATGCTGGCAAAGATGTAAAGAAAAGGGAACTCTTGTACATTGTTGGTGGGAATGTAAACAGGTGCAGCCACTCTGGAAAACATTATGAAGGTTTATCAAAAAATTAAAAATGTAACTATCATATGATCCAGCAACTCTTCTTCTGGGTATTTACCCAAAGAAAATGAAAACACTAACTTGAAAAGATACATGCACCATGTTCACTGCAGTATTACTTATTACAATAGCCAAGATATGGAAACAACTTAAGTATCCATTGATGGATGAATGGATAAAGAAACTGTGGTGTGTGTGTGTGAGAGTGAAATATAGATATGAAATATACACGAAGAGTGAAATCTTGCTATTTGCAACAACATGGATGGACCTTGAGAGAATTATGGTAAGTGAAATAAGTCAGACAAATACCACATCACCTCTCTTATATGTGAAACCAATAAATCAAATGGATGGACGGATGGATGGACGGATGGATGGACGGAGGAATAACCAACCAACCAACGAACCAACCAACCAACCAACCGACTGACCGACCAAGCTCATAGATAGAGAAGAGACTGTTGGTTGCCAGAGGCAGGGGTTGGGAGTGAGAGAAATGGGTGAACTGCTTTTATCTTTTTCTTTAGTTTAAATACATTGAATAACAAAAAGTACCTATAGCTGCTTCCAAACTTGTAGTAGAACTTAGAAGAAAATTAAGAGTCTAAACTATATTTATTTAAAAACAAGAAGACTGAACATAAAGACTGAAATATTGAAAATAAGGCATTTAAATAATAAACTTAATATGGAATGAGTAAGTCACAGGAATAAAAGTTATAGTATAAGAAATAAAGTCAATGGTGTTGTATGGTGACAAATGGCACCTACACTTATGAGCAAGCACAAAGGATAAACTTGTCAAATCTCTATGTTGTACACCTGAAACTAATATAACATCGTATGTCAACTATACTTCAATTAAATAAAAAATAAATAATAAGCTTAAAGTAAATAATAAACATGAAAGAAGAATTCTGGGGGGATATAATAAAACATAAATTTCTAAATGATTGATAAATAAAGAAAAAAGGCAGAACTAAATAATACTGAACAAAAAAAGTGATGTAACTAGAGACGTAACTCAGATGAAAAATATTAATAGGTTATTATGAACTTCATACTAATAAACTTGTGAGCTTAGGTGAATGGATAATTTCTTAGAAAAGTATCAGATTATCAAAGTTGACTCAAAACAAAAAAAAGCCCAAAGTTGACTCAAAATGAATTTAAAACCTGAGTTACAAAAAAAAAAAAAAAAAAAAGACAATGAATAATCAAGTTTCTTTCTCTCAAAGACACTAGACCCAGAGTTTTACATGTAAGTTTGCCCAAACTTTCAAAAAACAGATAATCTTTATTTTCTGTAAACTGTTTCAAAGACTAGAAAAAGCTCTTATATCATGAAGTTAAAATAACCTTGACACCAGAACCAGATAAGAACAGAACAAGAAAATTATAGATCAAGACACCCCATGAACAAAGAAGCAATATCCTTCAAAAATATTAGCAAATTGAATTTAGCACTGCATTTTCTTTTTAAAATCACAACCAAGCAGGGTTTATCGCAGAAAATTGATATTCATGTAGCAGACCAGAGACTTTCTTATCAAGTAATGGATAAAAATTGCATTATCATCTCAATAGATACAGAAAGAACTTTAAATAAAAACAAGCAATCATGTTTTTAGTTTTTTGGGTTTTTTTAAAAGACCTTACTACAGGCAACAATAAATGAGGGGAAATTTTTCTCTGAGTAAAGTTTAAAAAAGCAACTAACTTTATTTGAAGAAAATGAATAAGAAAAAAAGATTGAGAAGCCAAGGAAGGAGGGTAATAATCACCAATGTCTTTCCCCCCTCCCCCAGGTACTTTCACATTCATTATCTCATACATTTAAGCATCACAGTAATTATGTTATAAGAAGTTCTTATAATGAAGACAGAAAAGAGTCTTAGCATATCGGAATGAGTATAGCCTGGGAGTCAGTCCAGGGTTTGAATCCTACCTCTGACATTGATGTATTGGGTGACTTTGCAACAAGTTACTGAGCTTCTCCGAGTCGTAGCTTCCTCAACTGCAAGATGAGATGAATTAAATAATACAACTTAGGGCCACCTGGATGGCTCAGTCAGTAAGCATCTGACTCTTGATTTCAGCTCAGGTCAAGCTCTGCAGCCTGCTTGGGATTCTCTCTCTCCCTCTCTCTGCTGTTCTCCCCTCCCCTTCCACATGAACATGTACTCTCTCTCTCACTCTCTCTCTCTCAAAAATAAACATTAAAAAATCATAATAGTACAACTTAAAATATCCAGTTCACAAAAGGTGCTCAAGAAATGGAGCTATTTTTATAAGGTTCTTTTGCTGTACTAAGGAAAGAGCAATAAAGATTTTAAACAGATGTGGGAAAAAAATTTTCAATCTTGAGAACTTCTTGATTTGGGACTTGACCTATATATGGACAGTCAAGGTAATAATTAAGGGAATACCTGTGTCTAATTATTTATAGTGTTTGTTTGGTTTGGGGCAGTAGGGCTGACATAGACAATGACCTCAATTCATCTATAAAATAAAGCAGTTGGATTAAATAATCTCTAGGATTCCTTTTAACTTTAAAATGTTATGAATTTAACTTCTTTATAGCTTAAGAGTTGCAAGACATCACAATACATCACAAATTACACATGTAATATTCCTTCTCTGGAAATACTTAGGAAAAGTGTAAACTGTTATCTTCTAAGAGTGGTATAAAAGTAGCACTGCCTTGGAGAGGACGATGGACTACATGACCCTCATGGAAGGTCAGATTGTGGAAAGACCGTGGATTCAGAAGAAGCCATGAAACCACCAATAGGAAACATGTCCTGCCACATACAAGCTGAGCCAACCTTGGGTGAGTTAAAGTTTGTCAAGCCTCAGTTTTTTACCTGTAAAATTACTTTATTAATATCCTGAAGTTGATGTTCTCAGAATTACATGAGAAAATGAAAATACATAAGTACCTGGCCCAATAATATGCTTTTCAAAAAGGTGAGTTCCCTTGGTCCCTTGAGTTCCTTTCAGTCATATGATTTTGATTACTCTCTAGAAATCGAAGCCAAAGAATTACACATTAAAATTGTGTATGATTTCTTAATCATAAAGGGTATACAAAGTAAACCAAGGATCAAATCTTTGCCAAACTGTTTAGAACTCTTCTGCAAATCAATAATACTGACTCAGAGTTCATTTTTGACAAGACTCAAAAGTTAAACCATTTTTGTTTAAGAAAGTCCCTGAAGGGGCGCCTGGGTGGGCTCAGTCAGTAGAGCATCTGACTTCGGCTCAGATCATGATCTCATCAGTTGATGAGTTCGAGCCCCAAGTCAGGCTCTGTGCTGACAGCTCAGAGCCTGGAGCCTGCTTCAGATTCTATGTCTCCTTCTCTCTCTGCCCCTCCCCTGTTCATGCTCTGTCTCTCTCTGTCTCAAAAATAAATAAACATTAAAAAACAATTTTTTTTAAAAAGTCCCTGAAAAACAGTAGTACCCAAATATGTTTAATATGGCAAGTTCAAAGGTGAACTATTTAAAATTTGGGTGTTTGCTCTAGGTCAAAAATGAAGCAAGTCAGCTGGCAGATGTGAATAGTCTCACAGAACCTTGGTCATCTATGTTGAGACACAAATCTTCTCTTAAATAGCAATGGAAATAATCACACACACACACAAAAAAAACTCAAGTTAAAAAAATAAAGCATTAGAATCGCACATTAGGCCCAGATAAGCAAAGTGCATTGAGTGGTATAATCAAAGAATTAATTCTAAAAAGAGACATTCTGGGCACGTTCATTGAGAAGAACATTTAAAAATACAAATTTCATCACAGATTATTTTGAGTGTTCAAGATCATAAGCAAAGAAAAAGCTAAATATACAGGCTGGTGATCTAAAAATATGACACTACTACTTTAGGTCAAAGAGATCTAAATTAAATGTAAGTATGTTTCAATCCTTTTCAAACGTCTTCTTTGTAGGACATGAGTATCAACCAAGGTAAAATTGTGCTTAACTAATAAAGTTTTTAAGAGTTAAAACAAGGTAATTTTCTAGGAAATATGATTAATGCTAATCATGCAGATTGTCAACAGTACATAAGCCCTTTCACACAGTATTTTAGAAACATTCTTTTATTCAATAGGCCTAGACATCACAATATGTTTCAAAAATAATCCAAGCTGGTGAATGATTTCAAGCAGACTGTTCAGAGCAGCACCGAGACAGAAACTGGCAACACTTTGCAGTTCTACATGAAACTATCATTTGCCTGCCAACAAACAAAGCCACTGATGCCCTTTTTAAGGAGTTCATAGCACTAGACCACCTCACAAGTGACACATTTTGATACATTCAGATACTGAACACTCTTATACAGGGTCCATAAACTGCCTTCCTTTTCATTTATTTATTTTTTTAACATTTATTTATTATTGAGACACACAGAGAGATAGAGCACGAGCAGAGGAGGGGCAGACAGGGAGACACAGAATCCAAAGTAGGCTCCAGGCTCTGAGCTGTCAGCACAGAGCCTGACGCAGGGCTTGAACTCACAAACTGCGAGTTCATGACCTGAGCCGAAGTCGGACGCTTAACCGACTAAGCCACCCAGGCACCCCTCCTTTTCATTTCTGTTCCACTGCAGAAATAAGAATGAAATTCCATGCACACTACAACAGCAATTTTTCCAAGGCAAATAAAATAGTTTGCCATAAACATTTACCTATAAGGAATCCATCTGAAGTAACTCCACACTGACAGAAAATGGATCTGGTAGGTTCACATAGCTTACTTTCTTTCCTCCACTAGCACCTATTATTCATCCAGTATTTGGCTATGAACTCTGGAAAACCACTTCCAGCTGGTCATCTTACTGCTCAAGAACTGGAAAGCTTCTCTGCTACTCAATTCCAAGTTCCTCTGCCTGGCTTTCAAGGGCCTTTATCACCTGGCAGAACTTAGCCCCTACTACTCCCAACATGACTGTCCCTCTCCTCACAGGCCCCATGACTTGCTCATGCAATTCATTCCACCCAAAGTATTTTCCTTTTCCCCACATCCATCTTCCCAAGTTCCATTTCCCACAGGAACCTTCTTTCTACTATTCCTACTTACCACAATAGCACTTTCTCTGAATTCCTATTATATAGTGAAAGTCAGTCTGCATTACAGCTCTTTAATTTCAAACTTTTTAAAGCATCTTTTTACTTTTTTTTTTTTTTAAGATTGTTTTCAAGCAATCTCTACACCCAGCATGGGGCTTAAACTCACAACCCCAGGATCAAGAGTCACATGCTCCACAAATTGAGTCAGCCAGGTGCCCCCTTCTTAAAGCATTTTTTAAAAATTTCTCTGCAGCAGCTTTCCACCTTTGTTCCATGATAACACAGAAGAATAAAACCCACATGTATGACATACCCCCAAGTAAAGCATTTACAAATGTGGCTATTTTATTACTACTAATAAATAACTTATAATACATCTTACAAGTGATTAGTGTGCTACACATAATAGAAGGTGATCAATAAATACTTAATTAACCAATTAGTGTGTCCAGCCCATTAATCAATCAATTACACATAAATATTACTGCTGCTGCTGCCTGATAAGGATGATGATTGACGATGATGCAAAATACTCTTCTCCTGACAGTCTCTACAGGAACGCATGACTTCTTATGGGGCAAATCTAACCAATATTATAACAGTACAGCAGGGACATTATACCCCTGAAGTTTATGAAGATTGAGACAGTTTCTATGGCAAACATCGTGCAATCCCACACGTCCTGTGCAACAGTGTGGCTATTACTTCAATCTTGGGTAAAATTAGTAAACTGTAAACTCTGCTAGTGCAGTTAGAGATCAGATAACTCTTACTCCACCCAAGAGAAAGACTTCCTGTAACAATGCAAATCTTGCTCCGTATTAAAATGTTCTTGCTTTTACAGTAAGGAATTGCTCAAGCATTGGAAGTCCCTCACTGAGAATTATAACTCAGATATATAATTTTAACTGATATGAAATGTTTTCTCCAACATGTCAACATGCTCTTAATTGCCAGTCACACAAATAAGACTATGATTTGATTTTGACACCCCCAAATCCTAAAAATGCCAAAAATCCTGAAAATATCATATCTTGCCCCGAAAAAAATCTCTAAACATATTTCAGACTGCTTAGATATAAATCTATCTACAGACCAAGAGCATTCTGTTTTCTCTAGTACTGACATTCTACCATTCTAGGAGTAGAAATAGATCCAAGAATAAATTTTTGAAACTTTTATTCTTTAGTGTTGCCTAAGCAGACACTATTAGAAGTGCTTGTAAAAGTAGATGACAGAGGAAGCTCTGTCATGCCCTGGAAACCTCCAAACATCAACCAAACAGCCCAAAAGAATGTCCTACTCAACAGTTCCAAGGATGTCATTAATTGCTTCCATCTGTTTCTCTCTGTCCCCTCCCCCTTCAAGTCAAGGCATCTACAAAAATTTTCTGCTTCATTTTGCATTTGCATTCTAAAGAAAAGTAAGAAAAGCATAAAGAGCTATAATGTTTTAAACTGTGGAATATTTGCCCCCCCCAAATCTGTTTGACAGCCACAGCCATATTGTTGTTTTTTACCCTGTGCTATTTTCAAGTAACATATTAAGTTAATTGAAAGGAATCTATTCAAAGTCCCCCCAACCTCCCAGCCAAGCTTACAGGTAAAACTCACAGGTGTCTGCACTTGGTCCTAACTCTGCTTTTTTAGGTCACAGGGCCTATATCCTCAGAAAACAGACCCCAACTACAGAACATACTCTTCTCTAGTCAGACCACAACCCACATCCTGGAGGAGCCCCAGACAGAGCAGCTTGAAAAACACGCCATCTTCTACTCTACCTGGCCGAGAGTCGACCTTCTCTCCACACACTGTGTCCCCTCTCAACATCCTTTAAAACCCCGTACAAGGCTCAGCCTGACAGAAACTCGTGGCCGACATCTCTCTTGATGTCTGGCCCCTCTCCTCCCTTAGAGAGTGAATAAACTCTGTCCTGCTTGTCTGGACATGCTTTGTGCAACTCCCTAACAGCTTTGGTGGCCCGTAAGAGGACTGGCCATTACCTACTGACCGGAATCCATCTCAACCAGATCGCCTTCTCAACTTATCTCAGGTGAGTCAAATTTTCATTTTCAGGAGGGCGCTTTGAGATCTTGAGCACTGACAGCAATCACCCACCCACCAGGTGTTGGCCAATTCCCCCACGGCAAGGTTCAAGCCCCAGTACTGGGCTCAGTCAACAATCTACAGTTCACCACTGGAGTGACACCTCCTCTAGGTCTTTCTGCAGTCTAGGGATCCTCAATCCCTTCCCTTCACACAGACCCTTGAGTTTGGGGGATGCCCCTTTCTCAGGCTCCACACTGGTCAGGGTTTCATCTTCCTGGAACACTGAGTCAAGATGTCTCCCTTCACAGTTTTTCCCTTTGTTCCTGGTCCTCAAAATGTCCTTTCTCCTCCTAGATTTCCAGATGCGCAATACCTTGTCCACCCCTCCCAAGGACTCCCCTCTGGGATGCCTCCTTAAAAAAATATCAAAAACCTCCAGGTGCGTTGGTGGCTCAGTCAGTTAAGCATATGACTCTTGATCTCGGCTCAAGTCATGATCTCACAGTTCCGTTCGTGAGATCAAGCCCTATGTCTGGCTCTGCAGCCTGCTGGGGACTCTCTCTTCCTCTCTCTCCACCCCTCCCCTGCTCACGTGCTCTTTCTCTCTCTCAAAATAAATAGATAAAAACCATTTTTACAAAAATCTCAAAAACCTCCAGTTGAAACAAGGTATTTGGCCCAAACGTCTTAATTTTCTACTGTAACGCAGCCTGGCCCCAATATTAATTAGATGACCAGAAGGGCTGGCCAGAGAACAGCTCTCTTAACCACAATTCTCTTCTCCAATTGAGTTTATATTGTCATGGCCTGGGTAAATGAGGTGAGGTTCCTTATGTCCAAGCTTTTTTTGAACTCGCTCGTCATCCTGACCTTCGCACTGCCTGTCGTATGTTCCTTCTATCTCCCCAGTGCTACCAACTTGGATTTGACCCTGCTGACCAACCTCCACCTTTCCACTTACCCATAGTTGATCCTCTGGCACCTCCACACACACCCCAGTACCCTCCTTCCCCTCAAGGCCCTTCAGCACCCCCTTACCCCCTTAAGCCCTTGCCTCCACTTCTCAATCCTTCTCCTGCCCACACTCGCTCTGATCACTCTTACCAACCTCCTGATGCTCTCACCACCCAATTCCCTCTTCGCAAAGTGGCTACAGCAGGGGGCATTGTTTGGGTCCACGTTCCCTTCATGCCAGATCTTTCTCATATGGAATTTAAGCTTAGCTCTTTCTCAACTGATTCCTCCAGGTTCACTAAAGAATTTGAATATCTCACTCTTTCCTGTGATTTGTGGAGGGACCTATATGTTATTCTCTCCACCTGTACCACCCCAGAAGAAAAAAACAGAATTTGGTCCAAGGCTACTGAATATGCCGATGATCTAAACTGCAGAGAGCCTGTACAACATGCTCCCAGCAATGCAGCAGTTCCCTTAGCTGAGCCCAATTGGAATTACCAGCCCTCCTCTGGAGACAAAGCCAAATGCAACCACAGGACCACCGGCTTCATAAGAGGCATGTAGCGGGCAGCTTCTAAACAGATCAATTATGAAAGGTTAAGAAAAAGCACCCACAGATCAGATGAAAACTCTGCCCTTTTTCTCACCCATCTCACTGAGGCTCTTTAAAAATTCACAAACTCATGAGCTTGAGCCCCACATCAGGTGAGCTCTGCTTCTCTGTCTCTGTCTCTCTCTGCCTCCCTGGGATTCTCTCTCTCTCTGCCCCTCACTCACTTGCACCCTCTCTCTCTCTTTCACAAAGGAAAATCGATCCTGCCTATCTATGCATTTTAACTCCCAGTCAGCCTCAGACATTAGAAAGAAACCTCAAAAGTTGGATAAAGGCCCTCAAACCCCTCAATATGAACTACTGGACCTGGCCTTCAGGGTCTTTAACAACAGACAGGAGGAATCAAAGAGGAAACAAGACAAAGAGATCAAAAACGATCTCATGCTTACTAAGCTACTGCCCTTACTGGAGCTATTCAGTGTTACCCTGCTGGCTCAACCTAAACATTCTCCAAGCCCCCTCCAAGAGCTTGTCACACTTCTGGCTACTGGCCTAAACAATGTCCCAATAAAAAACTGCCACCCAGGGGGCACCTGGGTGGTTCAATTGGCTAAGTGACTGACTCCTGATCTTGAGATCAGGTCATGATCTCACAGTTTGTGAGTTCGAGCCCCGCGTCAGGCTCTGTGCTGACAGCTCAGAACCTGGAGCCTGCTTCAGATTCTGTGTCTCCCTCTCTCTGCCCCTCCCGCACTCATGCGCTTGCTCGCTCTCTCAAAAATTAACAAACGTTAAGAAAAAAAAAACTGTTCAGTAAGTTTTTCAGTTGATCATAACATAGTGTTTTTCCTTTATTCTCCATGGAGACCAGGATTTTTCCCCATGGTGCGATAAAGGTTAAAACCTATGAATGGTTTACCTAAATCCATTAATGATCTTTACCTAAATCAATTGCTTCCTAATTAAAATTGCATAATTACAACTTCCTAATTCTGTCATTAATTTCACATTTGTTGGCTAAAATTCCCCTCATCAACTAGGACTATTCGGTTACTCTGAGATAAAGTCTGTACAGGGAAGGCAAGATAGTTAACAATTTTTTGTGTGTGGGTGAAGACAACATTTAAGATCTATTCTCTTAGCAACTTTCAAATATACAATATTGTTAACTATAGCCACCATGCTGTACATTACATCTCTAGGACTTATATATCTTATAACTGAAAGTTTGTACCTTTCAACCACCTTCACTCATTTCTCCCATATTCCAGTGTGTGTGTGTCTGTATATATACACACATACAAACATACCACATTTTCTTTATCCATTCATTCTCTGATGGACACTTAGGTTGCTTCCATGTCTTGGCTTTTGTAAGTAAGGTTGCAGAGAATATGGGTGTGCAGATACCTTTCTGAGGTAGTGATTTTGTTTCCTTTGTATTAATACCCAGAAGTGGAACTGTTGGATCATATGGTAGTTCTACATTTAATTTTTTTGAAGAACCTCTGGAAAGGCAAGGTAAATCTTAATTTTTTTCTTTAAATCACCAATTACCAGTAAATAAATAAACAAATAAATAACCTACTAGAGTAGGGAACTGGTATACTACTTACCACTAAGGGTAATCAATGAAGTTTTGTTTTGGTGTTTTTCTTAAGGTTTATTTTATTTATTTTGAGTGAGAGAGCATATAAGCACACAGGGGAAGGGCAGAGAAAGAAGAGAGAGAATTCCAAGCAGGCTCCACACTGTCAGGGAGAAGAAGCCCAATGGAGCCCAACGCAGGGCTCAGACTCACAAGAGTGAGATCATGACCTGAGCTGAAATCAAGAGTCAGATGCTTAACCCACTGAGCCACACAGGTGCCCCTAAAGTTTTGTTTTGGTTGAAAGTTACCTATTTTTTTGGAAAATATCACTAGGACACAGTCCTTAATTTGTCTAAGTCCCCAAGGAAGCCTGTGAGAGCACATAGCATACTTCAAGGATATATTTCTAGGGATGAGCAGAAATTAGTTTCCTGAAAAAAAATCATTAATCAGTCAAATGATCTTCATAGACTTGAATGTCAGGGTTGAAAGGAAATTTCTGTAGGGTCACCTAGTTCAAATACCCACCTGATGTTGAAAACCCCTTGTGCATTATCTCACCATGCTCTGTACTTTCCAGGGAGTGAGGGGCAAACAGGTATGAGCTAGATCTATGTGCTTTTTTTCTCTTTTTATTTTTTATTGAGGTATAATGGACATATAACATTATATTAGTTTCAGATGTACACATGATTTTAAATGTGTATATATTGTGAAAGAATCACCAAATTAAGACTAGTTGCCATCCATAGTTTTAATTTTTTCATATGATAACTTTTAAAATTCATTTTCTTAACAATTTTATATTATACCCCCAAGACTCATTTATTTTGTAACTGAAGCTTGTACGTTTGACCCACTACACCATTTTGGCCCCCCACTCCACTCTGCCTCATCTCCAGCAACTACCAATCTGTTTTGTGAATCTATAAATGATTTTTTAATGTCTTTTTGTATTAACTTGTTTTATTTTTTTTTAATTTACATCCAAATTGGTTAGCATATAGTGCAACAATGATTTCAGGAGTAGATTCCTTAGTGCCCCTTACCCATTTAGCCCATCCCCCCCACACACCCCTTCCCATAACCTTCAGTTTGTTCTCCATATTTGAGTCTCTTCTGTTTTGTCCCCCTCCCTGTTTTTATATTATTTTTGTTTCCCTTCCCTTATGTTCATCTGTTTTGTCTCTTAAAGTCCTCATATGAGTGAAGTCATATGATTTTTGTCTTTCTCTGACTAATTTCACTTAGCATAATATCCTCCAGTTCCATCCACGTAGTTGCAAATGGCAAGATTTCATTCTTTTTGACTGCCAAGTAATACTCCATTGTATATACACACCACATCTTCTTTATCCATTCATCCATCGATGGACATTTGAGCTCTTTCCATACTTTGGCTATTGTGGATAGTGCTGCTATAAACATGGGGGTGCACGCGTCCCTTCGAAACAGCACACCATGGATAAATGCCTAGTAGTGCAATTGCTGGATCGTAGGGTAGTTCTATTTTTAGTTTTTTGAGGAACCTCCATACTGTTTTCCAGAGTGGCTGCACCAGCTTGCATTCCCAAGATCTGTGTTTTTAATGTAAGGTAAATATAAGTTTAATTATAATGTTAACTGACAGCATAGGACTCCTCTTAATATTACCATGCTGATGAAATGGCACATAAACAAAGTAGGCTCATATTGGTTAGAGCTGGAAGAAACCTTGGAGGTTATCAAGTCCAGTGAGGCAAATCAGAAAAGATACTCCCACAAAACAGGCTCTACAAAAAACAGATGCTTCTGGCCCCTAACTTCCTGACACATGAACATTTTGCAGAATTAACAGAAACACCATTATGTAGAAACACCCACTCAAGTAAGTTAGAAATAAAAAGACATCAACATGGGTGAAATTTTGCATCTGTTCAATGAAAATAGAACATAAGGAGGTTAAAAATAAAAGAATACTTCTCACTTTATTTAAAATTGTGATATATAACATACATAGAGAAATTTGTATAAAACATACATATAATATAATGAATAGTTATAAAACAATCACCCATATTGTATTGAGTAAGTAACTCAACACTTACATCAAGAAATACATTACCGTTTATTTTGATATTATTTTAATCAAATATTATATATTTGATATAAATAAAATATATAAATAAAATATTCATTATATTTTATATAAATATATAAAATAAAATATATATAAAATAAAATAAAATAAAATATTGTTTATTTTGGTATTATTACCATTTCAGAAGCCCCTGTGTGGCCTCACCCTGAGTATAACCCTCTTCCTTCCTCCCAGAGGTACCATTACCCTGACTTTTATAATCATTATTTCCTTACTTATCTTCATCTTTGTAAGGCAGTTTACTTCTACATGTTTCTGAAGTTTAAATAAATGGAGACTACCTATGTATCTATCATTAATTTCTCTCATTTATTTTTGAGATTCATTCATTTTTTTAATTGAAGTAAAATTCACATAATATAAAATCAACCATTTTGAACTGAAAAATTCTCTTTCATTACTGATTGGTATTCCAATTTGTGACTATACCATAATTGTTTTTATCCATTCTACAATAAACAGGCCAGTGGAGTCATCATGAACAATGTTGATATCAATGTTTTCATATATGGATCCTAGTGTACATGGGCATAAGTTTCTCTGACAATTGTCTGTCCTCTACTTTACTAACACCAAACTGTTTTCCAAAGTGGCCGCACCAATTTACATTCCCAGTAGGAGTGTATGAGAGTTCCAATTGCTCCACATCTTTATCAACAACTAATATTATCACACTTCTTAATTTAGGGTTTATAATGGAGTAATTTGCACAGCTCTGATGAGTAATGAGATAGAGTACCTGTTCATAATTTATTGGCCATTTAGATTTCCTCTTTTGAGGTGACTATTCAAATCCTTTGCCACTTTTTTTTTGGAGCTGAATAGCCTTACCTTACTTTTGACTTTTGAAAAGTAAAGATTTCACTTTTTTTCTGTCCTATGCACCAACCTTTACATTTACTTAGGACTTGACTGCCATAGAACAAAATCACTGAGCAAAGACAAACTTGACAAAGTTTTAACTAATCAAAAGTTAGTATCTCCACTTTTACTCAGGATAGGCCAAAACACCTGCAAATTATTTGTAGGAATTTGGGTGATAAGTAAATATAATTAAATTTAAAATGTTACTGAAATAACACCGCAATAAATTTTTAAGTTTGTATCTACTGTTATTCCCTCATCTCCAAGCAAAGGTGTTTAGCATATAACTCAGATTCATGCCTGCTAAGGTCAGAATGTTTCTGAATCTTTTCCATTCCAAATAATGAAACTCAGAGGTCAAACTTACATTAAAAATCACTATGTCAAAAATGCCTAATAGCAATGAATACAATCAACAGTAGGAACTACAGTGTTATAAGATGAAAAGTCAAAATCTCAACTGTAAACACTTTTATATTAAAAAAAAAAAAAAGTTGCTCCTGGAATCAGTTAATTTTCTTTCCTACCAAGAGGATTATTCTGCTTAGCAAGAGAAGAATGTTTTACTCACTTAATAAATGCTGGTGGCATATCTCTCTTCAAAATCTGATCTTCAGTGGTTTGAACAGTCTCTTTTCCAACCTACAGGAGAAAAAGATTCACAATTCAATAATAAATTCTCAGACTTTTAAAAACTTAAACATATTGAAACACATACTTTATCATTGAAGTTTCTGGATTCAAAGAAAATTTCTGGATTTTTGAAATTATCAAGATAGTTCCCACATACCCTTCCACAATATACTTGGATAACAATATGGGATACAATGTACCACCCCTTGTTCAGAGTAATTCATTTGAAAGCACCGCCGAGCACAGTAAAAAAAAGAGATAAACTCATCTCTGAGATATATGAATATATGTTCAATTGACAAACTACTTTATCTTTTTTTTTAAGATTTTATATTTAAGTAATCTCTATACCCAATGTGGAGCTCAAACCCACAGCCCCAAGATCAAGAGTCACATGCTCCACCAACGGAGCTAGTCAGGTACCCCTATATCTCTAATACAGTACATGAAGTACAATGAATCAAGATAAGTAAGCTAAATGTCCATACGGGGGGGGAAAAAAACATAGTACTGGAACTGAAAAAAAGTATAAAGCAATTATGATGCTGAAACTAGAAACCAAACATATGAAAATACACAACTTCACCATTAATCAAATAAATTCACACCAGGGGTGCCTGGGTGGCTTAGTCAGTTGAGCATCTGACTCTTGATGTCAGCTCACTCAGGTCACGATCCCAGCGTCCTGGGATCAAGCACCATCTCGAGCTCTGCATTGGGCATGGAGCCTGCCCCTCTCCCTTGCTCATGCTCTCTCTAAACTAAAAATAAATTTTTAATTAAAAATAAATAAATAAATTCAAACTAAAGCAACATGATTTTCCCCTAATTATAGATCAACTTTTTAAAAAATAATATATAGGGGCGCCTGGGTGGCGCAGTCGGTTGAGCGTCCGACTTCAGCCAGGTCACGATCTCGCGGTCCGTGAGTTCGAGCCCCGCGTCGGGCTCTGGGCTGATGGCTCAGAGCCTGGAGCCTGTTTCCGATTCTGTGTCTCCCTCTCTCTCTGCCCCTCCCCCGTTCATGCTCTGTCTCTCTCTGTCCCAAAAATAAATAAACGTTGAAAAAAAAATTTTTTTTAAATAATATATAATGCTGAATGCTACAATGGAATAGTTTTATACCCTTCTAATGGCAATGTAAACTGGCATACTCCATTTGGAAAAGCATTTACTAGTATGTGTTAAGAGATATGAAAAGTCATATCTAGGAATTCCACTTAAAGAGAATATACACTATAAGCAATAATACCAAATGTGGTAATAACAAGTTTCACAAAAATATTCACTATCATGTTAGTTATAAAAGCCAAAACATTTTTTAAATAACTTATCCAACAACAAGGAACAGCTAAGTAAATTAGGATAAAGATAGAGTACTACAGAGCCATTAAAACAATGGTTATAAAGACTCAGCACTACATAAAAATTTTTCTGACATTATATTTCATTTAAAAGGAAGAATAAAAATAATAAATACACCATGATTACAACAAACCAGAAAAATCCATATGTATGAAGCAAAACACTGAAAGAATACAAAACAAAATGTTAACAGTGATTATAACGATGCTTAGGAAATTCTGTATCTGTATTTCCTCTTTTCTAATCTTCTGAAATGTGAATATACAATTTTTATAATTTAAAAAGTAATATTAAAATGTTATTCTGGGTTATTTAGATGCAATTATTTCCTACCTAATAACTGTAGTAATTATGTCATTTCATATAAATCTTCCAAATAGTAATATCTAAAAATATAAAAATATATCAAAATATTAAAAGCCACACTAACCAGATTATGTGCACACATATTTATTATATCACAAATGGTACACATACTCACTTTCTTCAAAATTATTCTTCTGTAGGGCTTGGATGTCAATTTTTCTTTCACTACAGCTATATCACATACTCTAAAGTACTCTAAAGAAAGGTAAACTTGAATATAGTAAATGGTGAAATCCACCCATTTTACCAATATAAAGCTACATAAAAGTGCTAAATCATAAATATAAACCACAGTTTAATGCAGAAATCTGTAATTTTTTTTAAATCCAGAATGGAAAGTATCTCAATCCTACCATTTAACTGTTTAACTTTTGATTGAGTTTAAAGAAAAAAAACAAATAAGAAAAATCCCTTAGTGCACAGTAAATCAGCTAAAGAAAATAATACAATAAACTATTCTCAGGGAATACAAGTCATGCATAAGTTAATGAATACAAGTTTTTTCTCTCAAGTTAATAGCTCAGAAAAAAGCAAAAACACATATACCACTGTGTAATAGCCAGTGCTTTTGTAGACAATAGACTGCCTGTATCATAATAAAAGCCTTTCAAATCAGCAGCTGGTTCTCTAGAGTTTCTCAGATCAAAACATGACAGAATATTTCCAGATGTATTGTTCACTATATTTTCCAACTAAAATCAACCATTCAAAAAGCTGTGGGCCATGATTTCATGAAATAAAAAATGAAGTTCAGCAACAAAGTCACTAGTTCATACTGAGTATAAGGGCCTAGAAGGATATTCATATTTAGACACATGGAGATTTCTTTTATTTTACACACACAGAGACACAGCAAGGGAAGAAGAGGAGTGAGTTCCTCTTATATCTCCTTTAGAAAACATTCAGTTATTCAGCTGTTATTCAGCATTATGAAACATTTATTGAGTACAACTACATAAGCCAGGCACTGTTCTAGGTATTGGGGCTAGAGCAGAGAGTAAAAATAAGCCTCCTGCCCTCATGGAACTTATATTCTAGTAGGAGTAGACAGAAAGTGCACAAGTACATAAATACACAAACAAAATCACCCCAGATAATGGTAAGGATGATGCTATATAGACTATAGGGTAGGAGTAGAGGGTTCCTACTTTAAAGAGTGGATAAAGAAGACTTCTCTGAGGAAGTAACACTGGAGTTGACACTCTGAAGCTGAGAAGGAAGCCTCATGGAAGAACTGGGAAAGAACACTCCATAGGGAGAAACAAGACAAAGACCCTATGGCAGGAAAATTTGAGTATATCCAAGGAAGCTTAAGGAGGCCAGAGTGGCTGAAGTTCAGTGAGGGGAGAAGGTGTGGTGGTGATAGGGCTGGATAAGAAGGCAAGGGCCAGATGGCAAAGAGCCTTTTAGGCTAGGTTAAGATGTGTGGAATCTTTTCTAAATACAGTAAGAAGAAGGACTGCTAAACAGGAGATTGAAATGACCTGATTTTCTTTTTAAAAAGACATTTTTGTCTGTGATGTGGCCAAGTGATCTTAGTGGGTAAGGGGAAGCAGGCTGACCAGTTAGGAGGCTACTGCAGTCATCCAGCAGAGAGATGACAGTAACTTAAAATAAGACATGAAAGTGGAAATGGAGAATTAGCTCTTTTGGAGGAAGAACTAATAGGACTTGCTTTTGGACTGCAAGGAGTGGGGGATGGGGAGTAGACCGAGGGGTGGGGGGGAATCAGAAATGACTTCTGATCAATTAGGTGAAAGGTCTTTGAAGGCAGCAATGCTGGAAGGCTGATATATGGCAAAGATTTACCCTCAAAAAATAAAACAATCATGGGGCACCCAGATGGCTCAGTCAGTTAATTGTCCAACTCTTCGTTCTGGCTCAGGTCATGATCTCACAGTTTCGGGAGTTTGAGCCCCACGCAGCAGGGAGCCTGCTTGGGATCCTCTCTCTCCCTCTCTCTCTGCCCCTCCCCCACTCATGCTTTCTCTGTCTCTCTCAAAAAAATTAAATTTAAAAATTAAGGGGGCGCCTGGGTGGCTCAGTCGGTTGAGCGGCCGACCTCGGCTCAGGTCACGATCTCGCGGTCCGTGAGTTCGAGCCCCGCGTCGGGCTCTGTGCTGACAGCTCAGAGCCTGGAGCCCGTTTCAGATTCTGTGTCTCCCTCTCTCTCTGACCCTCCCCTGTTCATGCTCTGTCTCTTTCTGTCTCAAAAATAAATAAACGTTAAAAAAAAAAAAATTTTTTTTTAAAAATTAAGATAATCTTTTTAAAAAAATAAATTAAAATTAAAATTAAAAATAAAGCAATCATGAGTACACCCAGCAAAACCATTAAAACAGTTTTACCAATAGCCAATAACCTGACCCTGGTGAAGGTAATTACTAAAGAATGAATGAATTTTACTTAAATATTTTATTTCTCTTTTCTAAGGGTAGGGGTAAGTGGGGAAAGAAAAGTAGATAATAAAAATATACTCAAAGGCTACTTATCCAGAAGCTATTTTTTTTTTTTTTAAAGGCATGTGGTTCCAGAGCCTGTGCTCTTCTTTTTTGGTGGCAGGGAGATGGCGTGGAAGGGCAGAGGGAGAGAGAGAATCTTAAGCAGGCTCCACACCCAGCACAGAGTCCAATGCGGGGCTCAATCCCACCACCCTGAGATCATTACCTGAGCTGAAATAGTCAGATACTCAACTGACTGAGTCACCCAAGCACCCCTTAATTTACTATTCTAAGCTGCATTCATACTTGTGGTGACAGTATCCACAGTCACTCCAATCTTCAATATACTCAGTCCAGAATTAAATTAGGTACAATAAATAAATGCTCCCGTTTTTAAGGCAAAACACATAAAGCATGACTGTGTAGAATAAATGTCATTTTCACTTGAGGAATTGATTTTTAGCAATGCTGTCCAATAGAACTTTCTGTTATGATAGAAATGTTCTTTTTGAACTGTCCTACCCAATACAGTAGCCAACAGCCACATATGCCTATTGAGCAGTATGGCTTGTGCAACTGAAGAAGTAAATTATTACTTTTTATTTAATTTTAATTAATCTTAATTTTTTAATTAAGATTTTATTTTTCATTTATAGCATTTTAAGTTCACAGCAAAACTAAGGGGAAGATAACAGAGATTTCCCATACACTCCCCGCTCCATACAACAGCCTCCCCCATTATCAACAACCCACACCAGAGAGTACATTTGTCACTACCCATAAACCTACCATTGACTACATCATAATCACCCAAAACTCATAGTCGACATGACAACTCACTCCTGGCAACCACTAATCATGTCACTGTCTCCATAGTTTTACCTTTTCTAAAATGTCGTATAGAATCATCCTGTATGTAACCTTTATCGATTGGCTTCTTTCAATTAATTTTAATTGTAATTGCCACATGTGGCTAGTGGCTACTATATTGCACAACTCAGGTCTACGGGACTTTCACTGTCTCCTAAAACTGGTCTTCCTGACTCTAGACTTCCATCTTCTAATTCACTCTTCACACAGCTGCTAGATTAACCTTCATTTTTGCCTTTGCTGCATGGTCTCTTCACAAAACAAAGGAGCTGGGTCTGCAAAGACAGAGTTGCTAGATGGAGAAGAGAGGGATCAGACAGTCCAAGCAGAAAGGAGAGAACAGGCAAAGGCTCTGATGTGTTTGAGCATATGGTTGAGTAGACAAGAAAAACAGGTTGGTGTGGCCTCAGCAAAAGAAATGAGGCTAGAAAGGGAAGCTCCAGTCACCTTGGGAAGGGCTTTGTATGCCAAGCAAAGACAGAGAAGATTATGTAACTTAATTTGCCCATTTATTCAAAGGTTGTCATCCTCTGTTCTAGATCTTTCCAATTCAGTGTTGTATCACTGAAGTATCAAGTCAAGAAGTTCCAAAGAAGCCAGTTTCTAAAGATATGCAGGATCAGAAAAGCATCTTCTATTTGTGAACAGCTGGCAAAGTCTATCTAGGAGAGCCAAGATAAAGCTTCACATTTTTTAGGCCATCAACCAGGAAATGTACTTTCCTTCTCTTTCCCCACACTATCAAAACAAAACAGCTTTTTTAGCATCCATCTTTTCCAAACAAAAAGAGTAGAACAATTAAGAAAGGGATTAATTCACAAAATGCTCTTTGTTAACTAGCAGGAATCTTCATGGCTTGTGGAAAACATTACTCCTGGAGGCCTCAGCCTTACTGTGGGGAAGCACATGATTCCTAATATAAGCTACACTTTGCAAACAAGCAGGTCAGTAATAATTTGGACAAATGCTTCTCGAACCTGTGCAGCACGTCATCAAAACACTTAACTACTTGAGTAGTTAAGCCAAATGTTTTTACTACATACATGTTAAGAGCACATGCACAGGAATTTAGTGACTTGGTTTCTAGTTACAGCTTAGCTAATAAATAGTCATGTATGGGGGCACCTGGGTGGCTCAGTCTGTTAAGGGTTCGACTTCAGCTCTGGGTCATCTCAGGGTTTGTGACTTCAAGACCTGCGTTGGGCTCCATGCTGACAGCTTGGAGCCTGGAGCCTGCTTTGGATTCTGTCTCCCTCTCTCTCTGCCCCTCCCCTGCTTGTACTCTGCCTCTCTCTCTCTGAAAAATAAACATTAAAAATAAATAAACAAATAAATAAATAAATATATGGTCATGTATGTGGCCTAAAATGAATCATATAATTACTCAAATATTTCTTCTCAACTATGTGATCTCTTTCCTTCCTTGTCTACTGTAGGTTGACCCAATTACCTTTTAGCTCTCTGATAAAGGAAATTTACCTTTAAGTTTATCTTTTCTACCTTCAGTCTTCATTTACCACTTCAAATTCTTTTTAGGAACAAGGCAAGGTATGAAATGATTAATAAATGCAAAATTTAAAAGCTCTCACTTCCTGTATATTTTATCTATACATTTTATGATTGTGAGGTTAAAGTTGATGTCTGATTTTTTAACCTTAAATCATATTCCCTCTGAAAAATAAATGCCCATAGTTAAAGGGTACAAAGCGGGGGAAGGGCACCTGGATGCTCAGTCAGTTGAGCATCGGACTCTTGATCTCATCTTGGGTCTTGATCTCAGGGCCATGAGTTCAGGCCTCATGCTGGGCATGAAGGGTACTTAAAAAAAAAAAAAGCAGAGAAAAGAATGCCAGAATGCCAAATAGGTCTTAGTTATAAGTTCTGAGGTTTTCCAGGTGAGCATTTAAAAACAACCCTTTCAAAGTAATCTAACTTTATAGTAAATACATTTTATTACTTCCAAGCTTTGTTCCATTGCTGAAATTCAGACTTGTTGGTTCTATTCACTGCTAAAACTATTTCTCTTTTATTTTCTTCTTCAGAGAATTGCCTCTAACTCTTGAGGCCCAATTCCCTCAATTCAATAAACAGGCAGTAAGTGCCAACTATGTGTCCGCTAGGTGGTAGGAAGAGAATGAGATAAGAAATAAAGCATCCTTAGATAAAATGAAATAAGGGTAGTGAATGAGTAAGAGGCCTGGGGGCATTTTCAGGGGGCTTGGCGGGAAGCCCTGTTTCTTTTGAAGAGCTCTTACTTTGTTCAGTAGTTAATTTAAATATCTTTTGTTCAATATGTGACTTTAGTTCAAAATTCTATGTGAGAAGCCTTTTGTCTTCTGCTGTTGTTATTATTACTCCTTTTATCACGACCCACTCAATTTGGTTCAGTAATGTACAGAGATTTGGTTTCTTTCCAGCAAAAGAAAGAAAGAAAGAAAGAAAGAAAGAAAGAAAGAAAGAAAGAAA
>NW_024412404.1:14963120-14974759 GCF_014898765.1 Herpailurus yagouaroundi | reverse complement strand
AAAGAAAGAAAGAAAGAAAGAAAGAAAGAAAGAAAGAAAGAAAGAAAGAAAGAAAGAAAGAAAGAAAAAAACAACAACTTGGCTGGTTCAAGTCATTACCCAGACTAAAAGTATGTTAATGTAGATGTCTCCCTTAGCTAGCCTAAATATAAGAAAACAGAAAGACAAAACACATAAGAGAATCTGTGTTAGAGATTTACACAGTATAAGTGGTAGCCATAGAACATCAGATTTAAAGGGTGCAGGGAGATGGTAATCAACAGAAGTCCCCAATGTATTTTATTTTTATTTTTATTTTATTTATTTTTTTATTTGAGAGAGAGCTAAGAGGGAGGGGCAGAGAGAGAGAGGGAGAGAGAATCCCAAACAGGCTCCACCTTGTCAGCGCAGAGCTGGATCGGGGCTCAAACCCACAAACCGTGAGATCCATGACCTGAGCTGAAATCGAGTCAGATGCTTCACCGACTGAGCTACCCAGATGCTCCCCTAATGTATTTAGACAAGAAAATGCAAACAATGAAAATGTAAGCCAAATGTACACTTAAAGTTACAGTAGGCCAGCCATGGAGCCAACTGATGGAAACCAACTGATTGTGACCAGATAAGGGAATGTGCACAATTCTGCCTGCACTTAGTTTGGCTCAAATCTCTGTTTCTGTAGTATAGCTATTAGGCTGATCAATCCATTATACTGAAGGGCCATTCTGATATGCAGCTGTGTCCAGTACCATGTCTATGTCATAAAACAATAATAACGTATATGCCCACCATCAGCAACACTTTTGCTTATTTTCCTGCAGTGGTGATGGATTTATGATCCACCCACCCCTCACTGTACCTTTTGCATTATTCACAGATGATATACTAGAGTCAGGTGTTTAAAAAGCCATATATCCAGAAAAACAAGGACTCTCTAACCTACTCTGATTTCCAACTCACTCATTTAATCAACCACTCATTGAGTACTTCCTATGTGGTAGGCACTGTGCACAACATTGTGTGTGATGGCAATATAAAAGTAAGTGGGATTCAGTCCTTGCCCTTCACAGAAAGACAAGACAAATGCTTAAACTAATCATTGTTACACAGTGTAATGCATGCTCTAACGGAGTCATATCCAAGCTTCAGCTCTGCATCAGTGATGTAGAAGAGGTTTCACAGAGGAAAAGAAACTCTAGAAAGGCTGATAAGAGTTCTTCTCCAGGAGTAATGGGATTTGGGGAAGAAAGAGCTTTCCAGCAGTGGAGCAGCTATGTGAAGGTATGGCCAGTTCAAGGAACACAGGTCCACAAGGAGGAGATATAAAGAAGATAGGAAATTGGAGAAGCAGAAAGGGACCACATCAGGGAGGGCCTTGTGTGCGGTGGACTTAGACTTTATTCTCTAACCGATGGGAAATTATTTAATGGTCCTAAGCAAAAGACATTATTAGGTTTGCATTTCAGTAAGAAAAATTCAGCAGCAAAAATAAAACAAAGGTAAAAAAATAAATAAATAAATAAAACAAAACAAAAAAACTAGGATGATCAGTTCATTTGTTAGTTCATTTATTCAATCAAATATTTATATAACATACCATGTGCCAGGTATTATAGACAGTAATGAAGAAAACACATGTGGCCCCTAATCACACAGAGCTTAGAGTCTTAGTGAAAGTAAACTAAAGATAAACTAAAAGCAGCAGCAGTATGGATACGGATATGAAGGCAGATTTAAGAGGTGCATCTATGTGACATTCCACGTGGAGGGTAAGGGAGAAGTCTGGAATGACTCTCAGGCTCCTGACTCAAATGGACTTGGTAGTATAGGTAATATAGGAAGAGAAAACCAGATCTGAGAAAGAAAATCATGACTACCTATGGGATGTTGAGATGGAGATAAGCACTTGCTCAATAAGCAACTGAAGAGATGGTTCCTCAGTTTACATGCCTAGGCTAAAGAAACAGAGTAGAGCTGGTAGAAAAGCAAGCTGGTGAAAAGAGCTGAGAAGGAAATGTCTGAAAACAGGATGTGTGGAATGGTAGAACTATGCCATGAAAGCTAAAGAAATACACAGTTCCAAGAATGTGAAAGAAGAGTCAATAGTGTCTACTGCCAGTTAATGGTTTCAGTATATTCAGAGAGTTGTGCAACCATCACCATAATCATTTTCTGAACATCATCATCATCCCATACAGAAACCATCTGCAGTCACTCCTTGTATTTATCCCCAAACCTTCTCCACCCCATCCAGCCATAGGCAATCAGTAATTTACTTCCTGTCTCTACAGATTTGCCTATATTTGATACAAATGGAATCACACAGTGTACAACATTTAAAAAAAAAAATTTTTTTTTTAAATTTTTTTTTTCAACGTTTTTTTATTTATTTATTTTTGGGACAGAGAGAGACAGAGCATGAACGGGGGAGGGGCAGAGAGAGAGGGAGACACAGAATCGGAAACAGGCTCCAGGCTCTGAGCCATCAGCCCAGAGCCTGACGCGGGGCTCGAACTCCCGGACCGCGAGATCGTGACCTGGCTGAAGTCGGACGCTCAACCGACTGCGCCACCCAGGCGCCCCTAAAAAAATTTTTTTAATGTTTATTTATTTTTGAGACAGAGGGAGACAGAGCACAAGTGGGGGAAGGGCAGAGAGAGAGGGAGACACAGAATCTGAAACAGGCTCCAGGCTCTGAGCTGTCAGCACAGAGCCCGATGCAGGGCTCGAATCCACGAACCATGAGATCATGACCTGAGCGGAAGTCGGACACTTAACTGACTGAGCCACCCAGGCGCCCCAGGATACAACCTTTAGTGACTGGCTTCTTTCCTGTTGGAGCATATAGCGGTATTTCATTGCTTTTTATTGTCAAATAATATTCCATTATATGGTTATACCACATATTTTCTCCCAGTCTGTGACTTGTTTTCACTTTTTTGATGGTGTCCTTTGTAGCACAAAAGTTTTTAATTCTGATGAAATTCAAGTTATCTATTTGTTTTCTTTTGTGACTTGTGCTTTTAGTATAGTATCTAAGAAGGCTTTGCATGACCAAGGTCATGAGGATTTATTCCTATGTTTTATTCTAAGAATTTTACAGTTTTAGCTCTTACATTTTAGGTCCACAATCCATTTGAAGTTAATTTTTGTGTATGCTAAGAAAATGGTTATTATTTTCTTTAAAGAAACCAAGCATGTTGATAGGCTGAAGGAAAGGAGGCAGGAAACAAGACGTTGATTATAAACCAAGGTCTCTAAAGAGGCAGGGACAGAATCTGGAGAACAGGTAGAGACACTAACATTTACCAGGAGGAAATCACCTCTTCCTCAGAGACAAGATGGATGGTGAGTGAAGACAGAGACATTAACTGTAACTGTGGGGCCTATGACCTATATCTTCTTAGGAATTTACAAACAGTTTATTTAAGGATCTAAGATAACTTTCAGTCAGGAAATCTGTTTAATTTAATTTAATCCACCACTTTCCAATTTCTTAATACCTACCAACCTATGATGGAATTGGGATTTGTAGGATATACTTAGGAAAACAGTCATCTAGGCCACGAGTTACAAATTAGTGGCCTTTGTGCAGATTTGGACCAACGGTAATTTATGTTTCGTCCACATTGTTTTTAAGTCAAGAAATTTCATAAAGATACAAATTTATGAAACTCTTGACATACTAGAAGATTGGCCACATCAGATCTGCATTTCAGCAAAGAAACAATTTGCTAGAACCCAAATATCCTATATAGGGAATATACTCTCTGTACCATTCCCTATAATCTTAATATCCAGACCATTTCACTCATTTATGTCAGTTCCTGGTCTCTGTGGATATCTAGGTTTATCATTCCCACATTAGGCAACCCTCTCAGTGTCTACACAGAGTGAAAATTCCTGAAGCCACTCTTAGAAATTCCTTATCCAAGTCCCCTCTAAATATTTTGTTATAAAAGTGCTCTTCTTATGAGAGCTGTGAGAAAGACTGAGGGAAGTATTTATGTCAGGAATGACAAAACGGCAGCGTATGGGCCGGGTGTAATCTACAGACCTATTTGACAGGCACGGTATTTTTTTAAAACGGAAAACTTCACATTAAAAAGAAATACAGATTTCCAGATTTTATTGGATATCAGGAAGATCTGGTAACACAAGACTCTGTTTCCATATGGCAACAATAAGCTGGAGATAGTAGCAGTCTTCTTCAATCAGGTCCTACATTTTTCAATTTACCACAGTCCCTACCACTCCCCAGTGTCCTCTAACTGGTCTGATTCACACATTTACACATTTGGTTGTGCAGGCATCTGAGTTTGTGCCACCTGGTTTAATAAAATCATTCAGTTCTTATATTTTTTTAGTATTTATTTATTCTTGAGAGAAAGTATCGGTGAGAGAGGGATGGGGGGTGGGGTGGGGGGACAGAGGATCTGAAGCAGGATCTGCGCTGACAGGAGAGGGCTTGAACTCACAAACTGTGAGATTATGACCACAGCCAAAGTCGGGATGCTCAACTGACTGAGCCACCCAGGTGCCCCAGACAAAATCATTCAGTTCTTAATTAGCACAGTACACAAGGCTAGATTCCCAACATCATGAGTGTCATGGGAAATTCTACTTATGCCTCAGCTGTTTCACTAAGGAAATATCCCCCTCTCCCCCAAACACATAGCTACCTCAAAAAAAAAAAGAAAAAAATGACTAGAAGGAAACAGCATGGAAAGTTGAATTTCAAGTGATTTTTCTTCTTAATCTTTTCCTGTACTTTCCAGATTTTTAAAAAAATGACTATGCATTACCTCTATAATCAGAAAAACAAACTAAATTTCTAAAATGTGTCAACAGGGGCACCTGGGTGGCTCAGTTAGTTGAGCATCCACCTGCAGCTCAGGTCATGATCTCACAGTTCATGAGTTCAAGCACCCATTGGGCTAACTACTGTCAGTGCAGAGCCCGCTTTGGATCCTCTGTCCCCCTCTCTCTCTTCCCCTCCCCCGCTTGCACTCTCTCTCTCAAAAATAAATAAAACATTTAAAAATAAAATGAAAAGTGTCAACAATATTCTTGGTAAGGGGGCGCCTGGGTGGCTCAGTCAGTTAAGCATCCATCTCTAGATTTTGGCTCAGGTCACAACCTCACCATTTGTGAGTTGGAGCCCTGCATCAGGCTCTGTGCTGACATTGTGGAGCCTGGTTGGGATTCTCTCTCTCTCCCTCTTTCTCTATTCTTCCCCTGCCCGCACACTCTCTCTCTAAAAAGAAATAAATAAACTTTAAAAAAATATTCCTGGCAAGTAATAATCCATAAAGGAATGAGAAACCACCAGCGCCTAAAAAGTTCATATTTTGACCAACTGCCGAAAATTGAATTTAAATGTGCACCAATGATAACACAATCACATGGGATAAATAGTAGATGAACCATGTCAGTGGCAAGTTCTAACGTCAAGCAGGCTTATTTGATGCAACATACTTTCCTTAGAACTAGTGTTAAGCTGCCTAGGCAGCAGCCTTTTATTCTAAACCAATTTAAGATTGACTGTATCAGTTAAGGTTAGATAAATGTTAACAGAGCAGCCTGCTCACCAGATTCATATTTATGAAGATGCTGTGGGCAGGCTTCCAATTGGCAAATACTAGATTCTCTCCCTCAACTCAGTACTCTTCTGTACGCATCACAAATACTTACACTTGTGCTCTGGATGGCCACTAATTTAACAACAAAGCAGGTCTCCAGCACAGTGAACTTCTAGCCACCACCCACTTTCTCCCAGCCATCTCAAATAAACACAAAATATGCTCCTTTCGTTTCACGGAGAATTTCAGAGTAAAAAAGAATTTGGCAATCTAACCTAAATGCATCACTTTAAAAAGGAGGGTCAGGGAGGTAATTTCTCTAAAGAAGTTGCAGAACATGAATGTAAATCCAAGCATCTTGGCTCCATTTCCTGTGTTTTCAGGTATACTTCCTAACTTGCAAGCAAGACATTAAGTGACAAATATTCCTACACTCATTTACAGCATATCAAATCCTACTTAAAGGGATTTCCCTTTTGTTTTGAAACATGCATAAGCAAATACTACATCACATAAAGTTCCCCCAATTCTCACCCTTTAGTCCTGCCTTTAGTAAGAGGAGAACAAGCAATAATTACAGGAAAATAAAAGGATGGTTTTTCATTCAATCTGCTTCAGTTTTTCTAATTTTTTTTTAGTTATTAAAAAGATTACTTAAACAGGAACTCCGTACTAGTCCCACTAGTCTTATAATTAAATAACTATCGCATATTCATAAATACTGGTGGGGAGGAAAAGATCATTGCATGATCTGAATATAATCTTTAGCAGATGCTTCAAGTAAAGAACAAATTCCACTGGGGTCAGGTCTGACACACAATGACTGATAATCTGCTCAGAAAATAGTGCCAACTAAAATAAGAAAATATTAAAGACAGTAAAAAAAAAGTTAACATTTAATTCTACCATTTTCTTATCTGCCCACATATACCCTTTACTCCATTCTAATTCCTTCTATTTCAGCACAATTAACTCAGGAAGACTGATATGGGGAACAAAAGCAACAGAAAAAAATTAAATTTCCTTACAACTTAGAGCCCAGTGACAAGTCCTTGAAACAGGCAGAGTGACCTTCCTCTAGGAACTCAACTGCCTGGATGTTAATACTTTGCTAAGGGCTTAACATCCCAACCTCCAGGGTCCTGTTAAGTCTCCATTAACATATAAAAATTCCTTTGGAAACTTCCTTTATCTCTAGCCCCCCCCCCCCGAGATATATGTTAGCAATCATCCTCCAAGCATATGGCCCACTGATATACATCTGAAGGGTCTTATGACTAAGGTTTTACTAGACAGTAGTAAATGACCTATCCTAACAACAGCTAGCCCCTCAAGGTCCTGGAAACTTTGCTTCCAAATTCCTTAGAGACTTATACTATCCCTAACCCCTCCCAATTTGAAAGTATGTAATCAATTGTTCTCACAATCCCAGTGCAGCCCTTTCTAACCATGGGTTCAGTCTTCATGCTTTAATAAAACCACCTTTTTGCACCAAAGAGGCCTCAAGAATTCTTTCTTGACCGCTTGCTCCAAGCCCCAACATTTCTACATCAAAGACCTTCACTCTTTTATTTTCATTCATTCTTCAATATACCTATAAACTAATCCTTTGAGTATTAAAGTGACTAGCTGGGCTCCTTTAAAAAACAAAAATCATGGATGAAATGATGGGGGAAAAAAAGGTAACTATTACCAAGGAAAATTAGGTCAACTCTACTACCTATCCTACGTGTCTCATACATGATTATAATGAATAAGAATGTGCTTTGTACATCATCAAAGTGTCATCAAACATAGGCTGTTTCCGTGCTATAAATGTTCAGTCCCTTAAAGTATCCCAAAGGCCCCACCAGCATCAAAGCAGTCTCCATCTTCTTACTGTTCTCTAACCAATCTGCTTTTCTCAAAGAACTATTATTCCACAGAATTTAAAATATACTTTTTCTGTTTAATAGCCAAAATTGCAAATGCATTTTTTTCTGACAGTATTAGTTCACAAATGTGCATAATTTCAGTAACAATGCAGCTTTTGCAGATAAGTCTGGGTCTATAACCACCATTTGTAACTTTGTCCTTATGGAAAAATAACTTCAAATGAATTTTTAAATGAATTTTTGAAATGCAACCCATTTTTATGTGGGGAAAACTGGGGACCTCATGGAAAGTAACAGGGTAGTGGAAAAGAACTGGGGCTTTGGAATGAATCTCTCCTCCCACTCTGCTATTATTAATACAGTGTCCTTGGGCAAGTAAAATCTCTTTCTCACTCTTCTAACCAGTAAAATGGGAAAAGTAAAATCTCTCTCAAGGCTAAAGAATGTAATACATGTGTAAATCACCTAATACATCTGTATCTTCCAGGGCCTGGAAGATAACAGGTGCTAAATAAACATTAGTCCTTTTTTCTTTCCCTCTGCCATTGTGGTATTCATCTGTGAGTTCTGTTTTCTCCTTTTAAAAAAGTTTTTTTTTTTTTTAACTGCGCACATGCTGTAAATCAGGAGCTCTTTATTACTTCATTAAATCTTTATAACAATATACCTATGAGGTAGGTACCATTACAATCTCATTTTACAGATGACAGAGGCAAAGATAGGTTCCTTGATCTGCCTAAAATTACTCAGATACTGGTGTTGACTTCAGCACACCCATGCTCCAATTCTAAACCACTCTCAGGGGTGCCTGGCTGGCTCAGTCAGTAGAGAATGTGACTCTTGACTTAGGGGTTGTAAGTTTGAACCTCCATGTTGGGTGTAGAGATTGCCTAAAAACAAAATCTTAAAAAATACAAATAAAATAAGCCACTCTACTGTGTTTGTGTGTGTATGTGTGTGTAGGTGTGTGTGCATGTGTGTATGTGTGTGTGTAATGAGGGAAAAGGATTCAATGATATGGAATGTTTCCTGCTGTTACATCACATGATTCTATAATTCTATGGAGCTATCAGACGGCAAGGATAAGAAAGACTTCAAGCCCACAATGGGTATATATAAACCACCAGGCTGCAGTCTAATCAACTCATATCCAATTGTTCTGATTTTCCTTCCCAGAAGCTGGAAGGTTTCCACAGCAAGGACAGGTCAGGCTCACTAGGGATAAAGCTGCTTCAGCTCCATAACTGTTACTTGCTTAGGAATGATCAGCTGAGTCAACCTGGCCTCAATTAGCTTTTAAAATTGAACCAGGATTGACCAATAATGTAGCCTTTTACTTTTTTTTTTTTTAATTACAGGTGTGGTCAAAATTTGAAATAGTAACCCAAAGACAAATGTCTTTGAGTGTCTTTACTAATGTTGGGAACCATCCTGCTTGCTAACTGGAGATCATTCAGAGTCACTTTTACAGTTTAGTAATTAAATTTGGCTCCAGGCTGTAACAGACACTCTGACCCATTAAATTAGGGCCAGAAGCAGAATTACTCTATTTCAGCTCAAGCTACAAACACATTTCTTATAAACAGCCAGAACCACAAATCCAATGTTTGGGAATACTAATGACAAATGGTTAAGGCTGCTCACTTCAAATGCCCATAAAAAAGATTTGTTTAATGGTACCTAAACTAAATAAAACCCCCAAGTTTTACCTTTAGGCTTTTGTTTTTAACGTTTTTACCTTTTCTTCTTAATGACTACAAACATTTAGTGCGACTCCATATGGGCTAAGCAAGACTCAATTCTAAACTTGCTGAAAAGTGAAATAAGAGAACAGCTGCAGCACATCCAGACCAAACTGGCCGAGATGTACAGACAGAAAAAAAGCTGTTGTCAACCATCCCCAGCTATACTATTTGTGTTTGTGCCTTTTGCGATTATATTTCATCACTGCTCTTCATGTAACATTAATAGATCAGACACAACCTTGGTTTAATTAGAAGACTTTCACAGGGACATTATTTCCTTTTGTTTCACCTACTTACTAATACAAAGTACCACAAGCCTAGATGTTGAAGAGCTGCCACAGATAACCAAACCCATCAGTTAAGTTCTGGCTCTACCATCTTACATAACTTATGCGCAGTTGGGGAAAAGAAAGAGAATTAGAACTGAGAGGATTACATTATCATGAGGGTCTATTCATCTATCTAGTTTTTTTTGTTGTTGTTGTTGTTGTTGTTGATGTTGTTTCAAGCAAAGTATCAAAAGTCAATGCTGGCAAGGCACCTATACACTAAACTACAATCCTTTTATCTTCAGTCATCCCTAAATATCAAGTTCACTCCTAATGATTCATTACAGAACAACACAAGTCTGTATTTGGTTCATAAATGGAAACCTTCCCGAATTGAATTTACATGGAAGATATAACAACAGAGAATCCCTGTAGATAGAGAATGTATAAGATTATCACTGTTCAATTTGAATTTAGAGTGTGAATTCCTACCTTAGCAGGGAAGTTTCTATAAGCCTAGTAATCAATAAATATACTCAAGTCTTAAATAATAATCACATAATTAGATGATCCTCCTTGGAACAAATCCAAGTTCTCCCTAGGGTATACATACTTCATCGACTGTGAGGTAGATTCTTCTATATAGCTAATACCATCAAAAACATTATTCAGTGGTGTTGTATTTTCTTCTTTCTTTCTTTTTTTTTTTTTTTTTTTTTTTTTTTTGGAGAGAGAGAGTTCGAGCAAATATGGGGGAGGAGCAGAGGGGAAGGGTGAGAGAGAATCTTGAGGACGCTGGGAGTGGAGCCTGCCCACCCGACACGGGCTCAATCTCACAATGGTGAGCTCATGACCTGAGCCAAATCAAGAGTTGGACACTTAACCGATTGAGCCACCCAGGCACCCCCTTTTTTTAATAAGACATAAAATAGAGATGTTGAAGGCATCTTTTGTATCCTGATGTTTTTAGTTATTCTTTAAATTATGTCCTAGGAATTCCATTTGTAAGGCAATGTGCAAGTGATACAAAGATGCAATTAGGCAGTTTATAGTTAGTTAGGCTTGGAAAAGATCAGAACTACATAAATGCCTGCTGTGTATAGGCCAACAGGGAAGTAGAGCTTAGCACTACTGGGGGTAGGTGGACAGAGAGTGCAACCAGCTGTTGAGATTAAGACAGTCTTCAGTATTTGAGCTAAGCCTTAAAGCATGGATATAATTTCTGGAGGGAAGAAGGTATCTTAGATGGAAGGAAATACAGCATATGCAAAGAAACAGAACTGAGAAGGACTGGAATGTGTTCATGAAATGCCAAGCAGTCTCATGGGGTCTAAGTGCAGGCTTTGAGGGAGGGGCCCTACTCTGGGGTAGGAACAGCAGATTCTGATTTTGGCTTTTCCACTGTCAAAGGTACCTGCCTCAGAGACTCTATTGATCATGTCTGAGAATACATTTTCTCATTTTTATTTGTTTATTTTTTAAGTTTCTTTCTTTTGAGAGAGAGCACGTGCAAGCAGGGAAGGGGCAGAGAGGAGAGATCCCAAGCAGGCTGTGTGCTGATAGCCCAGGGCTTGATCCTGCAAACTATGAGATCATGACCTGAGCTGAATCAAGAGTCAGACCCTCAACCAACTGAGCCACCCAGGTGCCCCCACTTTCTCATTTTTAAAATGAGACAGTTGGGGCCATCTGGCTGGCTCAGTCAGTGAAGCATGCGACTCTTGATCTTGGGGTTGTGAGTTTGAGCCCTACATTGGGCATACAGCTTACTTTAAAAAAAAAAAAAAATGAGAGTTGGATTAGAACATCTCTGAGGTCTATTACCAACTTTATAAATCTTAAGACTCTGGGTCAGGGGTTGGCAAACTTTTTCTATAAAGGGCCAGATAGTAAATATTTTAGGCTTTATGGACCATATAGCCTCTGTCACAACTTCTCAACACTGTTGTAAGCTGAAAGCAGTCATAGAAAATATGTTAATGAGTGGGCAGGGCTGTTCCAAGAAAGCTGTATTTATGGATATTGAAACTTCAATTTTATATAACTTCATGCACCATGGAATCTTCTTTTGATTTTTTTTTCAAGCATTTAAAAATATAAACACTATTTCAGCTCCTGGGCAGTATAAATTTTGGCCCACAGGCTATATATAGTTTGCTGACTTCTCCACTCCACAGAGAAATAAAAACA
>NW_024412404.1:14776586-14962720 GCF_014898765.1 Herpailurus yagouaroundi | reverse complement strand
TTCATGCTCTGTCTCTCTCTGTCCCAAAAATAAATAAATGTTGAAAAAAAAATTTTTTTAAAGATTTACTAATAAGTAAATTGGCAGTAATGGATAGGAGTGAGAGGCTAATAGGTAACTATCAAGGAGGGACATTATTCTTTTTTTCTTAATTTTTTTTTCAACGTTTATTTATTTTTGGGACAGAGAGAGACAGAGCATGAACGGGGGACGGGCAGAGAGAGAGGGAGACACAGAATCGGAAATAGGCTCCAGGCTCTGAGCCATCAGCCCAGAGCCCGACGCGGGGCTCGAACTCACGGACCGTGAGATCGTGACCTGGCTGAAGTCGGACGCCCAACCGACTGCGCCACCCAGGCGCCCCAATTTTCTTAATTTTTTTAATGTTTATTCATTTTTGAGAGCCAGAGCGTGAGCAGGGAAGGGGCAGAGAGGGAGACACAGAATCCAAAGCAGGCTCCATGCTCCAAGCTGCCAGCATAGAGCCCGATGCGGGCTCAACGCACCAATGGTGAGTTCATGACTAGAGCCAAGATGGACACTTAACCGACTGAGCCACCCAGGCGCCCCAAGGAGGGACATTATTAAAGTCTAATCTAGACTGGTAGCTTTGAAGAAGGAGAAGAAAAAAGGTATGGAAGGAAAGATCAACAGAACACTACTTAAAAAAAAGAAGAGGAAAAGGTTTATCTGGCAAACATAACAAAAGGGGTCAATTTCTGGACAAGAAGGGGGAAGAAGGGGATTCTGCATTCCCATTCCTCAGTGCCATCAGTATATGACTACAGGAGACTGAGGAATTTGCCTGTTTCTGGAAACTCTAGAACAAGCAGCCAATTTGGAGCTTCCAGTTCAAAGATAATAGTTTCCTGGTATATTAGGTAAAATGTAGCATTCATGTTTAGGTGTTAGAGACGCAATAGATATGGCAGTTTTAGAGATGATGTTTATTTATTTACGGCTCCTTTTTCTCCAGGGACTTTTCAGCAGCCTTCGCAAATTAGGAAAGAGTATTCATCTGGTGTACACAGATAATATCATTGCGCTTAGAATTTTAAAATCACTCTGCTGACTATGACTTGGAATTTATCTCTATTTCTTCTTCCTCTGACAGAGAGAAAACTGCAGTGCTGCAAATACAACTGATTCAGCATTATGGTATCTACCAAGTGCAAGCAATCCCACTCTACAAGAGCACTACAAGCCTTCCAGAACTCAAACTTGTAAGGTGGGTGAGGTCGGAGGACAGAGTACAAACACATATACTCAAGTAGCTCTAATTCATGACAGTATCTTGTAAGAAACATAGACAAGCCTTATGGAAAGATTAATTTCAACTGAGCCGCCTGGAAAGAAGCTTCAGGGAGAAAGTGAGATCAACATCGGGCCCATTTTAACTCTTGGAAGGGTGATTCCAAGCATTGAAAACAGCACAAACAATAACAAGAAAAAGATATGAGAAAATACTGGATGTATCTTTTTTACTTCGAAAGTGGTACATTTTCATTTTTAGGAGAAAAACATGAATTATGGTAAGAAAAAAAAAGTTTAACCTGAAATCCCACCACTCAATCCCACCACATTTTAGTATATGCTCTTCCACATATAGGATAATATAAAACGGGATCATTCTAAACATATCTCCCTACTGGTTTTTGCATAACATCTTACTGGAGTGATTAAAAACCACAGGCCTACCTGACTTGAAGACCAAGTATAGCTCTTTCCTTAGAGCTCCCACTTCAACTTGTTCTTTTCTCTTTCCTTCCAAGATCTCTATAGGTAGATCCATGCTACTAGCCACTGTATTTAATTTTTCTTTTTTACACATGAAATCAAAAAGGTATGTATGGTATGACTTATTTAACATACAACTTCAATATAGCCATTGTTGACACCTTTTAGGTTTTTGGTCCTGCATTTCAAAGTGAGCTCATTTGCATAATTAAAATACTGAAGTTCTGGCCCTGCCACTTATTAGCCCTGGGCTCTATGAGTCTTAGTTTCCTCATCTATAAATTAGGAGTAACAACCACATAGTGTTGCCCTAAGGATAAATAAAATAATTAGTAATTTTTAAAACCACTTTGTTTCACTGGTGCATTTCTGAAATTGAGAATACTGTGACTCCAAATGTAAATGAAGTAATAAAGAACTCTCTAGAATTTGCCCCGTCTTTCTCTATCTGCACTCCCCCAGTGCTTGAAGGCAGCCTTCCCTGTCTCTTGGATGGATGGCTCTCCAACAATGTGTGTCTCACTCTCCAATCTATGTTCCTCACCACTACCAGGGTTATCCTACCCAAACCCAAAACTGTCCATGTTATATCTCAGTTTAAAATCCTTCCACTGCCTCACATCCAGTGCCTAGAATGGTCCCCTTCTAGAAATTATCCTATAAATGTACTTGCACAGGCATAAAATGACTTAACTGTGTCATTCATTGCCACAGTCTGAAATAGCAAAAGATCACAAATAACCTGAGGTCCCTCCATAAGGGCCCAGTTACATAAACTATGTTACAGTCATCAATGGATTACTATGTAACCGTCAAAAGATTCAATATGTATTAAGAAATGTTCTCAAAGGGAAAAAAATCAAGGAACAGGGCAGTAATGATAGGTCACCACTTATATAAAAGGCGAACACATATTGCCTGAATATGCATAAACTATCTCTAGAAGCATACCCAAGACATTGGGTTTCCTGTGTCCATTGGTTTCCTATGAGGAGGAACCCTATTGGTTTCCTATTGAAACTGTGACTGATGTTCAAGGGTGGGATAGAGACTGTTTACTAAATCCCAAACCTTTCAAATTTCAAACCAGGTGAATTTTTTACTTATTCAAAAATTAAAGGATTTTTTGATTGGTTAATATGGCATATAATATTTTTTGATTGGGTTTTTTTGATTGGTTAATATGGCATATAAGTCCCTTCCCAAACTAGCACAATCTACCTTGGTAGTCTCATTACTAAAGCTCCCCCACTCCCTAACTGCACATTTACACTCTTGTCTCTTTGCATTTGCACAGAAGGCTTTTCCATTTTTCTCTGGCTGACAAACTTGCTTGTGCTTCAAATACTGGCTCCCTGGGATGGAATGAACTTCCCCTCCTGTCTTCCTGCCATATTCTGCAAAAGGGCCTTTGGCCTGATTTGATTACATGTTTGCTCCCTGGCAAACATGGCTGGGTTCACAGTCCTACCTGAATCCATCAGAAGCTTCTACCCCTCAGATGCAAAGTCCAGACCTCAGAAGGCAATAAAAAGAGTGATGACACAGCAGCACTATTCACATGAGCCAAAAGGAAGGTACCTAAGTAGCTATCAATAGATGAATAAACAAAATGCAGTACATACATGCAATGGAGTATTATTATTAGCCTTAAAAAGGAAGGAAATTCTGACATAATTTACATGGATGAACCTTGAAGACATTATGTTAAGTAAAATAAGACAGTCACCAAAGGAAAAATACCATATGATTCTACTTTATATGAGTTGCCTAGAGAAGTCAAACTCAAAGAGACAGAAAGTAGAATTATAGCTGTCAGGAACTCAGTGGAATAAGAAATGGGAAGTTGTGTGTAATGGGTACAGAGTTTCAGCTGGGGGCAATGAAAAGGTTCTAGAGGTAGAAGGTGATCATGGTAACACAACAATGTGAATGTACTTACTGTCACAGAATTGTACACTTAAAAATAGTTAAAATGACACCTTTTTATTATTTTTTTTATTTTTTATTTTTTGAAGACAGAGAGTGCAAGTGGGGTAAGAAGGACAAAGGGAGAGAGAGAGAATCCCAAGTAGGCTCCACACTCAGCACAGAGCCCCTCACAGGGCTCAATCCCACAATCCTGGGATCATGACCTGAACCAAAATCATGAGTCAGACGCTCAACTGAGCCACCCAGGGGCCTCTACAATGGTAGCTTTTATGTTACATGTATCTTCCTACAATAATAAAAAAAAAATTTTTTTTTAAAGAAAGAAAGAAAAGAATCAGAGACTTCCACAGTCTCATGACAGTAATATTATCCTAGAATTCCTTCAGATTTCAAAAGTACCTTTATATTCTCATCCTGGTATTAAGCTCTTATAGTTTCTACACTCCAAGATGTTTTTTATCAAACCAAAAAAAAAAAAAAAAAAAAAGGGAGAGAGAGAGAATATAATCTTTTTTAAAAGGTCTGATGAAAGAACAAGAGACTATTAAAACTGACAGGCAGATTTTGAAAAAGATACAAACAGAATTCTAGCAGTAAAAAATACTGTCATTTAAATTAAAAACTCAGTAGACGAACGAAATGACAGACACAGCTGCATGAGAATTAGCAAACTGGAAGAACTGAAGAAATTACTAAAGGTAAAACACAAACTACTAAGAAATATGAAGGATAGAGTGATAAAGTACAACATTTTTCTAATTAGAGTTCCCAAGGGAGAGAATAAAATGAGGAAAGAATTAAAAATTCAAAAAGATAATGGCTAAGAATTATCTAGGATTGATAAACGAAATCAATCCTCAAAAATCAGGGAGCCCAAAAAAAATCTCAAGAAAGATAAATAAGGTCTTAAAAACCCCTGGGAGAAAAGTTGTAACCTGCAGCAAAACAACAATTGGCTGATGTGAATACAGAAACAGTGGAATAATATTTTCAAAGTGCTGGAAAAAAATTACTATCAGCCCTGATTAGCATATCTAATGAAATTATCTTTCAAAAAAGAAGACAAAAGAAAGACATTTTCAGCCAAATAAAAACTTAGAATGTATACAGCCCAAAGACCCCATTAAAGATAATACTAGCATAGGGGCCCCTGGGTAGCTCAGCTGGTTGAGCGTCTGACTTCAGCTCAAGTCATGATTTCACAGTTTGTGAGTCTGAGCCCTACGTTGGGCTCTGTGCTGACAGCTCAGAGTCTGGAGCCTGCTTCAGATTGTGGCTCTCCCTCTCGCTCTCTGCCTCTTCCCCGCGTGTGTGTTTTTTCTCTCTCTCTCTCTGTCAAAAATAAAAATAAACATTAAAAAAAAAGATACTAGTGTAGGGTGTACTTCAGGAAGTAGAGAAATATACCTAGAAGGAAGGTCTGTTTGTTCATCACTTCTCTTACATCTCAAAAAAATAGTAAATGTGGGTAAATGGGGAAAAAAGCAACAGTCTAAGACAACAATACTATCTAACTTATGGGGTGAAAACATAAGGCAAACAAAATTTTGCACAACCATAAGTAAAGGGATCATGGAACTAGAAGTATTTTACAATCTTTATATTACTCAGGAAGATAGTAAAAATGCTATCTAATTTAAGACATTGACATTAAATACACATGTTAAAAAAATTTCCAGAAAACCACCATAAGACTAGAAATAACAGTATACCTTCTAAACTAGTAGTGTGGCCATCATATTCTTTGACTCTATTACCCCCATGTTGATAGGATATCTGAAAGAGATTCTAGCCCTCCTTTCAGATAAGAGATACTAAGCCCACCCAGTACCTACCATAGTATGTAGTCATTATATATTTGTTACATTAATTTGGCTGTTCCAGAATAAAATGAATTCTATTTTACAAATGCATTATACTTCTCAACTCTACCTGGAAGGCTGATCCTATCTTACTTATTTTAGTGAGTGGCCTGACTATCCCTTCATCTTTTTTCTTTTTAAGAAAATGGGACAATGAATGCTTGGGATAAAATCCCAAATCCTAAACTCCATTTCTTAATTCTAAATTGGGGGGACAAATATAGAGGGGGGGGGTACTTTACTTTTCCCTTCACTATTGCTCCAAAGGAGTTATCAATCAAAAATTTAGATGTTTGATTCAATCATGAGGAAATGGCAATCAAAGCTCAGGCACCTAAACTGTGAGTGATATTTTCCCCACAGTTGGTAAAACTGTATATTCCACAACATATGGAATTCTACTGAAAGCTTTCACTGGCACTTTGCCTTGTTAAGCAAAAGTTAGAAGTTATGCTTAGACATTAAAAAAAAAGAATCAACACTGCCTTTTCATTAGACTAACATTTTAAAATATGATTTAAAAATTATGGAAAATATCTTAATATATCTAACACTCATTGAGCTCTTAACTATATGACAGGCATAGTTCTAAACATTTTTATGAATTCATTAATCCTCACAATAACACATGATGAGTCAGGTAGTATTATGATTAGCTTTATTTTACAGAGGAGGACCATGAGAAATAGAGATTAAATAATTTCCCCAATTTACATACCTCAGAGGTATCAATCAATAGTGGGATTTGAACCAAGGAGTTTAGCTCTGGAGTCTTTACTCTTAACCATTATACCCTACTGCTTTCCAAGATTCTTGTCAAGTTTGTATCCTGATTTACCTTGTATCTTTATCTAAAGTCTGACTTTGGTATTTGCTAACTCATACTAGATGCATTTTGCCAAACTTGTCTATTCTGTTTATTTGCAAAGCATTAAAACTAATAGAGAATTTCAAATCCATGTTATAGTTTTATTTACACTTAACAAATTCTGCATCTTCCTATGTTGGACAGGATTATTCCCACCTCACCCCAGGACTTTATGCCTGTAATTGATTCATTCAGGAAACAGGAATTAGATGGTCCTACTACATGCAATGCCCTGTGCTAAGCAAAAATTTACAGCTACTTTCCTAATTGGCAGCTAAACCTCACCAAGATTCACCCACAGCATGATATATATTTTTCCAAAAAAACATAAAACAGTTTTGGTAGGGAAGCAGCACATGGTCTTCCCATTTGTTCATTCCACAAGTATTCTTCAAGACTCTACTATGTGCAAGCACTATGACGGGTGCTGAAAATTCTGGGGCAAACACAGTAGAACCAGTATTTGCTCCTTAAGCCTCTAGTGGGGAGAAAGATGTTAAGTATCACACAGATAATTACTTACAATTGTGATAAGCAAAATAAGGAAAAAAGTATAGAAATCATATGATAGACAGACCTAACTTAGTTCTGAAGATAAAGTCAGGGAGGATGTCCCTAAAACACTGACATTTAATATGGAAGTTGAGGATTGGTGGAAATTGCCCAAATAAAGAAGCACTGAAAAGTAGTTCAAGCAGAGGAACAGCACTGTGCTTTGGAGGAAATGAAAACCCCGTGTGTCTGGAGTACCACAAGAAGACAACAGCTGAGGCCAATGTTCAAAGGTCTTTTCCTCACTATGAGGCCCACCACCTGCTCACTCTGCTGCTGGTCCACTCATATTTTCTCCGTGGCTTCAAGAAATAAAGCATTTACAGTACTAGTGCACAACCCCTTAAAATGGGTAACTTAAATTTTGCAAACAATTTCACTGGTGGAGAGGACATGGATAAGATAAATATTTTCTAAGATTATAAATTTCATCTGTATTTTAACAACTTGAAGCCAGAGACCATATCTTACGTATCCTACTATCACTCAGGACACCTAGCAAGGTACATAGCAAGGGTCTGATAAATAATTTTGCTCTTTGGGGAGAAGAGCAAAGATAAGATATTTAAGTGTTAGTAGTCTTGATTTTTTTCTGTGTAAGAATTATGCCGCCATTCATATATCCTTATCCACTTTAACTGTGTGAATAAAAACAGGTTGTCTACCTTACAGATAAAACCAATTCTTCAGAGATGCATTGAACAAAGAAAGAAGGCTTAAAATATAGGGAGCTAGGTAATAGAGGTCCCTCACCTCTCAACTCTAAGAACAAATGTGCTATTTCTCTTTCTTCACAGAAAGCTTACTTGTGGGAATAAGGTAAACTTATTTCAAAAGAAGGAATGACTTTTACTTGGATTGTGGCCAGCTGCAATGAAATTCAGCCACTTTCCTCTTAAAAGTCATTTGACTGGAAATCTTATCGGTGGGAAATTCTCTAGGGGCCAAAGATTCTATTTTCTGCAACTTGACAATATTTGTAAAACATTTTTAGTTCTAAGATTCACTACCTCTCATCCTCTATACACATAAAAATCCCACACTCATACCAATCCAATAAGCTGACTTCTAGAAGTAACAAAATTTTTTGAAATCTAAAAGTCCAAATAAGTAACAACAGAATACAATATCATTTATGAATCTTTGTTTTTCTCTTTGATTACATAGCCATTTGTATATAGCAACATTTGAAGGCAAGAAAAGAGAATCACCATGCCTTCCAAGGGAGGCAAAAGATAGTGAGCTATCCTCATTAGAATGACTAGCTGGGATAGCAACTATCAAAGCACAACACACTTGTGGAAGGAATACCATGAGCAAGGGACTAGGATAAGAACAGCACCAGAAATACCAAGAATATAGTCCCATTCTTGCCCTCCAGAAACCAACAATCTAAAGGAAATACCCTAAGGGAGGGGGCGGGGCAGGTGGGAGGGATAAGAAAAACCACAAATCAATCATCAGACTGATGACCCAATATACAAGGACACAAAATGTACCAAGCGACTGGAAAGAAAGCAACAAATCCCCAATTTCCTATGTCTAATTATACAAGTTCCCTTTCATCCATTACTCTCTCATACCCTACCTATCTCTTTGTCGGCACATATTGCTCATACCTAAATAGATTTAATCAGACTAAAGCCCCCATATCTTTAAATAGTATGTCAAGATTAGTTCTTTCAGGATCTAGCCCATTATTTTAAAGTCATCTCATTCCACACTTACTGAAACAAGCAGTAAAGTACATCATGGCTCTTCAATGGCACATGACAAAGTCTTGGGATATTGTAACAGACTGGGTCTCCTCACTTTTCTTTGCAAATTTTTTTTTAGCATTTATTTATTTTTGAGAGATAGATCATGAGCGGGAAATGGGCAGAGAGAGGAAGACACAGAATTTGAAGTAGGCTCCAGGCTCTAAGCTGTCAGCACAGAGCCCAATGCAAGGCTGGAACCCATGAACTGTGAGATCATGACCTGAGCCAAAGGTGGACGCTTAACCGACTGAGCCACCCAGGCACCCCTTTCCTTGCAAATTCTTAAACAGGAAAGTGAATTAAAGGAGTTGAGGTATTGTTTGTTTGTTTGTTTGTTTGTTTTTTAACGGTGAAAAACAATAAGAACTGGTGCATCTATATATAGTTTAATTTGTATTTATATCCAGGGAAACACAAATTGGTTTGAAGTAGAGAGAAAAGACAGAGGAATTCATGACTCATAGTATGATACTATGCTGTAACCTGCAGGCCTCCAAATAATATATCAATACCTGGTCTAAATTGTTAAATTTTAAAAAGACATTGCAGTTTAAAAAGAATGTAAGATCCCAATGCCATTTTCAGTTAGGAACATGTTCTCACATTATGAATTTAATAAGTGGCCTGCGTACTTGAAATGACTCTGAAACAGAGAACCACAACCCAAAATAGCCTGAACACTTTTGTTATCTCAACCAATGGGCAGCTAGCCATTCGTTCCTTCCTCTTATACATATTCTACTTGTTTCAGACAAAGCCCACTATAAATTCACTGCAACTGTTCAAATTTGGCTACATCAGATGCTTCAAAGCTGGGGATGAAAAATATACATTGCACAAAATTTTTATTACAATATTTTTCACATAAGAAAGAAATGCTATGTACATGTTCACTTAGTTAAAAGAAAATTATATTGCACACCTATGGTCACAGCTTGACACTAGAAATAAAGTAATGAACACAACAGACATGGTCCCTGTCATTGGAGAACCTATCATCTAGTGGAGAAAACAAACATTGACTAAGTATGATGAATGTCACAGGAGAGTATACACATGCCATGCTGAACTGGAGGAGAAGACCAGGAATAAAAATGACCTTCTCAGTTTTGATACATATGAAGCATAAGCATTTTATATGTGTATAAGTGGCTAATAATTAAATAAGTATATAAAATGATGAAACCACTTTTTTAACAAATATACAAGAAATATTAAAATCCAAATAAGTCCCATCCCCATTAAAGTAGTTGCCTTAATGCTGCCCTTATTCCTGGTCTGTAAGAGAAGCCAACTTAAGACACTGTGGTTAATACCATAGGACTTTTACTCTAACCTTTATTCTGTCCACTTAGAGTTATACTAGTGCTATTTATACAAAAGCTTTAGAAAAACCCAACTTTCAGGGCACCTGGGTGGCTCAATCGGTTAAGCGGCAGACTCTTGATTTTGCCTCAGGTCATAATCTCGTGGTTTGTGAGATGGAGCCTGCAAGGGTCTCTGCGCTGACAGTGGAGCCTGCTTGGGATTCTCTCTCTCTCTCTCTCTCTCTCTCTCTCTCTCTCTCTCTCTTTTTCTCTCTGCCCCTCCCCTGCTCATGTTCTCTCTTTCCCTCAAAATAAACAAATAAACTTAAAAAAAAAAAAAAAGGCCCAACTTTCTACTACGTAGATACACAAATATTTAAATTGGGGCCCTATTAAAATTAAAACCATAGTTGTAGAAACATTATAATCTTCAAAACTCTCCAGTTCTCTCAATCACATGAGTAAATGTTAAGTATTATTGGAACAAAGTTCACGACTTGTCCCATCCATTTATCTCTTTTGATCCATAGTTTTTCATTTTTCTTTTCTTTTTTTTTTTTTTTTCCAGAAAGAGAGAGAGAAAGTATGAGCAATAGAGGGAAAGAGAATCTTAAGCAGGCTCCATGCCCAGTGCAGACTCATGAACTGTGACATCATGATCTGAGCCAAAATCAAGAGTCAGTCGCTTAACTGACTAGGTCACCCAGACGCCCCTTCATTTTTCAAATGAAAGTTCATGATTCCCCAAAGAGTCCACAAACTACTTCAAATACTATTTAAATACAGAAATCCTACAAAACTACTTTAAATACTATTAGTTGTAATAGGCTTTCAATCTGAGCAGGCATATATACTATAAAAAGCCTTTATCTGTTTTGCAGGCATAAATACTTCTGTGCTGATCTATATCTACTCTTTTTTTTTTTTTTAAAGAAATGCTGCAAAATCAAATGTTACTGTGAAACAGAACCATACCTTCACATCATTCTTTTCACATAGGCCCGTCATGCAGGCCATGCCAAAAAAAGGTTTTAAACAGATAACCTTGCCAGGCCCAGGACAAACGGAAACTCTATGACTAACAGCATTCTCGTTGTTTCAGACTCTAGGTGGAAAACTTCCACTGATATTTAACAACTTTGCTCTAAGTGGACACAGAATAGTGGAGTAGAGAAAGCAACGGATACAGAGGAAGAAAAACAGAGTTTGGGTTCAAGCTATACCACTAACTAGCTGTGCCACTGTGGGCAGGTTACTTAATTTCTCTGATCTATATAGTATCCTCATCTATAAAACCAGGACCATCGCAATACCTACCTTAATGGATTACTATGATACCGCATATGAAAGTATTTTATTGGGGCACCTGAGTGGCTCAGTCAGTTAAGCGTCCAACTTCAGCTCAGGTCATGATCTTGCAGTTTGTAAGTTCGAGCCCCACATCAGGCTCTCTGTTGTCAGCGCAGAGCCCACTTCAGAGCCTCTGTCTCCCCCTCTCTCTGCCACTCCCCCACTCACTCTCTCTCAAAAATAAACATTAAAAAAAAAAGGAAGTATTTTATTAACTATGAAGGATTACACAAATGTTATTATTCCCTTTATTTTTTCCTTAATATAGGAATTATATGCTCATTTTAAAAATTGGAAAATACAGGAAAATATGAAGAGGAAAAAAATCACCCACAGGCCTATCACCATTGTTGTTGTTGTTTTTTAAGATTTTGTTTTTTTCAAGTAATCTCTACACCTAATGTGGGGCTCAAACTCACAACCTTGAGATCAAGAGTTGCATGTTCTTCCAACTGAGCCAGCTAGGCACCCCCGTTATTTATCTTAACTGAAATAAATCTAACATCAACCAAAAAAAAAAATTAGAGCAAAAATAATTTCGGATGTTAATGATAGTTTACAAATGACAAAATTAATTGCTGATCTTTTTTTAAGAGCAGAACGGCCTTTCCCATGTATCAGTTTAAAGTAAAGACAATCCTGCTATTTGTACCATAGCTGGTCTCAACAGGGTATAATATATGGGTGAGGCTCATAAAAGTCAAGGCCACAAAAACTCCCAAAATAAATATTTCATGAGCCCAAGGAGGAGTTACAACACATGCCCTCAGATGCAATGGAGAAGGCAAAGTGTCTGAAGTCCCATTAATAAAACTACCGTGACCATATGATCACAAAGACTGACAGATTTCTATGGGCCACTTCAGTGGGAAAAAAAGAAAAATTTATATGCCATGCTACAAAACAGGCAGTCTAAGACTTCTGACTTTTTCACACTGCTCATTGAATCCCACCCTTGGAAATTCTTACCCCTCCTGTTTTTCGTTTCCCACCCTTCTTTGTCTCAGCACCTCTTCCTTGTTTTGTTTTTTATTACATTAGAATCACTCTCTATGTTTAAAATGGCCTTATTCTATACAATGGAATATTATTCAGCAGCAAAAAGGAATGAAGTTCTGATACATACTATGCTACACTGTGGATGAACCTTGAAAATATTATGCAAAGTCAAAGAAGTCAGAGACAAAAGACCATATATTTTATGATTCCGTTAACACAAAATGTCCAAATAGGCAAATCCACAGAGACAGAAAGTAGACTGGTGGTTGTCTAGGCCTGAGAAAGTGGGGGATCGAGAGAATGAGTGACTGCTGATGGGTACGAGGTTTCTTTTTGACGGGATAGAAACTTTCTAAAATTAGATTGCAGTGATGGTTACACAACTCTGTCAATATATTAAAAAACACCTAATTGTACACTTTAAATGGGGGAATTGTATGGTATGTGAATTACATCTCAACAAAACTGTTTTTAAAACATGGTCCTCCTCAGGATCCTGAAAAAAAGGACATGCAAATAAATACTCCCATCTTACCCCTCCCTAAGTGTGGAGTAAAAGTGATAACTCAGTTGCAATAAGATATGTATAAAAAGTGACCAGACTACTTCTGTTTAACAAATATACTTGAAATTACAACTCCAAATGAGTCTTACCCCTCCAAAAGTAGTCACCTTAATGATGCCCTAAGTCTAAACTTGGTCCTCAGATTCTCAATAATTCTATGCCTCTGTTTGGGTCATTCTTTCCACTTAGGATGCTTTCTTACCACATGTTTAAATGTTCAAATTCCAGCTGTCTCAAATGCTACGTCCTCCTTGAAGCCTTCCCGATTCTCCCACCGAAAGTAACCTCACCTTCCTCTGAACTTTCACAGTACTTCACTTCCTTAGTGTCACTTGGGACTTTCAATCTAGTATTCTACTTATTCTGCCCAGAATCATACTTACTGTTTTGACATTAAAAGGGAGTCTCAATAAACACCTGTTTGATAAGTGAGTGACTATGCTTAACAATCAAGAAGTTCATCTTCATCTGGTAAACTTTCATTGTGGAAATGTCCAAAAGGCACTTGGACTCAAGAACGACACATAAAATAGTAGGGCTAAGGAATGCCCACGCAGATAAAAGTTTCTGGACTAATTTGACACATATATGTAAATAATCTGAGAGAAATTCTCAAACAGAAGCACTGGAATAAAGATATAATTTCCCAAGGTAAATGAAAGAAGCCTGAATTATATAGATTCCAGAATATTTGTTCAAAAATCAGTTTCATTATTTTATAGTAACACAACGTTTTTTCCTAGCAAAACCTGAGGGCGCCAGTATCAAGTTCCACTAACTCTTCCTCTACTATATTTCTAGTTAACTCCTTCTCCATTTTCACTGCCACACTCAAAGTCCAGGTCCTCAATTTTTTCATGACCAGCCAACTTAAAAGTTCTCCTAATTTATCTCCTCTCCTACAGTTCCTTCTTTCCTTCAGCAATACTTATTGGGCCATCCTGTGAGGCCTATTCTCCAGACACAACCTAGTTGAGAACTTGACACATGTACACAATTCATCACAACACTCAGTAGCATATATATAAGGGCCACAGTTGGCACTGAGAATTCCACGCAATGGGTAGGTCCCCTGGCCTCCAGAGAACACAACCTATACAGTCTCCCTCAAAAACTATTCTCATCCACTCCTCCCTCCCACTGTCTTTGTTCATCTTGGATAAGATGACTGGATAAGGCCTTCTGTTTAACTGCCATATGTCATACACTGACTTCGTCTCTAATTTCTCTCCAACTTACTTCCTGAGCTAGTCCAGACAATATACTTGTTGTAACCTGGAAATGACTTACCATTACCTTTGTTCATTTTAACTATCAGCACAATCCTCCCAACTTTCTCTTTGCTAATTCAGATGTACCACCAACCTCAAGTCCCTTTCTTTGTATGTGTTGGGATGCAACTATATGTTTGTTTGTTTGTTTTTCAGCTCATGACTGGCCTTATTTCTTTTGTATTTGTCTCATGATACCTTTGCAGTGTTTCCTAACTAAGGGTGTATCACAACCAACTATGAAGCTTCTGAAAAATACAAAGGCCTTGAGACTACCCCATGAAAGGCTCCTCAGTTAAGTCTGAGATGGGAGCTGGACAACTTTATTCCTAAAAACCCCTCTAGTGATTCTGATGCACACCCCAACCTGAGAACCACTGATTTATTACAATGCTCCCTAGGCAGCATTCACTTCCTATTAATTCATGCAATGAAGCTCATAAATAACTTTTCTCTAAATAGCCTAACCAGATATCAACCCCTAGACTAAACTAGCTCTGTTCCAAGTGCAACATGTGGTTTTAAGATTTCATTTCCTGAAGTATTCCATGGGGGGACACTATTACGCTGTCTCTTTACATTGTTTCCTATTTGTTGAAAAATGGAGGTCTGGAATGCAGCCATGTTAGACAACACTACTTAAGAATGTACTCTGGAGTCTTAGATTAAAATTAGTTACAAAAAGAACAAGAACAATATAGAACTAGATATTCTGAATGAATACTGCATTCTTACTGAATAGATTCTTACTAAATCTATACAGAACGAAATTGAGGAACTTAGTCGGTGGGGTCCCCCCCCTTCCTAATTATCAGTCTCTTGAACTGGCTGAGAAGGACCCCTAAAGACTGAGGTAGACTTTCAGAGGCTAAAGTGCCACTAGTGCATTACAGTGCTCTAATCAGACAAGTAAACCAAGCCCCACCCAGACCCACACTTGCCTCCCAAGCTGCCAACTACCCTGACATACACTATTTACACAGCTCAGTGGGGGAACAGTATGAACTTTTTCCAAAGTTGTCCCTTAGAGGCAGCAGGGGTCTGAGTGAGTCACCCACCCAGGGTGGGAAAGAAGTGTGATATTAGTCAGGGAAGTGTTAGGAGGCTGGTCACAGCACCTCTTTTCCCATTTCAGAAGTGAGCTCCGCCTCCCCTAAGAACCACCTCTGTTATTAGTCACAGCTGTGGGCTACAGAGGTCTGCAGGGCCACTCAGCCACCCAGCAAAGTTGTGGGTTGGGGAGGAGACGCCCCGTTCCCCTCTCCGGCAGGGGCCTCTCTCCGGCAGGGGCCGCAGATCCCAGATTCCACAGGCCTCTCCCAACACTCCATCTTGCTTCCTGCCCGGAGGAGGGGCGGAGGAGGAGGGCCCCCAAGTCTAGAAAGGCCCCAGAAGGAGGAAGCCGTTTGACAGCAGGTAAAGCCAGGTGGAAATCTCCACGGGAGGGAATAAAATGAAAGGCCGCAGGGTGAAGCAAAAGTGGAAAAGGGACTCGGGGTCATGAATTATTGCATAAAGAAATATAAAGAAATTACCCGGTGTTTGAGAGTGCCAGAGGTGTGAGCAGAAGTAGAAATGCCTAGGAAGGAAGGAGGAGACCGAGAGACGAGTGGCAAGTAAGACAAGTAGACAAAAGAGCCCGACTCGGGGAGCGCGAGGGGGAAGAGTGGTGGGTGAGGGAGGTCTCCGGGTGAGGGGCAAAAGTATTAGAAAGGTGAACAAGGCCGCTCAAATAAGAATCCCTCGAAGGAAAGGCAGGGGAGCGCGCCCGCACATAGGCCAGACTGGGGAGGCCTAAGAAGGAACTGAGAGCAAGACTGTCAACGCGAGGGGCGACAGCCTGCTGAGTGAAAGGGGCCATCAGACACCCTAACAACTATCCTTTACTGAGCGCCTACTGTGGGTCACAAGCTGCGCTAGGCACTTTACAAATACCACCTCGCTGAATCTTCACAACAAACCCGCAAGGCAGGCATTATTATGATTGCCCCCATTTTATGGATGAAGAAACTGAGGCCCAGAGAAGCATAGGGGCTCGCTCAAGGTCACAGAGTGGGGGGATTGGGATTAGAACCCACGGCCATCTGGCTGCAGAACCCACGCGCAAAGCCACAGGCAGCAAGCCGGCAAAGGGGAGCCATTGGAATGTCTCCTCACCCCGCTCCCCACTCCAGGCCTAGCGCGCTCACCCGGACAAGGTTGCTGACTGCCGCCTGCACAGCAGCCACCGGCGCGGTGAGGTCAGGGATGGCTTTGCCGTCCACCTCGCCTTCCTCGTGCATGATCACCAGGTGGGAGATTTGCTGCGCCACCGGCTCCAAAATGCTCTCGATCGTGCGCGTATGAAACACCGGCATCGCGGCGGCAAGCAGGAGGCGGCGAACCGCTGGCTACAGAGAATTGGGAATGGCTGGGCCGGGAACCGGCAAAGAGACCGACTGCGAGCAGCAACTACGGAGTCGGGGCTTCCCTCGGCGTAACCAGCCCCGCGGGCGCCCCGCCCTCTCATGTAGCCGCGCCCAATGGCAGCACCATTCAGACCGGGTCCGCCACTCCTATTGGTCCCACTTCAAGATGCTCCGCCCTCGCTACAGCGCCGCCAAGAACCCGCCCCGCCCCCATTCCCAAGGGAGGGGCCTGGGATTGGGGCTGCGCCGCAGGGATTGCGACCGGATTCCGGAGCCCTAACGCGGGGCGCTCCTTATAAGGGCATGGTGGGAGCGGAGCGTGCGGCTGGAATCAGCAGCCCCGCCCCCAGGAGCCACCTCCCGCCAGGGCTCTGCAGAGCTCCGCCCCTCTGCAGAATCACCTCAGCGGGGCGGGGTCTCCTCACCTCCCGCGGCTCTGGAGTCTCAAGAGATCAGGGTCTCCCCGCCCCCTCCTCAACTTTTCCCTTCGCACAATTACCTCAAAATACTCTTTCCATTTCCTCTCAGTAATACGTGGAAATATTTTTGGTAAAACATTCATATAACAGGAATGCACATGTAACATGAGTGTCCCATTCATTCACACACACACTCCACCCACTCCCTTCCTCAGAGATTTTCACTGTTAATAGTTTAGTGTGTAGCCTTCTAGACTTTTGGGTATTCATTTTCTTGTACATGTATATTTTCTAAGTAAGTGGGATTAAACATTTTCCTGGAATTTGATATTTTTCCCCCTAATTAAAATCCCCTGGTTATCTTTCATCATTGATAAATATAGGTCTAACTTCATTCTTTTTTAATGGCTGCATGGTATTCCATTGCATTAAATCAAACAATTTATATAACCAATTTCCTACTAGTGGACATTTAGATTAAATTCTGTTTGTCAGTATCAAAAAACAATTCTGCATGACCAGCATTGTGTTGTGCACGTGTGTAAATATCTAGGACAGAAACCTAGAAAGGAAGTAAAAATGAAAAAGTTTTATCAAAAGTTTTACATTTTGATACAACCAAATTACCTATTCCTCTCACAGCACACTTTATATTAAAGACATCTTGTGAATATGTCTCTGATTCTCTTTCACCCAAACTTTCCCATTCCAAGGTAACACTTTCACTAATACCACCAAGCTGACATTCCTCAAGTCAAATGAAATTATTTCTCAAGGTCCCACATTTTCCAAGAGGCTAAACTATGTGTGTTTTCCTGTGCAATTTTTGAAGCTATTTTTGTCTGGTAATATATATCCCCTATTTCTACTCTGCATGTTGCCAAATCCTGCATTTTTTTCTTCTCATAATATCGTCACTGTTTGGCTACTACTTCCATATCCTATAGGTAACAGAATTCTATATCTATTTTAAGCTAACATTTATTTATACTTTATAAGTTCTAGGCACTGTGTAAACACTTATTCAAACTGAGGTATATGCAGTTTATACTACTTTATTCTCCCCCATTTTACAGATAAGGAAACTGAAGCTCTGTCGTTCATCTAAAGTTTCACCTAGGACCGGCTAAAGGTAAGGAAACCAAGCCAGGCATCTTCCCTTCCAATAGGCCTTCCTCCACAACCCTCAGCAGATGGGTGACCTCAAAAGACATCTTTACCTCAACACTGAGACTCACTAAGTAACTGGATCAAGGGAGGGAAAGAGACCCATGGCCACCTAACAGCTCTCAAACATGCTGTGGCCCTGATAGCTTGAGTTGGGAATGGCCACCATAATCCCTCACCCCTAGATGCTATGGGGGGCCCACATGGAATCCTGCCTAAGGCAGAACAGAAACCAGCTGTGGTCACTGGACAGGAGTGGGGAAGAAAAGGTCAGTGGGGGCAGGTGACCAAGAGGCTGGGGGAGCAGGCTGCCTAAAACCCATCCACAGGAGGTGGTGAGAGACAGGACCATGCAAAAGATTCCAAACCCCCGATGTGTGCTCCATTGTCTCATTGGACTTCTAAAACACAAACTCAAAGATAAAGTTGGTTTTTATTTTTTATTTTTTATTTTTTTTTTGAGAAAGAGAGAGAAAGAAAGAGAGAACAAGTGGGGGAGAGGCAGAAAAAGAAGAGGAAAGAGGATCAGAAGCAGGCTCTGCGCTGACAACCAATATGGGGCTTGAATTCATGAACCATGAGATCATGACCTGAGCCGAAGTCAGACTCTTAACTGACTGAGCCACCCAGAGGCCCCTCAAAGATAAAACTATAAAAATTAAGACAATAACCCACGAGCATTACACCTCAAATGTGAAGCTCTTATGAGTGCAGGGCCCTGTGCAACCACCCCGGCCTGTGAACCTGACCCTAGTTACACAGATAGTAACCATGTTAGTCTGACCATGACTAACTCTTAATTACTAAACAGCTCGCAGGAACTCCCTTGCCTGATGGATCCTGTCTACAAAACTAATAACATTTTTGTCTAGTCTACCACAGCTACCAAAGCTGTTTTCTCTGCTTATTATCTCACATAGTAATAGTAATATATGGGCAATGGAATTACATATGATCTTTTTTCTGTAATCCTTACTCTGCCCCCACTTTAATAATTATATACTTAAGTGTAGTTTAACACTTTCTTCTGGCCCATGTATTTCCTGCAAATCAGCAGCAAGACTCAGAGACTTAATCATGCAATAGACTTCTAACTATATCATCCCTGCCTCCAATTTTATACTCCAGGCTACTCCAGACTAACCATATTTAACCTCCCTAAAATACCACATGGGATGTCCAAGCCACATGCTCCCCTCCATCCACATCCGTGTCCACGTCTGTCCACCTCCTCCCCCACACTCATGCACACCATCCAAAATCTTCCATGGCAACTTTTAACCTATGTTAACGTCAACGTCCTCCACAGTCTGTGTTCAGACCAACCTCCTTGCCTTCCCCTTCCTCATCCAGACCCACAGAAAGGTGGGTTAAATAGTGCAAAGAGCACAAAGCTGGAGTCATCTAGAGTTCAAGCCATAATCCCAGCTTCACAATTTGATTGGGATAGAACTCTGACAAGTAGCTTTTCTTCTCTCTCCCTGAATTTCTGTCTTTGTAAAAGTAGAATGATACCACCCTTACAGAGCTGATGTAAGGATTGTTAAATGAATTTGTGTAAAGCACCTAGGAGACCCTCAGGAAAAGGGAGCTGTTACTATGATTGGAGCAGTCATAACAGTCACAAAATTGCTGGTGGAATTTTTCTTTTCAGCTTTTGCCTATATTTCTTTTCCAACTAAAACCTCTCTCTGGTTGTCTAAGTCTTATCTACTGTGGTAGGTAAAATTCTAAGATGTCTGCCTAGATTTCCTATCCCTGGTATAATCCTCAGAACTGCAAATGTAATGGATTTTATCTACATGGTGATGTTATATAGCACAGTTGACCTTAAAATAAGGAGATTATCCAGGCAAGTCTGGCCTAATCACATCAGTCCTTTTTTTCTAAGTTTATTTATTTATTTTGAGAGAGAGAGAGAGAGAACACGAGAAGGGGAGGGGCAGAGAGAGAGGGAAAGAGAGAGAATGCCAAGCAGGTTCTGCTCTGTCAGTGCAGAGCCTGATTCGGGGCTTGATCCCACGAACCATGATCATGACCTGAGCTGAAATCAAGAGTTGGACGCTTGGGGCACCTGGGTGGCTCAGTCAGTTAAGCATCTGACTTCAGCTCAGGTCATGATCTCTCAGTCCATGAGTTCAAGCCCCGCGTCGGGCTCTGTGCTGACAACTCAGAGCCTGGAGCCTGCTTCGGATTCTGTGTCTCCCTCTTTCTCTCTGCTCCTCCCCCATTCATGTTCTGTCTCTCTCTGTCTCGAAAATAAATAAACATTTTTTTAAAAAAAGAGTTGGACGCTTAACCAACTGATCCTCCCAGGTGCCCATATTAGCCCCTTTAAAGCAAAGAGTTTTCTTCAGCTGGTCATGAGGAAGTTAAAGATTAGAACCACAGGAAGGATTTAACAAGCTGTGGATAGATTAAAGATGCAGGAGGTCACATGTCAAGGAATGCAGGCTGCATCTAGGAACTGCAAGTAGACCCTGGCTGACAACAGGGAAATGTAGACCTCATTCCCACAGCTACAAGGAACTAAATTCTGACAGGTAGAATGATCTTGGGGGAGTGCCTGGGTGGCTCAGCTGGTTGAGCATCCAAGTGTTGACTTCAGCTCAGGGTGTGATCCCAGGCTCATGGGATTGAGCCCCTCCTCCACACCCAGTGTGGAGCTTGCTTAAGATTAAGATTCTCTCTCTCTCTCTTTCTCTCTCTCTCTCTCTCTGCCCCTGCCCTGTTAACGTGCTCATGTTCTTTCTCTCTCTGGAGAAGGAGGAGGAGAAGGAGGAGGAGGAGGAGGAGGAGGAGGAGGAGGAGGAGGAGGAGGAGGAGAATGATCTCGAAAACAGATTTTCCCACAGAGCCCCCAGATGAGAACTGAGTCCATTGGATACCTTGATTTCAGAATATGATAATGAACACTGAACCCAGCCACACCATGAAGGACAAACATCTGACCTTTACAATTGTGAGATGAACATGAGTGTTGTGAGGTAACTTGTTACGTAGCAATAGAATACTAATGCACCTACCTTCAAGGTCTACTTCTTTTTTTTTTTTTAATGTTTATTTATTTTTGAGAGAGAGAGAGAGAGAGAGACAGACAGAATGTGAGCAGGGGAGGGGCTGAGAGAGAGGGAGACACAGAATCTGAAGCAGGCTCCAGGCTCTGAACTGTCAGCACAGAGCCCAACACAGGGCTCGAACCCATGAACTGTGAGATCATGACCTGAGCGGAAGTAGGACGCTCAACCGACTGAGCCACCCAGGCACCCCCAAGGTCTACTAGTCCTTTCTATATGACTTCCCACCACAAAACCCTGGCATGAACTATTTATACAAACCCTTTTTCCTTCTTAAAACTTATCACAATTGCCCTTTTATTACATGACCACTTTACATTTCTCTCCTATTACAGAGACTGCTAAATGTCCCCCATACTTGTTCTGCTCTTTCTCCACAGTAATAGAACCCCAGATTTATAGCTGGGCACTTAGCCACACTGTTCCAATTTGACACATGGCAAGTTACAAAAAGTTACAAAGCTTTGGTTTTCTCATCTCTAAAATAGGGATAGTAATCTTTTGGACCTTTTTTAATGGAAAGGGCTTAGCACAAAGTCAGCACAAGAAAAACATTAACAAAGGTCAATTCACAGCCTACACTAGACTAAGAAACTAAGTCACAAATAATGTGGTGAAGACCATGTTGTCATGTACCAAGCAGGAAGAGATCACGATAAGGACCTAAGGATAAAAAAGAGTTTATGGGACAGTGAAATCAATGTAGCTGCAAAGGAAGAATGTTTGGTTAGGAAGGCACCTAGAGGTGGCAGCATGTTCTGGGACATGATTAAATTATAGTAGCTACCCTTATGCACAGGAGAGTACATTCTAAGACCCTCAGTGGATACCTGAAACTGCAGATGGTATTGAACCGTATATACACTGTTTTTTTTTCCTATGATAAAGTTTGATTTATAAATTAAGCACAGTACGAGATTAACAACAATAACTAATAATAAAAGAGGACAATTACAACAATATACTATAATAAAAGTTGGAGACTATGGTCTTTCTCTCAAAATATCTTGCCATGCGATATTCACCTTTCTTCTTGTGATGCTCTAAGATGATAAAATGCCTGCATGATGGGACAAATGAGGTGAAGGGCATAGGCGCTGTGATGAAGTGTAGGCTGCTATTGCCCTTCTGATGTCTGTCAGAAGGAAGAGCAGCTGCTTCGGGGCCACGGTGGACTGTAGATCACTGAAAGCCCCCAAGTTGAAGCTTTGGATGAGGGGGACTAGTGTCATCAGACTAAAGTGAATGTTCACATGGCTCAAAGATAAGAATGAAAAGATAAATTTCCACAAGATTATAACCTGCAGAGGTTAAGGACTGTGTGACATTTGCTAGTGGTTGCAGCTGGCTCAACATCGCTCTGCCATATAATTAGTCTGAAGGCCACTAATGACAGGGTACATTGAAAGATATGTAAAAATTTAGCATTTCTCGGTAAAAAATAATTGAGGAAGAGTTTTATTTTTAATGTTTATTTATTTATCTTGAAAGAGAGGGTGGGGGAGAGGCAGAGACAGGGTGACAGAGAATCGTAAGCAGGCTTCACACTGTCAGTGCAGAGCTGGACACGAGGCTTGAACTCACGAATTGTGAGATCATGACCTGAGCTGAAATCAAGACCCGGATGCTTAACTGACTGAGCCATCCTGGTGCCCCAGAGGAAGAGTTTTTGATGATGGCAATTATTTCACACAGTGCCCCATGGCATGGGAAGCTTTAAATTCTTCTAAGTCCGTAGCAGTTCTCCAGGTTACATGAAAAACAGGAAGTACAGCTCTCTTTTATTACACAGACTGGGAAATTGAGACATAGTAGCAACTGTCAGTATGAATACAATATGTGGAAATTTTAATTAGGGAGAGAGCTGGGTATAAAATCTAAGTCTTCTGTATTTAGTTTTTTAGTTTAGTTTCTATGCTCTCCTAATTAGTTTTCAGACTGCTCTATGTCAGTTATGGGCATGAGGATTGGCTTATACCTTCTCAATACTCTCTAGTATACTTCACGCCCACTTTGGTAAATCTACAATTTACACGCACACACTGCATCCCCCAACTCACACAGAAGTACCTTCTCTGTTTATACCATCTCACCAACCTCTTCCCCACACTGTCCCCACATCAGAACCACACAGTGGCTCAATCAGTAGTTCTTCCTTTCTTCCCCAAATGCTACATGTACACCACACTCCACCCCCACCCAAAACCACAACCACTTCCCCCATCACTTTGAAAACAGCAAGGCTCTTCTCTTTTCTTCTTTGTTACCCTTAACTTTATTGAGGTATAATTAACAAAACATACACACACACACACACACACACACACACACACACACACACACACACAGACATATATGCTATACAATGTAGTGTTTTGATATATATTCATACTGTGAAATGATTACTACAATCAAGCTATTTCACACATTCACATAGTTACCATTTTTTCTTGTGAGAATACTTAAAATCTACCCTTTAGAAATATACAATACATTATTATTAACTATAGTTATCATGCTGTATGTTAGGTCTCTAAAACTTATTCATTTTATAACTGGAAGTTTGTACCCTTGACAAACATCTCCCCATTTCTCCCACTACCCTCCACCCCCCTGGTAATCACCCTTCTTTCTTTTCTTTTTCTTTTTTTTTTTTTTTTTTTTACTTTTTAAAAAAATTGGAGTACAAATATCTCTTCAAGATGTAGATTTCATATCTTTTGGATTTATAACCAGAAGTGGGATTGCATTATCCAAAGAAGATATCTAAGCGGACAACAGGTATATGGAAAGGCACTCAACATCACTAATCATCAGGGAAATGCAAATCAAAACCACGTTGAAATATCACTTCACATCTGTTAGGATGGTTATTATCAAAAAGTCAAAAAATAGTAAGTGTTGGCAAGGATGTGGAGAAAAGTGAATCTTTATTCCCTGTTGGAAATGTAAATTGGAACAGGCATTATGGAAAACAGGAGGGAGGCTCTTCAAAAAATAAAAAATAGAACTATCTTATCCCTATCTTTTCCTTTATTCACCAATTTTTTAAAAATTCAGTATGAATTTAAATCATTTTCAGCTTCACATTTTTCCAGTGTTCTCACTTTTTTATTGCACTTCAACCTTCTACTCTGTGAGAAAGCTACAAAGAAGGTTATTAAAAATTATGTAAAATTTCAGCTCCCAGAGATAGCTACTAATAACATTTTAATATATTACCTTTCAGGCTTTTCTCTGCCCATATATATTTTTATGTGTGTGTTCATTTTTTTCTCACACAAATTTTTTACTGAGATAATTTACACACCATAAAATTTACCCTTTTAAAGTATAGTGTTCAATTTTTATTCCTGCTATTTTCACCTCAACATTATTATATCAAGAACATGTGGTTATGACATTGAATATTCTCCAAAACTTTATTTTTTAGAGTTTATAGCCATTTTAAAGTATGCAAGAATCATAATTTATTTAAACATCTTCTTATTGGACATTTAAGTTGTCTCCAACTTTTCATTATTGTAAATAATGCTTTGAAAAATAGTCTTGTATTTTTATTTTTATAGACATAGAATTATTGTTTTAACACATTTTTACTTATGAGAGGGGCAAATGCTACTGTTTGCCTACCCAATAGACATTCTCTCCTTCATCCTTAGTTTGTAGAATCTCATAGTTTGGAGAGGTGTATTAGTTATCTATTGCTGTCTATAAACTACTCCAAAACAGGAGCACCTGGGTGGCTCAGTCAGTTAAGAGTCGGGCTTTGGCTCAAGTCATGATCTCATGGCTCATGAGTTTGAGCCCCATGTTGGGCTCTGTGCTGACAGCTCAGAGCCTGAAGCCTAGTTCAGATTCGGTGTCTCCCTCTCTCTCTGCCCCTCCCCCAGTCATGCTCTGTCTTTCTCTCCTTCAAAAAGAAATAAACATTATAAATTACTCTAAAATAATCCTTTATTCTCTCTCATGTTTTCTATGGCTCAGGAATTTGGAAGTGGCTTGGCTGGGAAGTTCTAGCTTAGAGTCTCTCATAATGTTGCAGTCAGCTGAGGTCATCTCCAAAGCTCCTTCAGTCACATGTTTGATGCCTGGACTGGGAATATTAGAAAAACTGGGGTCTTACATGGTAGAGGCTTTCAAAAATCCCTTTCTATTTCGAGGCACCTGGGTGGCTTAGTTGGTTAAGCATAGGATTCTTCATTTTGGCTCAGGTCATGATCTCATCATGAGATCAAGCTCTGTGCTGGGTGTACAGCCTGCTTAAGATTCTCTCTCTCTGCCTCCCTAGACCCATCTCCCACCCATGCTCTATCTTCTCTCTCAAAAAAAAAAAAGAAAGAAAGAAAGAAAAGAGGGGCACCTGGGTGGCTCAGTCGGTTGAGTATCCGACTTCCGACTTCGACTCAGGTCATGATCTCACAGTTTGTGAGGTCGAGCCCTGCGACGGGCTCTGTGCTGACAGCTTAGAGCCTGGAGCCTGCTTCGAATTCTGTGTCTCCCTCTCTCTCTGCTCCTCCCCCGCTCATGCTCTTTCTCTCTCCTTCAAAAATAAATTTAAGACAAAATTAAATTAAAAAAAGAAAGAAAGAAAAGAGAAAGAGAGAATCTCTTTCTATATCTATGTGGTCCCCCCACCATTATCTCTCAAACACGCTTACTTCAGGGTAGCCAGACTTCTTATATAGGACTCAGTACTTCAAAAAGCACATCTCTCAAGAGATCAAGAGCTAGGCAGAAGCTGTATCACCTTTTCTAACTTAGTCATGCAAATCACAAATATCATTTCCCACCTGAATCATACATAGATAGGCCCACCCAGATTTCAGAAAGGGAACATGGACCTCATTTCTTCCTTGATGTAAAAGTATCAGTCACATTTAAGGAGACATTTGGAAAATCTAACCTGCCAGAAGAGCAAAAATGCTCAGAGGAGGTGGAACCCTACCCAAACCTAAGGGATGAACTATGCTTTGTCTAAACCAATTATGGTAATCCCACTCTTTATTGTTAGTATAAAAGACACTGCTAGCTGTCCACCTAAAATGTATTTATCCTTCCTCCTATTAGAACCCAGCTAAACATACTAAATTACCCAAGCTCTCCTGCAGCTAGGATAGTCAGGTGATAAATTCTGCCTTAATGAAACTAAGCTAAGAGATCTAGTAAAGCTTTCATTTTCCTAATGTAAGTCCTTGCCCCTTTCTGATACACAAGAATATAGCTCCAGGGATAGTTCTCGACAGGCATGGGCCAATCAATACTGTCTATCTGCCTGCTCGTAGTGTTTGGTTCAGGAATAAGTATTTGACTCAATTTGGCCCAACATGAGAAAGAGTGACTCTCAGGTCTCAGGTGTAGGAGCTACCAAAGACGTGCTTTCTTTTTCCTTCAAGGCATGATATGAAAGTAGGAAGCATCTGCAGTCATTTTGATTTCATTAGGAAAAAGTTTGGAGCTCTGGGGAACACCACAGGAGCTTGAATTTGAAGGCAACACCAAGAAGTGAGAGAGAGACAGAGAAATTTGTCTTCAGTGAAATTTTTATTTTGGACTCAATCCTCACCTAAAGCCAGACTGACCTCAGGATTTTTCATTTACTGAATATATTGGTCAGGGTTCTCTTGAGAAACAGAGCAAGTAGGAACCAAAGAGATTTATTATAAGGAATTGGCTCATGCCATTATAGAGGAAGACAAGTCCTAAGATCTGCAGGATGATTGGCAATCTGGAGACCCAGGAGAGGAATGTTTTAGTTCTAGTCTAAGTCTGAAGGCCTGAGAACCAGGAGGGTTGATGGTGTAATTCCTGTCAAAGGGTGACAGGCTCAAGGCCCAGAAAAAAAACCCTGTTTCACTTTTAGTCCAAAGGCAGGAAACAAGCTAATGTCCCTGTTGGAATTAGTGAGGAAAGAAAGAATTCTCTCTTACTTGGGGGCGGGTCACTCTTTTTGCTTCTTTCAGGCCTTCAATTGATTGGATGAGGCCCACTCACATTAGAGGGCAATCTGCTTTAGTGAGTCTACCAATTTAAAGGTTAGTTTCATCCAAGAACACTCTCACAGAAACACTCCGAATAACATTTGACCAAATATCCAGGCACCCCATGGCCCAGGCTAGTTGACACAAATTTAACCAGCACACTGAGCAAATTAATCCCTCTTGCGGTCTGTGAGTTCGAGCCCCGCGTCAGGCTCTGGGCTGATGGCTCAGAGCATGGAGCCTGTTTCCGATTCTGTGTCTCCCTCTCTCTCTGCCCCTCCTCCGTTCATGATCTGTCTCTCTCTGTCCCCCAAAAAATAAATAAACGTTGAAAAAAAAATTAAAAAAAAAAAACAGTTTGATTTGGGTTTTCTTTCACTTGCAACCAAAAAGGCTACATTGATATAGGGAATCTACTCTGTGCCAGACTGTGCCAAGTGCACCAAAACAGTAAGACAAACCTTCCAGTCTAGCAACATATGTAGGAAGACCACTGCTTTTTTTTTTTATTTAAGTAATCTTTATGCCAAAAGTGGGGCTCAAACTCACACAACCCTGAGATCAAGAGTCACACATTCCAGCGACTAACCCAGCCAAGTGCCTCCAAACCGTTGTGTTTTTTTGTAAAAATGGTATTAAAAGATAACATTCAGATGACCGCAAGTTGGTTGACATCTTGACTACAAACTCATAAGAGGAGAGACCCTGAACCAGAACTACCCTGATAAGCTACTCCTAAGTCCTTGACCCACAGATATTTTTCTGATATAGTAACCATTTTTGTTGTTTCACAGCATTAAGATTTCAGGTATTTTTTTACACAGGAATAGATGTATAATATGCCCCTTCCACAAACATATCCACTAATCTGACCTTTATCATCATCATAAGTTAGCTTTACCTGTTCTTGAAATTTATGTAATTGAATTCATACAGGATACACTCATTTGTTCCTGGCTTCTTCCACTCACTGTTATATCTGTGAGATTCATCATATGCTTACATCTAGAAATAGTCTGTTCTTTGTTATTGTTGTATAGTATTTTATTTCATAAATATACCAAAATATATCTTTTCTACTGTTGGTGGAAATTTAATTTTTTCCCACATTTTGACTATATAAATAAAACTTCTATGAACAATCACATATGCCTTTTGGTTGGACACGTATATACTCATTTTTTCTTGAAAGTCACTTGAAAAACTGTTTTAATGTTTATTTTTGAGAGAGAAAGACAGCGACAGCACATGCAAGTGAGGGAGGGGCAGAGAGAGAGGGAAGAACAGAGGATCTGAAGCAAGCTCTGTGCTAATAGCCGAGAACCCCATGTGGGGCTCGAACTCAGGAACCATGAGATCATGACCTGAGTCAAAGTTGGATGCTTAACCAACTTAGCTACCCGGGTGCCTCGTGGAAGCCATTTTTAAAATGTAATATTTCTGGGATGCCTGGGTGGCTCAGTCGGTTAAACATCCAAGAGCCCCATATTGGACTCTGTGCTGACAGCTCAGAGCCTGGAGCCTGCTTCAGATTGTGTGTCTCCCTCTCTCTCTGCCCCTCACCCACTCACACTCTGTGTGTGTGTGTGTGTCTCTCTCTTTCAAAAATAAATAAATGTTTTAAAAAAAATTTTAAAGTAATATTTCTTGCTTCCAACTTTCCTATACTACTGCTTACTCTGATATTTTACTTATTAGCCTCTCCTGCTGTTCTTTTGAAAATGACTGAAAACTCAACCTTAACTTTTAAACATTTCCAAACAACCTTTATTTTTTTTTAAGTTTATTTATTTATTTTGAGAGAGAGAGAAAGAGCACACGTGTGCACACAAGCACAGGAGGGGCAGAAAGAGAGAATCCCAAGCAGACTCCATGCTATCAGTGCAGAGCCCAACATGGGGCCTAAATCCATGAACCTTGAGATCATGACCTGAGCTGAAACCAAGAGTCAGATGTTCAATCAACTGAGCCATCCAGATGCCCCTCCAAACAACATTTAATTTGTAAATTTTAACTACTTATAATGGCAAAGGAATAATCAGAGGACATTGTTTTCTTAGCTGTGTGGAGAATGGGTTCTTCCTATCTCCCTCATTCCCATGGGTTTTTGTAATCCATCAAAAAAGAACTTTCAGTCCTCCTAGATTCTTATGCACAGAGAACTTCTTTCAGCAATATTTTTGCAGATCCAAGAATTACGCTGTGAGTAAAACTACTACATAACAAAATTGATGAATGGCTAATTTTTGCATATGCCAGCAATTCTCAAACTTTTTGGTCTCAGGATCTCCATATACTTTTTTCTTTTTTAGGACCTCTGTATATTTCTTTTTGTTGTTGTTGTTTATTTATTTTTGAGAGACAGAGAGAGATAGAGCACTAGCAGAGGAGGGGCAGAGAGAGAGGGAGACACAGAATCTGAGGCAGGCTTCAGGCTCCGAGCTGTCAGCACAGAGCCCGTCGCAGGGCTCAGACTCACCGACCACGAGATCATGACCTGAGCCAAAGTTGGATGCTTAACCGACTGAGCCACCCAGGCACCCCTGGGACCTCTGTATATTTCTAAAAATTATTAAGGACCCCAAAGATCTTTTGTTTATGTGATTATGTTTATCAGTATTTACTGCTTTAAAGAAATTGATAAAACTTTAATATATTTATTAATTAATTTTTAAAAATAATGATAAACCCATCATGCATTAACATAAATAACATATTTTAATTGTTTTTATTTTAGAGAGACAGACAGAGAGAGCTGCAAGCAGGGTAAAGGGACAGAGGGAGTGAAAGAACCCCAGGCAGGTTCCATACTCAGCATGGAACCCAATGTGGGGCTTGATTCCATGACCCTAGGATCATGACCTGAGCCAAAATCAAGAGTCAGTCACTCAACCAACTAAGCCACCCAGGCACCCCAGAATAATATATTTTTATGAAAAATAATGTGGACCTCCTGAAAGTATCTCAGATACTCAAAGCAGTCCCTGGACTATGCTACGAGAACCACTGGTCTGTGCTGATGCATTCTTTGCCCCTATCATATCACTTTGTATAAATCATCTTTTATTTTGACTTCTCAGCATCACATTCATCTTTATTTGGTGACAAAACCCTTATTTCCTAAAGAGAACCTATTCAAGATGGTTGAGATGAAGTTGACCACACCCCTTTCTCACCCAGTGATATGCATGTGATGCATGATTGCCTAGAGCTTCTTGGGAACTCTCATGCTGAGCTATTAGAAAATTATTTCTCTCTCTCTCTCTCTCTCTCTCTCTCTCTCTCTCTCTCTCTCTCCCTGTCTCTCTCTTTCTGTTACTCACTCCCTGTCTTCCGTTTCTACCTCCAGTTTGCAAATCATGTTTTAGGAAAGCCTAAAAACAACTTTCTTCCCCATTAAGTGGAGACAGCCTTCTAAGAAATGAAAAGCCCCAATCCCTGATGACATCATTTGAATTATTGGAGCAAGCCAGGACTGAAAAAAATCTTTCCTCCCTCTTCCCAGTTGTGTTAGCCATTTTGCTAAAGTTAGGTCTTTGTCCCTGACAAGTGAAGGAACACTGCTTAATACACATTGATAACATTTATGCATCAATCACAGCCTTCAACATTTAAATGTAACATGAGAATTTCAGACATTTGGTAGGACAACAGGCAAAACATTTAGGTGGTATGGAGTCTTCCAGATATTTATTTCTAAAATGTGGGTACACCTCAGAATCAACTAAGGGAGCTTTTTCAAAATACAAACTTCTAGACCCTGCCCAAAATACTCTGACTCAGTTGATGGAGCCAAAGAATATGTATTATTAGTAAGGTCCCTTGGTGATTCTGATACAATCAGTACAAGATCTGGCATTTGATAAACACTAATCTAGAAAACTATCGATTCCATCTGTAAGAACAATATGCAGTATGGATTTCTATGCTTCTATAAAGAAAACTTCTTTGGCTAGTACAGGAATGCCATGATTTTCAGAAATTCACTTAAGAGAAATCCTGGAATTTATAAATTAGGTAAAATATTCACACAAAGCATGGCACCCATGCACTTCCCATCCCCTTTCAGCTAAGACCGTTTAAGAGTTCTTTGCTATCTTCTTCAAATTTCTATCTTGTCCACATCTTTGCCAACTAAGGTGTTAACTATGTATTAACATACACACATAATATACAACACCGTACAGTATTTGGCAATTCAGCATTTTGCCAATCAATAACAGACATCATTCAAATGTGCAAAAAGCCACTAATAAGGACAGCAGCTTGAACACCGTTAGGCTGGGCACCAAAGCAAAATCTAGTAAACTCAGGCAGAAGTTTCTAATTATTTGATCATTATCAAACTTTAGCTGATCTAAAGTGGTAGGGAAGACTTTGAGAGAAAATCTTCAAGTCCCCACCCTCAGAAATGTTTGGAAATGGTATTTGCAAATAAGGATCTTGTATATGATAATTATGAAAGTTTTGTGTTGTGTTCCTTCAATAAAATGTATTGCTTTTTTCACACAGAGAGGTATTATCTTACTAAATTTATTTCTAGGTATTCATAGTTTGTTGATAACTGGAACAGCTTTTGAAATTACCCTTTCTAGGAAATTATTTATAATTTAAAGAAAGGCTATTTTTAAATTTACCATAAGATAAATTCTCTTATTGGCTGTGAATAAGATGTATTTTTGATAGTCTCTTGAGTTTTCTTGTTATGTAATCATATCATCTGAAAAATCAAATTCATGTTGCCACTTTATTTGCAATATTTATTCCTGTATATCTTATTTTCTTATCTTTTTAAAAATTTTATGTTTTTTTAAATTTACATCCGAATTAGTTAGCATATAGTGCAACAATGATTTCAGGAGTATATTCCTTTTTTTTTTTTTTTCAACGTTTATTTATTTTTGGGACAGAGAGAGACAGAGCATGAACGGGGGAGGGGCAGAGAGAGAGAGAGGGAGACACAGAATCGGAAACAGGCTCCAGGCTCTGAGCCATCAGCCCAGAGCCCGACGCGGGGCTCGAACTCACGGACGGCGAGATGGTGACCTGGCTGAAGTCGGACGCTTAACCGACTGCGCCACCCAGGCGCCCCAGGGGTATATTCCTTAACGTCCCTTACCCATTTAGCCCATCCCCCCTTCCACACCCCCTTCAGTAACCCTCTGTTTGTTCTCCATATTTATGAGTTTCTTATGTTTTGTCCCCGTCCTTGTTTTTATATGATTTTTGCTTCCCTTCCCTTATGTTCATCTGTTTTGTCTCTTAAAGTCCTCATATGAGTGAAGTCATGCTATTTGTCTATCTCTGACTGGCTAATTTCACTTAGCATAATACCCTCTAGTTCTATCCACACAGGTGCAAATGGCAACATTTCATTCTTTTTGATTTCTGAGTAATACTTCATTGTATATATATACACCACATCTTCTTTATCTATTCATCCGTCGATGGACATTTGGGCTCTTTCCATACTTTGGCTATTGTGGATAGTGCTGCCATAAACATGGGGGTGCAAGTGTCCCTTGGAAACAGCACACCTGTATCCTTTGTATAAATACCTAGTAGTGCAATTGCTGGGTCGTAAGGTAGTTCTATTTTTAGTTTTTTGAGGAACCTCCATACTGTTTTCCAGAGCAGCTGCAGAGCTTGCATTTCCATCTTATTTTCTTATCTTATTGCATTAGCTACAACCTTCAATATATCAATTTAGTGATGTTGATAGTCATCTCTTTTTTATTTTTAAAAATTTTTTTTTTCCAACGTTTATTTATTTTTGGGACAGAGAGAGACAGAGCATGAACGCGGGAGGGGCAGAGAGAGAGGGAGACACAGAATCGGAAACAGGCTCCAGGCTCTGAGCCATCAGCCCAGAGCCCGACGCGGGGCTCGAACTCACAGACCGCGAGATCGTGAACTGGCTGAAGTCGGACGCTCAACCGACTGCTCCACCCAGGCGCCCCGATAGTCATCTCTTTTTTAATGATAATTACCTTAGTATGTCACCACTTAATATCATTTTACTCTTTGTTTGATATACAGTAAAGATTATATTTTAGTCAGAATATAAATTAGTCACCTAAATGATTTCAATGAGGCATGTATCCACTAAGAATGCTTTTAGCTACAAATAATAGAACCCTAAGACTGGCATAAACAAATAGGAAGTTAACTTCCAAGTTTGACCAAGACCGAGTAACAGGGACCAGAATTACCCTCTTACCTAAAAACTAAAGAAAAACCACACAAAACATTTGAAACAATCATTTTCAAACATTAGCCAATAGGCAGTGCATGGTAGTAACACCTGAAAGAAGAGAAACAAGCAGTGGGAGCTTTACAATTGCTCTGGCTCATTGCCAGGGAAGAGGAACCCAGAGTCCATAGTGTCCCAGAGTTGGAAAAGTTTTGCTAGGAGTACAGGCAGGTCAATGTGAATCAAAACTTGAACAGGGATGCCTGGGTGGCTCAGTCGGTTAAGTGGCTGACTCCTCATTTCGTCTCAGGTCATGATCTCATGGTCGTGAATTCAAGCCCTGTGCCCAGCTCTATGCTGACAGTGTGAATCCTGCTTGCAATCCTCTCTTTCTAATCTCTCTACCCCCCCCCCATTTGTGCTCTCTCCCTCTCTCAAAATAAATAAATAAACTTTAAAAATATTTTTAAAAGACTTGAACAAAAAAGCCATGTTTTGCATAGATAGTAGAGTATCTGACACAATCCAAGGATAAGATGTGCAGCCCAGCCTCATAAGACACAGAACAAAAGGGATCCAGGAGTAGTCAAGTACAATAGCAGGTATCTTCTCTGTGCCTTCTTCTGGAGCCCCTTGTTCTCCTGGGCACCTGCTTCATTCTCCACCCTCTATAGTCTGAATTACTTTACTTTTTCATCCACAGTCTGGAAAATAACTGTCCAAACTCTCTTTGTTCTCTCTCCATTTGTCTCACAAGCATTTTTCCTAATAAATTTGTTGCACATTTAATAGCATCTTGATTTGCTTTTCAATGGACCTGAACTAACAGATCAGTATCAATACATTCTGGTTTATCCAGTCTTAAAAATTATAATGTGAAGGGCAATAATAGCCCAGAGCTATCATTGTGTACAGTCATTCCTCCAACGTGAGGTGAAGTTCACGTCTGTGGTCCCTCCTGCAGTCCTCAGCGTTCCTTCCTAAAACACAAACAAACAAACAAACAAAAAATTTTACACTACTACCCAAGAATGAGTAACAATTATAGGCATAGGGCAGCCTAGATTCATGGAAGAAAGAACAGTTTCCCCTTCAAGGACACTAAAGATATACCCAATTTACATGATCAAACATATAACTTCCTGATTGAAAACCACTACATTTTATTCAATATTCTCCTAAGAACAAAGGGTGGATACTGTGTACTTGTTTGCATAATTTTAAAACAGTCATGGCTTTTCCAGAACAGAGGGGGGGCCAACTTTCAATATGTATCCAAATCTTCACTTGTTAGCAAGAAGGAACTGCTTATAATTTTTAAGTAACAGTTTTTATTTGGCTTAAAAAAAAAGCTCAAGATCCAGTTTCTACCAAGGCAAGCCACTGCATGTATTTTATCTCATTTATCCTAAACAGAATAATGTCTTTCACTTATCTCCATTTTAAGAAGAGGAAACTGCATTTCAGAGAAATTAAGAAATTTACCAACGGTTGCTTCACTGACTCTTATAGACAGAAATTAAACCAAGCTCCTTCTGGTTCACAATCTAGTATCTTTTGTTGCTTTTTGAGATGCCAATGAAAATCTAGTTTGCCAAAATCTTTGCTAATGATAATATATGGATCTTTAAGCAAACCTGCTTGTCCTTTGTGTTATTTAAGAACGTGAATGGTCTGTGTACTGCTTGGTCAAAAGTTAAATATACATAAATGTCTGCTATATGTTGCTCAAGTTTCTGACACATAGAAAAAAAAAGGACTTTTCTTTTCTCTTCCTCTTTCCCCTCATTAGGGCTGAGCTTTCCACTGGTACCCAGTAAAGGATGGAAGTTGGCATGTCCAGGGTTAGACAAATAAATAAATACAGATTTCTCACTATCAGAGAAAGGAGTTACAACTATGGAAATTAGGAAGTCCAGAATATATCCTGGAGTGCTGCAAAGGAACTGGAGATATCAGTCTTATGGCCCGATTAGATAGACAAATATAAGTGTGTGTGTGTGTGTGTGTGTGTGTGTGTGTGTGTGTGTGTGTGTTCTAGCTCTGTTCACTAAGAGGATCTAGAAGCAATGGCATTCTGATAACAATGAACCGATTTAGATCTTTTTTTTTCTAGATAACATTATCTGCTAAAAGGAACCAGGTCTCCTTGCCACAATATGACTCTAGGACTAGAGCAAGGAAAATATAAGATGTATGTATTTGGAACATTTTATGACACCAGAAGGTTAAAAAAAAAAATGCTTGAAAAATTATGGGGGCATGTGTATAATACACAGTAACCAGCTTGAGTTGGCTTCCTCTGGTAAGTCTGGGACAAATTGAGTATCAAAATAGGGGCGCCTGGGTGGCGCAGTCGGTTAAGCGTCCGACTTCAGCCAGGTCACGATCTCGCGGTCCGTGAGTTCGAGCCCCGCGTCGGGCTCTGGGCTGATGGCTCAGAGCCTGGAGCCTGTTTCCAATTCTGTGTCTCCCTCTCTCTCTGCCCCTCCCCCGTTCATGCTCTGTCTCTCTCTGTCCCAAAAATAAATAAACGTTGAAAAAAATTTAATAAAAAAAAAAAAAAAAACAACAAATTGAGTATCAAAATAAATAACAATAATAACAGATTGTAACCCTGTGAGTAAAAGACAAATCCTAAATTCATACTGACATTAATTAATTAATTAATTAATTGGAGAGAAAGGAAAGCTCTATCCTACCTAATCTAGAATGAATGACAAAATTAGAAAATTCCCATTTCATAATCATCAGAATAATAATTTATTCAGGCTAGAATCATTAACTGATGGTAAACTGGTGAAAATTTGCTAAGAAACAAGATAGTCAAATGATCTCAAAGAGTCTTGCTACAAAACAATAATTTATTATGTTACAATAGAGAACTTGGCAGACACAATCTTAACTAAGTAATAAAAGTTGACATCATCATTAATGGAACAAATTGACATCAAGTGCCTCCTCATATGATTCCTGGAGACTAGCACAGCATCGCTTCTGTAAAATTCCTGCCAAAATGCATAAATTATAAAGAAACATCAGACAACTCCCCATAATTGAGAAACATTCTCAAAACCAATTGGTTTGGGCTCTCCAAAACTATCAAGATCATGAAAGATCATTAAACTTTGAGAAACTGTTCCAGACTGAAGAAGACTAAAGAGACACAACTAAATGCAATATATGATTGTAAACCGAATCCTGAAACTAAAAGGGACATTATTGAGACCATAAGATTTGAGTAGGGTATATAGATTGGATGATATTATTGGATCAACATTAATTTCCTGATTTTGATTGTTATACTGAATCCTTGCACTCAAGAAATACAAATTAGAATATTAAAGGTAATGGGGCATTGTGTCTACCACTTACTCTCAAATAATTGAGAAATAAGTAGAGGATCAAGATGGAAGGTATACGGAAGCTCTGTGTACTACTTTGCAACTTTTTTTGTAGATTTGAAATTATTGCCAACTAAAGTTTTAAAAATTAAAAACAAAGGGCACCTGGGTGGCTCAGTTGGTTAAGCGTCCGGCTCTTGATTTCAGCTCAGGTCATGACCTGAAGGTTCATGAGTTCAAGCCCCACATCAGGCTCTGTGGTGATGGTGCAGAGTCTGCTTGGGATTCTCTCTCTCTCTCTCTCTCTCTCTCTGCCCCTCCCTGCTCTCTCTCTCTCTCTCAAAATAAATAGATAAGCTTTAAAAAATTAAAAATGAAAAACAATAGGGACACCTGGGTGACTCAGTTGGTTAAGCACCCAACTCTTGATTTCGGCTCAGGTCGTGACCTCAAGGTTCGTGAGTTCAGGCCCTACATCAGGCTCCGTGGTGACAGTGCAGAGCCTGCTTGGGATTCTCTCTCTCTCTCTGCCCCCCCTCCACTTGCATGCATGCTTCAAAAGAAAGAAAGAAAGAAAGAAAGAAAGAAAGAAAGAAAGAAAGAAAGAAAGAAAGAAAAACAGACAATGGCATTTTCTTCCCCCAAATAACTCTAAGAATAGCAAAGCCCATCAACACCTGTGGGATTAAAAGATTGGAGGAATAGAAAACAAAAATGTTTCATTTCAATTATTTATGGCTGCATAATAAAACCACTCCAAAATTCAGTGGCTTTACTGTATTATCTGTCATGATTCTGTGGATTGATTGGCCTCAGTTGGGAGTTCTGCTCCCTGTGATGGCAGATGAAGCTGCAGTCATTTGGGTGTCCCCTAGGCTGAACATCCAAGACGGCACGCTCACATGTTTGGAACTTTGCTGAGGTTGGTTAGAAGAGGGAGAGGGCTGAAATAGGCCACTGAGATGGCTGGGGCCTCTTTGCCCATGCAGTCTCAGGGTCTCTCCCTTTCTACCTGGTCTCTAAGTCACTTCTCCATATGATCTCTGTGGGATGACCTGATCAGAGGCTGGTGAAAGAATTCCCCCAACGCAGAACAAAGGAGAGAGAAGTTTATTGACTATACCACAAGGGAGCAATGGGCAGGACAGCAAAGGAGAGACTGCCTGCCAGGAGGCAGCAGGTGAGGGGTGGGAAAGCTGTATTTAAGGGGGAAGGTGAGAAGGTATGGGAATTTTCCTTTTTTGGTACCTATGTCCAGGTATAAGTAACTCATTGGTCAGCTAGGCCTTATGGATATTTTGAGGTGGGTGGCCTAATGGGCCTGTTTGTATTCAGTAGGGAGTCTCTGTGGGCCCTTCTACCATACTCAGGTTTCCATTGTTCAAGTTAGTTGACTAAAAGTGGCAAGCACCCTTAAAATACATGCTTTTATATGGACATGAGTATTCATTTCTCTTGGGTTGATATCTGGTCCATGAATATTTAAATATATTTTATAATATATTAATTCTACATATTTATTAATTTTGTATAATTAATTATATTTAATTACATTTCTACATTTAATTAATTTTATGTATTCTATAATATATCTGATTCATTGATATTTTTATGAGAAAGCTAAAGGTTATTTTCCAGTTATTAAACTTTATCTTTCTAATCCCCCGTTAACAGCAAATAATAGTTAATTTGGAAGAAGATGATTAGAGAAGTTGATGGAACCTTTACTTTAAGGGTAAAGGAATTTGCAATCCCTGTCAAAATATCACCAGCATTCTTCAGAGAGCTAGAACAAACAATCTTAAAATTTGTATGGAACCCCAAAAGACCCCCAAATAGTCAAAGAAATCTTGAAAAAGAAAACCAAATATGGAAGCATCACAATCCTGGACTTCAAGATGTATTACAAAGCTGTAATCATCTAGACAGTATGGTACTGGCACAAAAACAGACACATAGATCAATGGAACAGAATAGAAAACCCTGAAATGGACCTACAAACATATGGCCAACTAATCTTTGACAAAGCAGGAAAGAATATCCAATGAAATAAAGACAGTCTCTTCAGCAAATGCTGTTGGGAAAACTGGACAGAGACATGCCGAAAAATGAACCTGGACCACTTTCTCACACCATGCACCAAAATAAACTCAAAATGGGGCGCCTGGGTGGCTCAGTCGGTTAAGCGTCTGACTTCAGCTCAGGTCATGATCTCTCGGTCCGTGAGTTCGAGCCCCGCGTCGGGCTCTGTGCTGACAGCTCAGAGCCTGGAGCCTGTTTCAGATTCTGTGTCTCCCTCTCTCTGACCCTCCCCTGTTCATGCTCTGTATCTCCCTGTCTCAAAAATAAATAAAACGTTAAAAAAAATTTATTTTAATAAAAAAAAACTCAAAATGGATGAAAGACCTAAACATAAGACAGGAAGCCATCAAAATCCTCAAGGAGGAAGCAGGCAAAACCTCTTTGACCTCGGCCTCAGTAACTTCTTACTCAACACGTCCCTGGAGGCAAGGGAAACAAAAGCAAAAATGAACTATTGGGACATCAACAAAATAAAAATCTTCTGCAGAGTGAAGGAAACAATCAGCAAAACTAAAAGCCAACTGACAGAATGGGAGAAGATATTTGCAAACAACATATCAGATAAAGGGTTAGTATCCAAAATTTATGAGGAACTTAGCAAACACAACACCCAAAAAACAATCCGGTGAAGAAATGGGCAAAAAACACGAATAGACACTTCTCCAAAGAAGACATCCAGATGGCCAACCAACATATGAAAAAATGCTCAACATCACTCATTACCAGGGAAATACAAATCAAAACCACAATGAGATACCACCTCACACATGTCAGAATGGCTAACATTAACAACTAAGGCAACAACAGATGTTGATGAGGATGCGGAAAAAGAGGAACCCTTTTGCACTGCTGGTGGGAATGCAAACTGGTGCAGCCACTCTGGAAAACAGTATGGAGGTTCCTCAAAAAACTAAAAATAGAACTACCTTACGACCCAGCAATTGCACTACTAGGTATTTATACAAGGGATACAGGTGTGCTGTTTCCAAGGGACACATGCACCCCCATGTTTATAGCAGCACTATCCACAATAGCCAAAGTATGGAAAGAGCCCAAATGTCCATCACTGGATGAATGGATAAAGAAGATGTGGTGTGTATATACAATGGAGTATTACTCGGCAATCAAAAAGAATGAAATCTTGCCATTTGCAACTACATGGATGGAACTGGAGGGTATTATACTAAGTGAAATTAATGAGTCAGAGAAAGACAAAAATCATATGACTTCATTCATATGAGGACTTTAAGAGACAAAACAGATGAACATAAGGGAAGGGAAGCAAAAATAAGATAAAAACAAGAAGGGGGACAAAACATGAGACTCTTAAACATGGAAAATAAACTGAGGGTTGCTGGAGGGGTTGTGGGAGGGGAGATGGGCTAAATGGGTAAGGGACATTAAGGAATCTACTCCTGAAATCATTGTTGCACTATATGCTAACTAACTTGGATGTAAAATAAATAAATATTAACTTAAATTTAAAAAATAAAATAAATAAAAAACTATTTTAGAAATAAAAAAGGGTAGGGGCGCCTGGGTGGCGCAGTCGGTTAAGCGTCCGACTTCAGCCAGGTCACGATCTCGCGGTCCGTGAGTTCGAGCCCCGCGCCAGGCTCTGGGCTGATGGCTCGGAGACTGGAGCCTGTTTCTGATTCTGTGTCTCCCTCTCTCTCTGCCCCTCCCCTGTTCATGCTCTGTCTCTCTCTGTTCCAAAAATAAATAAACGTTGAAAAAAAAAAATTAAAAAAACAAAAAAAAAACAAAAAAAAAAGTTGAAAGAAAAAAAATTAAAAAAAAAAAGAAATAAAAAAGGGTAAATGAATTTGATTTTTCTGTTTGTTTTTGAGAGAGAGAGAGCGAGCGAGAGAGAGCACTTGTGTGCACCAGTGGGGGAGAGTGGCAGAGGGAAAAAGAAAATCTTCAACAGGCTCCACACTGAGCATGTAACACATTACTCCACAATCCTGGGATCATGACCTGAGCCCAAATCAAGTCAGATGCTCGGGGCACCTGGGTGGCTCAGTCGGTTGGGAGTCCTACTTTAGCTCGGTCATGATCTCTCAGTCTATGAGTTCAAGCCCTGTGTCGGGCTCTGTGCTGACAGCTCAGAGCCTGGAGCCTGTTTCAGATTCTGTATCTCCCTCTCTCTCTGACCCTCCTCCGTTCATGCTCTGTCTCTCTCTGTCTCAAAAATAAATAAACGTTAAGGAAAAAAAAAAAAAGAGTCAGATGCTCAACCAACTGAGCCACCCATTTAAGAGCTTAGATGTTGAAATGTAACTGCATTGTTTAAAATCCTGATTCTACCATTCACAAGATGTATGACCTTAGGCAAGTTACTTAACTTCTGTGAGCTTCAGCTTTTTTATCTGCAAAGTGGAGGAAAACATAATGATAACTATCTTATTAGATGATTGTGATGATTAAATCAGATGCCTCCAAACCTAACGCTAGGCACTTTGTAAATATGTATTAATTGTTAGTAATTATTAATAATAATTTATATACTGATGCATTATTACCTTTAAAAAATTATTTATTTATTTTGAGACACAGAGAGAGAGAGAGAGAGAGAGAGAGAGTGCACCCGTGTGCTTGTGTGTGTGTAGGTGCACGGGTATGTGGGCAAGCAACAGAGGGGCAGAGAGTGGGAGGGAGAATCCCAAGCAGGCTCTGTGCTGTGGCATCAGACACAGGGCTCCAACCCACCAACCAATAAGTCATGACCTGAGCTGAAACCAAGAGTGGGACGCTTAACCAACTGAGCCACCCAGGCAACCCTGCATAGTTACATTTTTATAGTGAAAATGCATTGCTTTTGAAATTTTTTATTTATTTATTTTTAACTTCTTAAAATATTTATTTATTTTTGAGAGAAAGACAGCACGAACAAACAGGGGAGGGGCAGAGAGAGAAGGAGACCCAGAATCCGGAGCAGGATCTAGGCTCTGAGCTGTCAGCGCAAAGCCCAATGTGGGGCTCAAATTCACGAACCGTGAGATCATGACCTGAGCTGAAGTCAGACACTTAACCAACTGAGCCACCCAGGCACCCCATTTTTGAAATTGTAAAAACAATTTTTAAATGTGTGAAGTCAACCTTAATTTTGAGCATTTACTAATACAAATGCATTCTTAAATTATCAAGTCATGCGTTAAACTGCAAAATAGGAATTTTGCCCTGCTTTCTTGGTGTTTCGCAGGAAACGGAGACTGTTCACTTAAGGTCTGAATTGTGCTTTAGTTATTCTTTTCCATTCTATAAATCAAGGAGGGGCACTTTCCCGGGCACAAAAATTCATGAAGTTGTGGTACCTTTTTTACCAAAATTGTTCCTAAAACAACTACTAATGACATTAAATTTCCTAATCTATAAGGAGTTCCTTTTAGTATTCTATTGGTCATTCGGATCTTTGAAGCAAAGCAATTCCAACTAAATTTCATGTTGACCCCTAAGGCTTTTGTTTTAGAGTGAAAGAACTCTGTTAATAATCTAGCATCTTTTCCAAGATCCTGTCTCATCTCCCTTTGGTAGATTGGAGTATTCCATTTTAATTCATTGCCTGTGGAATTAGTAATTATATGATTTCTCTTGTGACTCCAATCTTAAATAATGATATCCCTTTAATAAGCTTTGTTCTATTTATAGGGCTTAAAGAGAAATTTGATTTTTAAGAGAAAACAGCAGCAATACTACAAATAACTGTTAAAATGTATTCTAGAAGCTGTTTTCTGGCCTGTTTTTTATTGCTTTATTTGTGTTTCTGGTCAGAAGAACTGGAATGCAGAATGAGGAGCTTATGAGGTTCTCACCCTGGCTCCTCCCACCCATGCTTGGATTCAAACAAGTGGCCACTCACTAGCATATCCAAATGGATACCAGAGCCATTTTCCAGACCTCAGGAGTCCTATAGCCTTTCACCAGCCAAGCTGTGAGTACCTACAAGGTAACAAGTACTTTTCTCAAGGCTATCTTTCTGTGTGTGTGTGTGTGTGTGTGTGTGTGTGTGTGTGTGTGTGTGTAACAGCTTTATTGAAGTATAGTTTATATACTACACAATTTACCCATTTAAAGTGTAAAACTTATTGGTTTGTTTTGGGTTTTTTGAGTGTGTGTGTGTGTGTGTGTGCATAAGCTGGGGAGGGGCTTGTGAGAGGGAAAGGAACAGAGAGAATCTTAAGCAGACTCCACACCCAGTGCAGAGCCCAACGTGGGGCTTGATCTCATGACCCCGAGATCATGACCTGACCTGAAATCAAGAGTCAATGCTTAACCAACTGAGCCACCCAGAGCCCCTCATTGATTTTTAATATATTCACAGAGTTGTGCAATTATCACCAAAATGAATTTTAGAACATTTTCATCACCCCAAATATAAACCACATGCCCAGTAACAAAACTCCCCTTTCCACATAGTGACAACAAAGCTCACCAAAAAAAAGTATTTAAATTTATCCTACTAAAGCAAAAAGGACAGATTAAAAGGAAATCTCAAACTGTGCATAGTGTTCTAATTTTTAAATTCTATAATTGTGTTTTGTCCTATCTCAAATTGTGCAAAGAATATTTTTAAGGACTCCTATTTTTTAATTTGGGAAATTTATATTTTATAACAAAAAGGATTGAAATTGAGAAGATACAGAATTTTCCAGCATCTAAAATCGTGAAAATTGGGGTGCCTGGGTGGTTCAGTCGGTTAGGCATCTACTTCAGCTCAGGTCATGATCTCGTGGTTCATGAGTTCAAGCCCTGCATTGGGCTCTGTGTTGACAGCTCAGAGCCTGGAGCCTGCTTTGGATTCTCTGTCTTCCTCTCTCTCTACCACTCTGCTTCCCCTGCTCATGCTCTGTCTCTAGGTCTCTCTCAAAAATAAATAAACATTAAAACTGTTAAAATAATTAAAAGAATCACAGAAACAAAACAAACAAACAAACAAACATTCCCCTATTCACCCCAGCCCTAGGCAACTACTAATCTATTTTCTGTCTCCTTGAATTTGCCTATTCTGGAAATTTCACGTAAATGGCAGCATATAATATGTGGCCTTTTGTGTCAGTCTTTTTCATTTATCATAATGTTTTCAAAGTTCATGTTGCAGTGTGTATCAGTACTTCTTTTAATGGCTGAATAATACTCCATTGTATGGATGTGCCACGTTTTCTTTAGCCATTCATTAATTAATGAGCATTTGAGTTGTTTCTACTTCTTAGCTATCATGAATAATGTTGCTATGCACATTCATGTGCAAGTTTTTGTGTAAACATATGTCTTCATTTCTCTTGGGTGGATGCGTAAGAGTGGAATTACTGGTCCATGTGTTTAACCTTTTGAGAAACTGCCAGCTTTACATCAAGGCTCTCTTAAGATCTACTTGGTCTTGGGTTAATTGTTGTTCCATTTGGGTATGTCCTTGGAAGCAGGCCCTTGCTGTTCAGATAAGAAACTTCTGTCAAAGACTTTCACTACATTATGATCTGAACTTAACAATCTAAAAAGTATGTGCTTTTCAACATTTTTGAAAATACGATGATTAGCATTCTTCTCTCTAGGGAAAAAAAAGATCCTGTTTATCAAGTTTCCAGAACTATATAGACTCTTAAGGAGCACTTGACTCTTCTCACCCTAAAAGGCTGAGTAGACTTTAGGGGCACGTGGAGCAAGGCATAGTTGTATAAATTAAGGAGCATTACAAAAGAAAATATGTCTTCATTATTGCAAGGAAATTCTTCATTTCGCTTACAACAACATCCCTTGTTTCAGAAGTCAGAAATTCATATGGGCTAATAAATTTTTTATTTTAGTCACTCACACCTTAGCACAAATTACTTTAATAATCACACTTTCCTCTTAACCCCTGGTTAAGTACGGACTAAGATGTTCTGGTAGTGGAGGAGGTACTTTAAAAAAGGTAGAAAACAAGTAATTTTAGAGCCTAAAAAGGGGAATTGGGACACACTACATGTATTACATTTAGTAGGTTATTTACTGCTCATAAAAATGCCATGAGATAAGTACTATCATTTTCCTTTAAAAATTTTTGACGTTTATTTACTTTTGAGAGAGAGAGAGAGTAAGAGCATGAGTGGGAGAAGGGCAGAGAGAGAGGGAGACACAAAATCCCAAGCAGGCTCCAGACTCCAAGCCATCAGCACAGAGACCGACACAGGGTGCGAACTCAGGAACCAGGAGATCATGACCTGAGCTGAAGTCAGACGGTTAACCGACTGAGCTACCCAGTTGCCCCCATTTTTACTTTAAAAGAAAGGAAAAGGGCTAAAAAAAAAAAAAGTTAAGTAACTTACTGAAAATCACACAAATTATATGTGAGAACTTTAACTCATATCTATCTGATTCCAAAAAAACAGAGCATCCACTCTCTGTCCTGAAGAGAGAACAAATACTTGCAGAACTCTGGGGCTGGGAAGTAGGGAATGTGGAGAGTAGAGGTATGCCGACACCAAACTTTGCCTTCTCTACAAATTTTTTTCACATCCCTGGTTGCCACAATCACCTGCTGGCAGCACCCCCTGACCCCCAATGGTGCAAAAATGCTAATGAGTCCTTAAATGCTTCGTCTTCCTGGCTTAGAGGACCTACTGTATCTGACTAAGTTAGAATGGTAGCAACTGCTGCTGCCTGAGCCACACACTCCAGCAAAACTTCCTTATTTGGAAAAGTCCTTTCCATCCTATCTGGGCAGAAAGAATACAATCTCACATTTAAAAAAAAAAACAAAATGCTTTGACCTACATCAGAAGGGGCACTTGAAAACACTAAAACACAGAGAAATGGCAAAAAGATCAAGTATATTTCTAAATACTTTGCTCAAGTAGAAGGTGGGGGAATGTGGATGGGGTGGGGAATGCTTCATCAGATAGTTAAAAGAAACAGCATTCACAAAACCCTTTTGCTTTAACCCCAGAAGCTCTTCTAGTTAGCAATAAGCTTTGTATCTCAGTTATATGAAATTTAGCACACTTTTTACTGGAATGAAGAAAAAATACATTTTGAAACTGCTGTTGAAGCCAGGAGGGAGCTGAATGGCAGGAGACTATAGTTTCTCAGATGGGGTTTAGCATTGCTTCTCTCCTACGCAGAGGTTATATTTGAAAAGATGGGACTAAGTGGATATTTTCAGGATGGGCCAATGAGGTCGGCCTGAGTGTTAGCTCTTGTTGTTCCTGGAGCAGCTTGGTAGAAAGATGAAAAGAGGAGACTAAAGTCTCAACCCTGCTGCTGGGTGAACTTGGGCAAATTACTTAACCTCTCTGGGTGGACCTCATTTTGCTCTTCTTTGAAGAGAAGTTCGACTAAATGACCTCCAATAACCTTTCCAGAATTGACTTTCTGTTTTGTGATTTCCATGATTGTGGAAAGGGCTTGTCTAGGCTAAAGCGTGCAACAGAAACCATGGGTTTCCAATGACCTCTAGACACGCCCCTCGTTCCCTAACTTCCCTCCTGGTACCTTTAAACCTCAGCCCTTCTGGAGCCCAGGGCCTTGGTATTGCTTCCGGGCTTCCTGGAGGGACCTCCCAGAAGACCCATTAGTATGCAAAGCACAATAAGCTGAATATCATTCCCAGTGCTTATCAAATTTTATCTGTCCTATATTCCATTCTCTCAGAGTCTGCTTTCAACCACCTGGCCCTGCGTGATGATGGATTAAATCAGATAAAATAACCCTCACTGAGATTTCCTAACATGTAACCCTCCTCACAAAATAACTTAAAAATAATCCGAATATACATCCCTCTTCCAAAGTTCCTCATATCTTTTTTTTGGTTTATTTACTTTGAGAGAGAAAGGGGGAGAGAGAGCGTGCACATGCACATGCAAGTGCACAAGCAGGGGAGGGAAGAGAGAGAGAGAGAGAGAGAGAGAGAGAGAGAGAGAGAGAATCCCAAGCAGCCTCTGCGATGTTATTGCAGTGCCCCAAGTGGGCCTGATCCCATGACCATGAGACCATGACCTGAGCCAAAATCAAGAGTCAGACGCTCACCCGACTGAGCCACCCAAGTGCCCAAAAGTTCCTAATATCTACATTATTTATTTATGTGGAAGGAGACAATTGATGGAGGGGTCTTCCTATGCCCCTGAAATTACATTAAGATTGGATTGCCTTCCCTGATCAGTGACACTTGGGGAAGTTGTCCTATCTTGGCAGGAAGATTGTAAACTCAAGATGGAGATTTTGTTTTTCTCTGCATTAATCTGCAGCTAATGCCAGTGAACATTATCCTTGTTTAATTACATTCACTAACCAACTGACACAACTTCCCCTGGGAAGAAGCTTATCCGACTCTGACTCATGCTTTACAGCATGTTGGATTTGAGGAAATGGATAATATACGCCCCGCTGGCTTTGGAATTTTAAACAGAAACCCACATGCCGCCAAGTCTCCAGCTTACTCCCAAATATGGGAGAATGTGTGCCCCAGCCACGGTTGCAGGAGGCATGCTCAGTGTGACAAAAGGCAAAACCCACAGTGTGTGCTGAATGCCAGGCCAGGCGTGGAGAGGCAGAGCAAGTATTCACTTAAAGGAAAAGGAACAACCCCAGAAAAGTGGTGGGAGGATGCCTCCTCTAAGGACTGTGTCCCTTTCCTAGAGTTATTTTGATGATGTCATAGCAGTGAATGTCTTATTAAAAGTAAAGTAGGAGTGCCTAGGTGGCTCAGTCAGTTATGCGTCCAACTCTTGATTTCAGCTCAGGTCATTATCTCACAGTTCGTGAGTTTGAGCCCACGCTGACCTTGAGGAGTCTGCTTGTGATTGTCTCTCTCCTCTCTCTCTCTCTCTCTCTCTCTTTCTCTCTCTCTCTCTTTCTCTCCCCTCCCCTCCTCCCTTCTCGTGCACTCACCTGTGCTGTCGCACTCGCTCCCTCTCTTTCTCTCTCAAAATAAATAAATAAGCACTTAAAAACCAGTAAAATCCTTGCCAGCCTCAGGGACTAAGAGGTGTGATTTCAAAGGGCTAAACTTTAGAGGTTTTTAAAGCAGTACTCACAGACACAGCATGTGAGAACAAGAAATGAAATGATAGGAGCCTTGTGCTGAGCTGGTCAGGTCACTCTGTATCCAGATCATGGCAAGAAACTCTCTAGTAGCCAGTGTGCCCCAGGATTCTCTAGTATCAGAGATGTTTCCAGAGTAGAGCTAACTGGGGCAATTGCTCTTGTGTCTGAGCTTAGGGTGCAGGGAGCAGTAACCCAGGGCAGAAAGGCATAGATCCTCAGCTGGAAGCCAAAAAAGAAAGGCTCATAGTCCAATTCAACCCCTACCCCCCACTCCATGGCTGAGCCACTCCCTCCTTTTGCCCACACCTCCTAAATCTCCACATGTCTTCTCACAAACTCTCTTCCTTTTCAGGACTGTCCTTGTTCTTCTTTAAAAAAAAAAAAAAAATCTTTATTTTTTTAATTTTTAAAATGTATTTGATAAAAAATGTCAAAAAATATGGAAATATAACAATAACAGCTCCCATTTATGGAGTGTTTTCTTTGTGTAAGACACTATACAAAAACACTTAATGTGCATCATTTTATTCAGGTAGGTTTATTATCATCCCCGTTTACAGATAATAAGATTAAAGTTCATACAGGTGAAGTAACTTGCCCAAAGTCACATGGCTGAGATTTGAACCCAAGTGCTTTCTGTCCTAAGGCCATGTGCTTAAATATTGCACAAGCTTCCTTAAAAGTACATGGAAGAGGGAAATATCAACCCTCGTCCACCACTCAAAGGTAACTACTGTGTTATCTTTCCAGACCTCTCTTTACATAAGTGTGTGTGGTGTTTATTTTAATCTGATTTTAGTAGAATAAAATCTGGGTTGATTGGGCTTCCAGGAAGAGGGAGAATGAGTCACCCACTGTAATTTATCCAGATTTCTCTTCCCCTTAAAAAGCTCTAGCTCAAACAACCTGCACTTGGATGAGTCCTGAGCCCTCGGCTGGTTTCCAAGAGGCATGGGTATCTTGCTGGAAGCATCATGCCAAGCACATAGTAGGCACTCAGTTGTTTCTCTCCAGTGGTATTATCAGGAACAGGATTTTCTGTTATTCTTGGCCTCTACTCCAATGTAAGTATTTTAGAGCTGTGAGTTTCAGGGCACCTGGATGGCTCAGTTAGTTAAGCATCTGGCACTTGATTTCAGTTCAGGTCATGATCTTGCAGTTCATGAGATCAAGCCCCACTTTGGGCTCTGCGACGACAGTGCAGATATTGCTTGGGATTCTCTCTCTTCCTCTCTCTATCTCTCTGACTCTCCCCACATCTTAAAAAAAAAAAAGAGCTGTGAATTCCTTCCCTCTCTAGATGGTGCTGGTGCTGGTGCTGGAGCCAGATAAAGAACCAACTGCCCAAGTGAGCCTGGAAATACACACATGTCATCTCTCTGGAGAGCAAAATTGACACCATGACTACTGTTCTGGGACTGCCCTTTAAAACCTTTGCTGAGGGGCACCTGGGTGGCGCAGTCGGTTAAGCGTCTGACTTCAGCCAGGTCACGATCTCGCGGTCCGTGAGTTCGAGCCCCGCATCAGGCTCTGGGCTGATGGCCCAGAGCCTGGAGCCTGTTTCCGATTCTGTGTCTCCCTCTGTCTCTGCCCCTCCCCCGTTCATGCTCTGTCTCTCTCTGTCCCAAAAATAAATAAACGTTTGAAAAAAAAAAATTTAAAAAAAAAACAAAAAAAAAAAACCTTTGCTGAATTTGTACTCCTGGTCTTTCTCATGACTGCTGATGAAGAGAAGAGCTTCAAGGGTAGAGATAGTCACAGGTGAGGTGAAATGTGTGTGTTGGGGGTAGTGAGGAGAACAGAGTGGGATTCAATGGCTCTTCTGGAGTTCATAGGCGCTCCTGTCATCAGTTCTAGCCTGACTTCAGGGGGCTGGAGAATCCCCCACAGCCAATGAAGGGATTGACTTCAAGGGGCGGTGAATTACCCTGCTTGGTCATGAGACCTCAGCTGAGCAAGCAGAACAAACTGAGGCAAGTATGACAGAAGCTAATCAGGGACTCAGGAAACCTGTCTTTCCTTCTTACTTCTCACTAACCAGTACCTCCCCCTGCCACACATACAACCACACATATTCTCTTAAAAAATACACCAAGCCATAAAGTGGTAAATTTTATGTTATACGTATTTTACTGTGATTAAAAAGAATCATATTTAGCCAACCTGTGTTAAATATTCTATTCTCTGTCCTTATTCCTATGTCTATGTATTCCTCAGAACTGTAATCCAAGCACTGTAATCCACATTATTGCATTAGAATCACCTCAATTTGTGATATAATTTGTGAGTTTCCTAAATGAGGGATTACTAATTTTTTCTTTTTCTTTCTGCTTTTTGTGGAAGTATAACATATACACTGAAAAATGCACAAATCATAAATATACAGTTCTATAAATTTTCAAATGGCAAACACCTTCATATAACCAAAACCTAAATGAAGAAACAGAATGTCACTAGCACACCTTCCAGTCACTAGTTTCTCAAGGGTAATTCCTATTCATAAATTAAAAACATACATTAATTTCTCCTGTTTTTGAACTTGACATAAATGGAATTGTAAGTATGTATTCTTTTTTTGTCTGGCTTCTTCCACTTAACATTATATTTATGATATTCATCCTTACTATTGTATAGAGTTATAGACTATTTATTCCCATTGTTATCTAATACTCCTTTATATGAATTCACCATGATTTATTTATCCATTCTATTGTTCGTGGACATTTGAATTGTTTCTGGCTTTTAGCTATTACAAATAGTGTCACTATGAGCATTCTTGTATATATGTTTTAGTGAACATGTTTTTCTAGAAATGCAATTGCTGTCATAGGGTATGCACATGTTCAGCTTGGATAGATATTGTCAGACATTTTTCCAAGGTGGTTGTAACCAATTTACACTCCCACTAGCAATGTGTGAGAGTTCTGTTTGCTCCATATCCTCACCAACACTTGGTGTTGTCTGTCTTCTTTATTTTAGCCATTCTGGTGTGATGTGAACAGATATCCTGTTGTGCTCTTAATTTTGCATTTTCCTGTTGATTAGTGAATGGAGTATTTTTCATATATTTATTAGCCATTTGGATATTCTAGGAATTTTTTAAGGTTTTGCTTTCCTGGTTATTAAGGTAATACATGCTAATTGAAGAAGGTATGTCAAATACAGAAAGGAATCGTGGTTGCTTTGTACACGTCAATTTAGTTAAATTGGAACTACGTTTTTCAGAATTTTTTTTCCCTATCTGATTCCAGGCTAGATTTAGCCACAAGAAAATTTGCATAAAGGGTGCCTGGCTGGCTGAGTCCATTAAGCGACTGACTCTTGGTTTGGGCTCAGGTCATGATCTAGTGGTTTCATGAGTTGGAGCCCCACTGTGCTGACAGTGCAGAGCCTGCTTGAGAGTCTCTATCTCCCTCTTTCTCTGCCCCTCCCCCACTCATGCTGTGTCTCTCTTTTCTCTCTTTCTCTCTCAAAATAAGTAAGTAAACTTAAAAAAAAAAGTAAGTTTGCATAAGACTTCCAGAAGTGAAGCAGCCATGTTTATGTTCAGAAGGTCTGCATAAAGGCAGGCACCACTGCAACTCATACATGTCTCAGATCTGCTGGTTTACCTGTTGGCATGGGAAGGCAACTGGACTCATAGTTCCCACCACATCTTGCCCTTCAACTTGTTCAACTCCTGGTCCAAATGTGTGTTTAGCTCCATGCCAAAGGTCCCAGCTCCTTTTGCAGGTCACTGACATCACTGAGGTTGGAGGTGGTGGAGGCAGTGGGAGACAGATGCAGGTTCCACTTCACCCTTCAGGGTGCTACATTTTTCTTGCAAGTTCCAGTTTGCCCTCACTCTCCCATACTTCATGTCTCTTCATTCTTCCTAGCTGCTACCCTCCTGACTTCAGGCCCGGCGCGACAAACATAAGCAGCAAGTGCACATAAGCTATTTAACCAGCGCCCACAATTACATAACTTCAAATCCCTTATAATAAACCACTGATTCTAGGTCATTCTTAGTAGTTATGCATCTCTAATTAAACTCTGATACAGGCAATAAGAAGAAACAGACTTCACCTGTAATCCCACATCCCGAGTGGACCACTGTCAACATCTCAGTCTGTATTTTTCCTGCCTGGAGTATTTTCATTGAAGAGAATGAGTTCTGGAGAGGTTAAGGACTGCTCAGGGCTCAACTGGTAGGTGGCAGAGCCCAGCCGTCAGAAATCTGGTTTCATTCACGCCAGTGAGGTGTTGCTTCCACTGTGTCTCAGAATCCCTGAATGACCCTTTACTCCTTCAGCTTTCTGGGGGCCCTCCAACTCTGAGCATGAGCTCTGGGCCTGTGAGAACAGCTTTTGAACACATTTTCCTGGGCTTTTCGGCCACCTGCTTTTACAGCTTCCCCATTCTGTTCTGACCAAATTACAGGAGTTCCACCTTTCTGTTCCTCTTCAGAAAAAGAAAAGTCTTTTAAAATGAGAGTCATGCTGTGTCATCTACATCCGGAGAACTGACTAAGAAGTGATGGCCACCAGGGGGCCAAAGAGAGTCCTAAGGCCTTCCCTGCCCTGCCAAACACTGCTCCCCTGAAGTCTAGAGATGAAGTACTTTGATTTAAGCATTACTGTCTTGAGAGTTCTTTTTTCAAATAGAAGTACTCTTGAGAGAGGCAACACATGACATAATTCTTCAGAATGAATGATTTCCCAGATGTAGTAGTAAGTGACAAAAGCTTTGGTAAGAGAGGCTGGACAGGAGACAGCAGGAGGTGAAGTCAAAGACAAACTCCCTACCATACGATTTGGCCAAGAGACTCCAGGACTCTGAGTTTTATAAAACCAAGAGTCAACAACACTTTTCTGCTCAAACCTGAGACTTGGGCTTGAGATCTGCTCCTTGCCTAGAGGGTGGATCCTCTAGGACAGATTCACTTCCCTGAGAACAGAACCAGAGAGAAGCATCCAGAGATGGAGAGCAATTTAGAAACTAATGACCTTTGGGGTGCCTGGCTGGCTTAGTCAGTAGGGCACGTGACTCTCAATCTCACAGTCATGAGTTCAAACCCCAAGTCCAAGTAGGGCATGGAGCCTACTTAACATACATTTAAAAAGCAAAATACATTAAAAGATAAAAAAAAAATTCTGCTCTAGAAACTAGTGATGATGAGAAGAAGCTGGTAACACATACTCTTCCAGCATGTCAGTTATGCCTGACTGGCTTCTTGAAAAAGAAAAAAAGTGGATGTTGTAGTTAAGGTTTCTTGCTTTGTTTGTTTTCCCCTTCCAACAGCTATAGATACTGTTGGTCTCATTCCTGGTTTGTTCCTATCACTGCTCCCCAAGTAGAGGGGATAGTTACTCTACAGGTTGGTTGCTGAGCTGGGAGCCGCAGGCTGGCAGGGAGGCCACAGCCCAAAGCACAGGAGTGCCCAGGGGTAACATTATCCTGCCAGAGCTAAACAAGGAACTGAGTGTTTAGAATAACTTCAAGAAAGTCGTGGGTGTTTCCTCTGTCAGAGAAACAAGAAACCACAGTGAGATAATGGATAGCTATATTCAGGTCACAGATTATCAGCTGCCATTGCTACTTCCTGTTCAGAATTCAATGAAACTTCTTTCTAGTCACTGGAGCCTCATGGATTCTGCAAGCATGACAGCATTTTGTGATGTGGGGCTTGGAAGCGCTGCTAACCAGAGGTGGAACTGTTTTTTGGGGGGCGGGGGGTGAGTCTACAGGGGCCTGTTCCTCGTAGGTGGTGAGTGAGGAACCATCAGTGAGAATAATTTTTGCCAGACTCTTGGTATTTTTCAGGCTTTTAGACTAAGATTTTTGTGCATTATCTTATTTGACTCTTAAAACAAGTGCTATGCAAAAGACAAGTGATAGCGAGGATGTGGAGAAACTGGAACCCTTGTACACTGTTGGTGGGAATGCAGAAAAGTGTCCATCAACTGATGAATGGATAAAGAAGACATGGTATGTATATATTATATGTATATGTATGTGCATATATATATATATATATATATATAATGGAATATTACTCGGCGATAAAAAAGAAAAATTTTGCCATTTACAATGATGTGAATGAAGCTAGAGAGAATTTGTTTGTTTATTTATTTATTTATTTATTTATTTATTTATTTTTTCCAATATATGAAATTTATTGTCAAATTGGTTTCCATACAACACCCAGTGCTCATCCCAAAAGGTGCCCTCCTCAATACCCATCACCCACCCTCCCCTCCCTCCCACCCCCCATCAACCCTCAGTTTGTTCTCAGTTTTTAAGAGTCTCTTATGCTTTGGCTCTCTCCCTCTCCAACCTCTTTTCTTTTTTTTTCTTCCCCTCCCCCATAGACTTTTGTTAAGTTTCTCAGGATCCACCTAAGAGTGAAAACATACGGTATCTGTCTTTCTCTGTATGGCTTATTTCACTTAGCATCACACTCTCCAGTTCCATCCACGTTGCTACCAAGGGCCATATTTCATTCTTTCTCATTGCCACGTAGTATTCCATTGTGTATATAAACCACAATTTCTTTACCCATTTGTCAGCTGATGGACATTTAGGCTCTTTCCATAATTTGGCTATTGTTCAAAGTGCTGCTATAAACATTGGGGTACAAGTGCCCCTATGCATCAGTACTCCTGTATCCCTTGGGTAAATTCCTAGCACTGCTATTGCTGGGTCATAGGGTAGGTCTATTTTTAATTTTCTGAGGAACCTCCACACTGTTTTCCAGAGTGGCTGCACCAGTTTGCATTCCCACCAACAGTGCAAGAGGGTTCCCATTTCTCCACATCCTCTCCAACATCTGTAGTCTCCTGATTTGTTCATTTTGGCCACGAAGCTAGAGAGAATTATACTAAGCAAAATAAATCGGCCAGAGAAAGACAAACGCCATATGATTCCACTCATATGTAGAATTTAAGAATGAAATAAACAAAGGGGGAAAAGAGAGAGAAACCAAGAAACAGACTCTTAACTATACAGAACAACTGATGGTTAGCAGAGGAGAAGGCATGGGAAGATGGGTCACATAGGTGATGGAGACTGAGGAGTGTGCTTGTTGTGACCATACCAGGTGTTGTATGGAAGTGTTGAATAACTATATTGTACACCTGAAACTAGCATTACACTGTATGTTAACTAACTGGAATTTATTTATTTATTTATTTATTTATATTTATTTATTTTAATTTTTTTATTTTTTGAGAGACAGAGACAGTGCAAGTCAGAGAAGGGTTGAAAGACAGGGAGACACAGAAACCAAAGCAGGCTCCAGGCTCTGAGCTGTCAGCACAGACCCTCATGCAGAGCTCAAACCCACGAACTGTGAGATCATGACCTGAGCCAAAGTCAGACACTTAACTGACTGAGCCACCTAGGCACCCCTGGAATCTATATAAAAAATTTTTAATAATTGAAAATAGAAGTGTTGTGTCATCGAGCAAACCCACTTCTGGGTATTGATCCAAAATAATTGAAGTCAGGATCACAAATCAATATCGGAACTTCTATGTCTACTGCAACACGTTTCACAATAGTCAAGATGTAAAAACAACCTAAATGTCAATTGAAGGATGAATGGATAAAGAAAATGTATAGATACATACAATGAAATATTATTCAGCCTTTAAAAAGAAGGAAACCTTAAAAATATGTGACAGCATGATTGAGTCTTGAGGACATTAGGACATTATGCTAAGTGAAAGAAGCCAGTCACAGGACAAATACTATATGATTGTACTTATATGGGGAATCAAAAACAGTCAAACTTGTAGAAGCAGAAAATAGAATAGTGGTTGCCAGGAGAAGCCTGGGGAGTTGCTAATCAATAGGTTTAAAGTTTCAGTCATGCAAAAGGAATAAGTTCTAGAGATCTGCTGTACAACATTATGTCTATAACTTACAATACTGTGTTGTACACAAAAATCTGTTAAGTACAGGGGCGCCTGGGTGACTCAGTCCGTTAAGCATCTGATTTCAGCTCAGGTCATGATCTCATGGTTTGTGGGTTCAAGCCCCACGTCGTGCTCTTTGCTGACAGCTTAGACCCTGGAGCCTGCTTTAGATTTTGTGTCTCCCTCTCTCTGCCCCTCCCCTGCTTCACTCTGTCTCTCAAAAAATAAATAAACGTTAAAAAATTCTTTAGGGACGCTTGGGTAGCTCAGTCGGTTAAGTGTCTGATTTCGGTTCAGGTCATGATCTCATGGTTCATGAGTTTGAGCCCCACATTGGGCTCTGTGCTGACAGCATGGAACCTGGAGTCTGCTTTGGATTCTGTGTCTCCCTCTCTCTCTGCCCCTCCCCCGCTCATGCTCACTCGCTCGCTCTCTCTCTCCTTCAAAAATAAATAAACATTAAAAAATTATTTAATCTGTTAAGAATAGATATGTTAAGTGTTATTACTACAGTAAAACAAAAATACAAATTTAATTTAAAAACCACACTTTAGGGGTGCCTGGGTGGCTCAGTCGGTTGAGCATCCAACTTCAGCTCAGGTCATGATCTCACGCTCCGAGTTCGAGCCCCGCATCGGGCTTTGTGCTGACAGCTCAGAGCCTGGACCCTGCTTCAGATTCTGTGTCTCCCTCTCTCTCTGCCCCTCTCCTGCTCATGCTCTGTCTCTCTCTGTCTCAAAAATAAAATAAAATAAAAAATTTAAAAACCACACTTTGAGGGGCACCAGGGTGGCTCAATCGGTTAAGCATCTGACTTCGACTCAGGTCATGATCCTGGGGTCAGCGGGTTTGAGCCAGCTTTGGGCTCTGTGCTGACAGCTCAGAGCCTGGAGCCTGCTTCAGATTCTGTGTCTCCCACTCTCTCTGCTCCTCCCTCGCTCATGCTCTGTCTCTCTCTCTCTCAAAAATAAACATTAAAAAAAACTTTTAATAAATAAAAACCACCCTTTGAGAACAGTACTATTGTTATCCCCATTTTATAGATGAGGTAAGGGGATCATAAATGTTAATTTGCCCAGGGGTCACAGTGGTAGAACTGGGAATTAGAATCAAGACTTGCTTCTCTCTCTCTCTCTCTCTCTCTCTCTCTCAGTACTTTATTGAACTATCACTTACATACACTTAATATGTATATAGCCATGTGGCCACCACCCAGATCAAAATTAGAACATTTACATAACTCATAAAAGTTCCCCCATGCCCATTCCCCCTAACTTCCAAGGTAACCAATGTTCTGACTTCTATCCTCATAGATTCATTTGAACTTCATATGAATGAAATCATACTCATATCTGGCTTCTTTTGCCCAGTAGAGTATGTCCAGGATTTGTCTACCTTGTATGTATCAGCAGTTTTTTCCTTTCCTTACTGCTGAACAGTATTTGATTTTATGAATATACCACCCAATTTACTTTTATCTATCCTCTTGTTGCTGAATATTTAGGTTGTTTCCGGTTTTAGGCCCTTTCGAATAACACTGCCATGAACATTTTTCTTAGGTAGTAGTGAGTTTAACTTTATTGAATACTGCCAATGTTTAATACAGTATTAAATACTGCCAAACAGTTGAGTTGTTCCACATCCTTGCTAATACATAGAATTGTTAGTCTTCATTTTAGCCATTAAAATGAGTGTGAGAATCAGCCCTTTCCCATCCGAAAGCCTATGCAGCATCATAGAGCTCCTGCTACATCCATAGCTCTCGGTCTTGGGTAGGAAAAAGCCACTTAAGTACCACTTACATGCTGGCAGCAAGAATGGAAAGTGGCTTTCCAGGACAGCTACGTGCCAGGACATCTGCCTCCTCCATCATTTCTGAGGTGTGCCCATCAAAGTCAAGATTGAGTGTGCACATGCCATTTTCTAGGAAAAGCTCCTTTAGAGAAAGCTCTCCTGTGGCTTCTGGTACAAGGGTGTGCCAAGTGTGTGGCCAATGTGGTCAGAGCCTACTGTGAGGCTGGGCCTGTTCATTGCTGCTAACAACTTGGAGTGGTTCAAGCCAGAGCATCAGAAGGCTCTCAAGGATGTCCTGGCCCAGGAAGCACTGTAGCCCGAAGCATAAAAATCTTAGAACTATTTTGTAGTTTGACTTCATCCCCTAATGTGGCCTTTGAGCAGGTTATTTAACCTTCTGTGACTCAGTCTTGTAAACTATTAAATGGGGCAGCAATGCCTGCACTCTATCTTGCACAGGGTTCTTCAAAGTCTTCCTACTGTTCTTAGAGTGTCTCTTTTTCCAGCTCATCTTTCCCCCATGACCCCTATGCTTCCACCACACTGACCTATTTGAAGTTCATGAGCAGGATGTCTTCTTTTACTCCTCCACATTTTTATACAAGGTGCTTTTATGTAGGTATTCCTTTTCTCTGGAATACCTTTTCTCACCTAGTCCAACTAGCAAACTTCTCTTCATTCTCTGACACTCAGCATGAGCAACACCTCCTTTGTGAAGTCTTCCCTGATTATTCTTTGACTCTCCTAGCCAGATGGATGGCCTCATAACACTTGGTGTTATACATCTACTCACATCACATTGTTTTCTTGTGAGTCTTCCCCATCAGACTGTGGGTTCCTTAAGGAGAAAACCTCCTAGCACTGTGTCAGGCAGTCATGGGATAGCAGTTGCTCAATAAACATATACTGAATTAATGAATAAATCTTGAAAGAAAAGGAAATATGTTAATAGTAAAAAAAAAAAAAAAAGGAAAGCAAACCTTCAGCACTGTCTCCATTAGTTAAAGAAATACATGCATATGATGAACTATTCAAGCAACAGACACAGAAGTTTCCCCCAGTCTATGACACACCCAGGGACAGCCCTATCAGCAATTTGCTTTCAGACCTTTTTCTATATGTATACAATTTCTTTTCCCAAAAATGGGGTCATGTATTTCAGAACCTGTTTTTTATTTATTACATCGTGAACACCCTTTAGAAATGTCTCTTTTTTCCCATTATTATTGAAATATAAGTTGGAAGCACAAGTCTCAGACTCAGTAAATAATTGGTCAGGGATAGAAACTTAAGGACAGAGTTTCCTTCTCCATCCACCCTTCTGGGAAACCTAAAAAGTCCTTTATTCATTCATTCCTGTGTTCTTTTAATTCCAAAGTAACACATGTGCACTGTAACAAATTCATACAATACAGAAATGTATAAATAAATAGGTAGATATCTTCCATATATGTATGTGTGTATGTGTATTCACAATTTTTAGGAAGAAAAAGAAGACTGTACTGTACATCCATAGCTACACAAAAAAGTGTTGCTTTTTTCACTTAGTAGCTCATGGACAACTTGATCAATAAGTATATATCAACCTCATTCTTTTTGAATGTTTATTAATTTTTGAGAGAGAGTGTGAGTGGGGGAGGGGCAGAGAGAGAGAGGGAGACACAGAATCTAAAGCAGACTCCAAGCTCTGAGCTGTCAACACAGAGCCTGATGTGGGGCTCGAACTCACAGACTGTGAGATCATGACCTGAACTGAAGTCGGCCCCTTAACTCACTGAGCCACCCAGGAGCCCCAACCTCATTCTTTTTATGCTTGCATAGTATTCCATTGAATGGTGTGCCATGATTTAGATGTTTTCTAACCCTTTATTGATACAATATATCCATTCAAAAAATACTTACTGAGCACCAATAGGAAAAAATAAATAGCAGTGTTGAGCTCACAATGGCAGGTTTATCCCAGGATGCTGCGAGAGCCTAGAGGAGATGCATAGGCTGGGAGGCACGTATTTGACTGCACCTAGTAGCATCAAGGATTTACTAGCAAGTATGAATCTAAAAGCTCAGCTTCCCAGCACTCTCCCTCCCACCCAGGCCTTGCATCTCATTGGCTAGAACAAGGCAGGATCCAGGACCCCCAGAGGGAGCTTCCAGAACATGAGCTGAATAGAGCAAGCATAGTTTGCGTTAGATGAACAAATTGATTTTGCAGACACAGGAAATTTCTCTCATACTTCAAGTCCTAAAATAGAAGAAATATGCTGGGATGCACAGGGAATTAGGGAATTTGGTTAACATTGTGAAGTAAATTTGATGTGCATTTTGAATCTGACAATCTCAACGTGAGCTGTTCCTCACTTCTCAAAAAGACTTTTACTGAAAATCAAGCAAGGACAGCAATCAGGGAATGTTCATACAGTAATAGAATGGAGGGAGGAGAACACTTCAAAGTATTGCTGGTATCAGAGGTGCAGGAAATGGAACCCTTCATGCTCTGCTGGGGAGACTATAAATCAGGCAGCCTAGAAGGCCAAGTGTGGCCTGGCCCAGTCTTCCTCTTTAGCCTCAACTCCAGATTTTCTCCCTGACACTGGCCCTGGTATTCCTCCAGCTCAGCCTACTGTCCACCTGAGGACCTCTACACAGGTCTACCTTGTCTGGAAAGATCCTTCTTCCCCAGGCATTCTCCCGACCCTCAGTCTCTCTAATCTTCCTAGTCATCTGTTAATTCTCAGTTTCAGGGAGGCTGTCTCTAAACCCCTAGTATAAATTAGGTTCCCCTGTCTACATTCTCTGACAACCCTGTTCTTTTTCTTCAAAGAAGTAACCCTAATCGCAGTAATATATTAATTCATGTAATTATTTGTTTAGTGATAATGTCTGTTCGGTGACATAGGATGAATCTGTGTCATTTTGTTCATAGCCGAGTTCCTAGGGTCTCATAAATGTCTGACACAAAATTGCACCCAATATATATATGTGTTGAATAAGTGAATGCTTTTAGAGTCTCTATAAAAATTGTAAATGTGATACTGTGTGACTCAGCCATCCTACTGAAAGAGTCTATCCTACAGAAATAGCAAAACTACACTAAGACATAGGTGCAAAGTGTGTCTGTGGACGCATCATTTATATTGCAGAGGTTTAGAAAATGCCTGATGTGGTACATCATTCAATGGAATATTATGTAACCATTCAAAGGAATGACAAATATGTATCTATTACTGATATGAAAAATGTAAAGGGAGGGATGACTAAATGAAGCACAAAGGATTTTTAGGGCAATGAAATTACTCTATATGATACAAAAATGATGGACACATGTCATTACATATTTGTTGAAATCCATAAAATGTACGACACCAAGAGTCAACCCTAACATAAACTATGGGCTTTAGGTGACAATGGTGTATCAATGTAGATTCATTAATTGTAACAAATATACCACTCTGGCGGGGGATGTTGATAGTGGGGGAGGCTGTATACGGATGGATGTAGGGAGTATATGGGAAATCTTTGTACCTTCCATTCAGTTTTGCTGTGAGCTTAAAAATATTCTTTTTAAAAGCCTATTTTAAAAAACGTCCTTGAGCCATATATGGAGGATTTCTAACTTTTTATTTACACATTTATGTTTTCCAAATTTTTTACACTGCACGTATATATTAACCATCTTGGTAATTGAGAAATACTAAAGATAAAAAAAGAAAGGAAGAATAAATACTGTCAGTCTATATATACAGTCCATACTGTGCAATTGCATACATGCACAGTAACAACCAGACATGCAAACATGCTTGGAGCTCTCTAACCACCAATAATAGTATCCATACTTTCTCCTGAACATCCACAGGGCCACACATTTTCATTCAGGATGGACCTTGCAGAGGGAGAAGAAAGCTGTTCATCTCTAGGAGATTTACTCAAACCTGACCCTGGGAGAGGATGAACCTGGGACCCAGTGAAGGTTGGAATCTGTGTAAGACATCCAGGGAGGGTGTCCTATGAGCCTGGAAACCTGTTCTCTTAGGGAGGCCCAAACGAGGTTTTTTTTCTCATAATTATAACATTTACATATTTTTATTGTAAAATTTAGACAATACAAAAAAGTACAAAGAAATTAACCAATAACCTATAGCTCACATCTTTGTAATAATATGGTATAGAGATAAGAACATTCTGGTATACATTTTTCTAAACTTTATAAATTGCACATCTATAAACACATATGTATGCAAATATATACAATACATATTTAATTGATATATTTACCTATTTTTGTTTCTTTTTATATGCCTTTGGACTGGAACTGACTTTCATTTTTTCAAGGAAACGTTTAATTTTGGAATAATTTTTTAAGTATATTTATTTATTTTGAGAGTGGGGAGGGGCAGAGAGAGAGAGACAGAAGAGAGAGAGAGAGAGAATCCCAAGCATTCTCTACACTGTCAGCACAGAGCCTGATGTGGGGCTTGAACTCACAAACTGTGAGGTCATGACCTGAACCAAAGTCAAGAGTCAGATGCTTAACTGACTGAGCCCTCTAGGTGCCCCTGGAATAATTTTAGATTTACAGAAAAGTTGCAAAGAGAGTCAGAGAATTCCTGTATAACCTTCACCCAGCTTGCCCTAATATTAACACCTTACATACACCTAAAGGTGGTCCACGGTCGGGGTGCCTGGGTGGCTCAGTCAGTTAAGTGTCCGACTTTGGCTCAGGTCATGATCTCATTGTTTGTGGGTTTGAGCCCCATGTCAGGCTCTGTGCTAACATTTCAGAGCCTACAGCTTGCTTCGGATTCTGTGTCTCCTTCTCTCTCTGACCCTTCCCAGCTCATGCTCTGTCTCTCTCTCTCAAAAATAAATAAATAAATAAATAAATAAATAAATAAATAAATAAATATAAACATAAAAAAAAATAAAGGTGGTCCATAGTCAAAACTAAGAAATTAATGCCAGTATAGTACTATTAACCTAAATTTAGACATTGTTCAGATTTTACCAGTTTTTTCACTTATGTCCTTTTTGGGTTCCAGGATACCACAATGCATTGAGACAAGTAAGTTTTCATAAATTCCACCTGCTTCTTAAGTTGCTCCTCTTCTTTTACTACTACATGTAGTACTAACATGGGGTCAGAGTGCCTTCCTTTTTTTTTTTTTTTTTTTTTTATCTCCTTGCTTTCAGGTCATTTACTTTTCTCATGTGCTTCTCCATAGACTGCCTTTGGAGGACCCCATAGATATAAGGTCTCTCTGAAGACTCCTTTGGTCAGACAAATCCTGCTCACTGCCTTTTCTCTGAGTAGGGTAAGTCCAGCCAGGAGGTTTGCCTGTTAGGAGGCATCTCACCCAGGACTGGCCTGGATCCACTGTGTTCTGGCTTCTCTCAGTGTGCATCTTCCCTATGCCTTCCATTGTAATTCCCACCCCATGACTTTCCTGAGTATGTCACCTGGGAGCCTAAGCCTTTACCTGCTTTCTCACTCTTACAATCCCTATGTCACTTTAAAATGCCTCCAAGATGCCTGAAACATTTTTTAATGTAATGGGTCTTCCTTTAAAATGTCTATCTAAATTTTATATAGCCACCAACTATTCTAATCATTAAGCTCCAGATGCCCTTATTGTTGACCAACTTTGGGGTGGTAGCTTTTTTTTTTTTTTTTTTTTTCTCTGGTACAGAAAGTTGGACAAATCTCTTCAGTTCATGGTACATTATTTCATCATCAGTAGGTAGGTGCCTTCTTTTATCCCCCCCCCCCCCAGCTTCATCTCCCTACTCATTCATCTTTCTTCCCACCTCATAAGGGGCAATCTCTATAATGCATGTAATACATATCCTTCGGTGTACATAGTGTTCTTTTGTGGATAGATGTGATGTTAGCCTCCATCAATGGAGGTATAAAAGTTTTATACCAAAACTTTTAGTGTATTTCTTCCTTCATGACATATAATTTAATATTGTTGTGTGGCTCTAAGTACATCTGGTTCATTGCGTCTGACTTCTGCACAGTACTGCAAAGCATGCATCCACACATTTCACTTCATCATTTCTCCAGTGATGAACACCTAAGTTACCTCTGCACACAATCTTATGACAAATATGCTTGTTTATGTTCCATTAGGGACCTGTTTGAGTTTTTTTCAGGGCAGTATACCCAGGTGTGGGGTTGCTGGCTCTTTGGGTAGAGTATATTTAAATTCGTGAAATAGAGTCAGATGGCTTCTAGAATGGTTCTATAAGTTTATACTTCTACCCATGGTTCCCTCTTTCCCATATCCTTGCCAACACTTGTTAGGTAATAGATGACTTGTCTAACTTTTGCCAGTCTAATTAACAGAAAGTGATAACAAGTTTTAATTTGCATTGCTTAGAATGCTTCTAAGGTTGAGCATCTCTTCACACACTGGCAAGCCATTCTGATTTCCCTTCTGTGATTTCCTGATCTATCTATCGTTCACTTTTCCATTGGGTTTCTGGTCTTTTTCGTGTTTATCTGCAGGAGTTTTCTGCATATTCCAGATACTAATCCTGAGTCTGAGCAAACTTGATTCCTAAAGTCAGACTGCTTCAGATCTTCTGTCCCCCTCTCTCTCTGCACCTCCCTCACTTGCACTCTGTCTCTTTCAAATATGGATATTAAAAAAAAAACTTTAAAAATATATACAAAATGAGAAGGAGGACAGAATTGGGGGAGGCTTCTACCACTAGAAACCTAATGGCCCCAAACTTCACACATAAGTGTTCTTAATCCGTATGAAACTAAGCTATTTTTTCTTTAAAGTTTCCATCTGCAATATTGGATGAGAAACAGGGTGAAGGGGGGAAAGCAAGCTGTGGTGGTATAAACTGCTTTATTCATGATGACTAAAACCTCTGTCTGTTTGAAGTGAACCTTTGCTAAACCTAAAAGGGTCTATTTTCTCAATAACTTGATACCAGCTTCTGTCACACGCCACAGCAGCTGCACTAAGCTGTGGGCTCCCATGTGTTATTTTTAACCCAAATACTCACTAGTACCCACTTGGTCACCAGTATGTGCACAGAAGTGTTTGGGAGCCTGAATGCTTCCATCTACCTCACAGGGATGAATGCCCCATGGCAAGAAGAAGCATGTTTAGTAACTGGCTGGGTAAGGCTTCTGCATGCCCTTGGAACAACGTTCTTTAGTAAAAGCTGGGTCAGAGAACTCAGCTGTAACCAAAAGGCCTCAGCAAGCCTTCCTGTTCCCTTTGTCTGAATCAGAGAGTTCATGACCCAACCAGCTGCACAGAGGATGTCTGCCCTTCTCAGAGAGGGCAGGCCCTTTATGGTCCATATGGAGGCAGGAATCAGAAGAGAAAAAAATGGAGTCATTAATCCCCATGCAGCAACAGACCATTTGTCTCCCTGGGCTAAGCCATCTTGCCCTCAGACCTAGACTTGCCTCTTTTCCTCAGCCCCAATATCAGAACAATTTCTGAAACCCAGAGCATGGCATAAACAACCTTGAGGTAGTCAGAGTTTATTTTCTCTGAGCCTCCTTTGACAGCAAGGTCCACACGCTGCCCGTCAGACCATCCCTCCCAGCCTTTCTTCACAGCCAGAGTTCTGGGCGCCTCCCCATCCTTGGTCGCTTTCACCCCCAGCCCAGCAGAGGCCGCTAGAGTAATGCAGATGGAGCCAGAGTTGGCGGGAATGGTAAAAGAAGGGCTGCCAACAGGGCCCAGGGGCTGGCATAATAGCCTATACTTCAGAAGCTCTCAGTCCAAGCACCTAGCTGGGACAGGCACTCTGAGCCTCCTGCTCAGAGCTCCCCTCATCCCTCTCAGAAGTGAAGACAGGGCCAGAGTACTTCCATTTTATTATTTTAAGAAATATGTTTAGTATTTCCATTTTTATGGCTCCTGATATATTTTTAATGCTCCCCAAAATTACTAAAATTGTGGTTTATTTAAAAAGTTTATACTTAGAAAATTAAACTTCATGATATCCTCCCCCACCCATACACACTGCAACATAATAGTAAAATTCACAAGCTGTATGGAAATACTTCATAGCACACTACAGTTGGCATGATCTGGTAATGGGACAGGTTTGGGATGCATGTTTTCTGCATCCAGTGAATGAGACTGAATGCAGCTCTGTGATGCGTACATAACCCCCACATTTCAGATCCGTACTTAAGGCCCATCATAAATGTGAGACCCTAGCCAAATGGCCCTTCTAGTCCACTGCCTACTACCCATCCCTACCCTCCATGGACCAGGCCACAGTGAAATATTACACTAAGTACAGAATGGAGAAGAGGGAGCTGTGAAAGTTACTGGTCCCCCTCTTCCAGCTCCCAATCCATCACCCTTAGGTGGAAAAATGCACCCAGCAGGCTTGAGAAACATAGATGAATAGCAAGAGTGAAGCTTCTCTGCTCCCAGCTGTTTTCTGTACAAGTCTCTACCCCCCAAAACCTCTACTCTGGGCCATTACTCCCACCCCATAGGCCCCAGAGCCTTTTCCTGTGGTTGTGCTGTTTTTCTCAGAGCAGGAAATCTTCCTGGAAATTCTCCAGGAATCCAACATCCTCCTCCTTACCCAGGGGACACTAGCCTCAGGCGTGCAGCCCACCCCGCCCACCCCACCTCCTCTCTGGGCTGGGCCAAGAGGCCCAAACAACAGGAAATTATCTTCCCAGGGACCTAGCACTTGCCCTCCGAGTGCCCTGGGCACCTTCTCCTCAGCAACAGTCAGAACAACAACTTCTTGTCAATGAAGAGAAAACAACAACCCATATTTCCACAATGCTGCTTGTCTTCATGTCTCTTTTCTCACTTGGGACCTGGAGGCTGAGCACCATGGACCCCTCTCCCAATCTCCCCAAGATCTGTGGTTTCTGCTCTGGTGCTCAACATTTTCAACCTCTTCCTCCTTGTTCAGCTGTCAGAATCCCCATCTTCTCTGGTTGTCATGGGAGATGATAAGGCAAATGTGAATGACTGGCAAGGCCCCCAGTTTGCTCCCTCTCCTGAGAAGGTTATATTATAGACTAATAGCTCGGGGTATCCTAAAGAGCCTCTGCAACACTAGTTCTGTTGGATGCTCCGGGAAAATGGGGTTCATGGTCAAATATGGTTAGGGGACATCATATACAGATCCACAATCCTTTATCCACAATGTTAAAGTAAAAACAAAGTCCTGATTCTTTTCAGATTCTTTATTTAACCTACTTAGTGTGACTATCTGCAGAAGTATGTGATTACAGGTGATAAGTATGTGATCCACTCTGCTGGGAATGCTATGGAATAAGTAGTACATTCATTATAATATCTTATTAAAATATGCACAATTCTGAATTCTGAATACATCTGGCCCCAAGGGTTTTGGGTCCTGGATTGTGAACTGTATAAATCCCCTCATTTATCCTATCTATAGCATTTCAAGGCTCTGGAAAGATTGTAGACAAGAAACGAACCGTAAAGAGTACTCCCAAAACTTATTTGGCTACAAAACTCTTTGTTCCACTTAATATCTATTAATACCTCAAAGAATTTCCATGTGGACACTAGGAAACATAGGATATTCATAAGAATTTAACTCTCTAACAGTGGATTCTCAGACATAGGAAAAGGTGGATCTTCCTGAAAGCTTTTAGAGCCTAGGTCCTAGGGATAGTTTTTCCTTATTCTCAGGGATAACACTATGGGCAAGACAAAAAACTAGAATAAGGAAGACTGAGGCAAGACTCTGATGACTGATGTGGGCCTGGGACAAGGACAGGGCCTACTAGAAAACCCAATTATGAGAAACACCTATGTCAAGAGTCAAACCAGAGAACCAGACAAGAACAAGGAGGGAAACAGGTAAAAGTTCAGCTAGAGATCAGATATCAAGACATATGCAAAATTTAAAGCACTCAGGAATCCAAGTACACACACACACACACACACACACACACACATCCTGGAAACTAAGGCAACTTTTGCCTCATCCTATGAGTTTCTATATGCCTCCTATAAAGATTCACCCATTCTAGAGTATAAAGTATAAAGGTATAAAAGTATAAAGGTATAAAGATAAGTGAAACTCCTGGCTGGTGTGTTAAATCAGTGAATAGGCAGTTAACCCACCTAATGTCCTCTCTTGACCCAGGTGGAAGGGATACTAAGGGGTTTATAAGAATAGCAGATTCAGGCAGTAAGGACTTCCAATATACTTCTTGTATCTCTGGTCTCTGGCTGCTGAATGTTATCATTCGTTGAAATTACACATTGGTAAAAAACATTGGGCTCAGGTACCACGTGTCAATAGGGCCAGAGCTAGGACTCTGGCCTGTCACAATATGCTAGCGAGGAATGGCCATCTTGGCTAGTACCTCTTAGCAGTCCTGGGTCTGTTAGGTGTCAGGAAACTCTTCAGAGTTAGTGAGTAACTCTAGGATAACTCATTAATGGCTTTCTCTGAGCTTTAAGGCTGGTGCTTGGGAGTAAGCAGGAGCACACTGGGAAAAGGATGTGCCAAATCCATTGCAGGCTTTGTTGTGGCTGACCCCTGCCTCTTGCTGCTGTGAGTACAGTATGTTCAAGGCCTTTTTAAAAATGTCTCTTCCAAAAGTCTCACACTCACCTTCTGGCTACCTCCCTGTGCCTGCCCTCTATGGATTATTCTCAATCTCAGGATTTCTTGATCCTGGCACTATTGACATTTGGGGCCGGATAATTCTTTGCTGGGTGTACCTGTCCTATGCATTGAAAGATGTTAGTTACCCACTAGATGCCAGTAGCATCCCCCCAGTTGTGACAACCAAAACTGTTTCCAGACACTGCCAAATGTCTTCAGAGGGGCAAAATCACCTCCCTCTGTTGAGAACCACTTCTCTATATGAATGAGGAGGTAGCATGGCAAACTGAATGTCTGGGTTAGACTCCAGTTCTGCCCTAGGCTAGCTGGATGCCTAGAATCTATGTTATTTCCGATAGGACCCTATAATATTTCTGGCTGAATTTAACCTCTCTGATCCTCAATTTCCTCATAAAATAGAGAAAAATGATAATACATAGTTCACAGGCTTGCTGGGAGGATTAAATGAGATAATTTATGTAAAAAGATCACAGTGCTTGGCACAAAAGAACATTCCAATACCTGTGGGTTATTATTTACCCCTGTCCCTCAGGGCTCCACACCTGTTTCAAAGTGACTGCTAACTGACCTTAAACTGCCTTATAAAACATCTTGATGTTTGACCTTCCCTCTCAAACTTCATTTCTTCAACATCACCCCCAAACTCAACACTCCAGACCTACTGACTCCTTGCAATTCCAGGTAAGCAGCCAAGATTTTTATGGCCCCTGTGGTCTTTGTGCACATATGTTGTTCCTTTTGCCTGGTACCCTCTTCCTTTCCCCTGGCTAACTTGCTACATATACTTCAAATCTCCATGTGGGCAGCCCCAAGCCCAGGAAGGCTTCACCTCCCAAGTCAGGGCAGAAGAGCCTCCTTTGCACTCCCTGGTTTCTCTACTTACCTGTCATCATGCTTCTGACACTTGCATGATCATTGGCTGGATATCTGAATTGCTCCCCTGACTCAGATATCTATGAGGCAAGGGATAGTACGTTGCCCTATGCAGAGTATCCAGAACCTAGCTCAGTGCCTGACGTCCAACAGGGACTTTGTAATGTTTGCACAATCAATAACTAACTTTATGAACTGCTTCAGCACTAATATGGAAAAAAAAAAAAGCCCTCTCTTTTTCTCCTCCTTTCCAGATAACCATGTACTATTCTTTTCATTTGAATAGGTAATATTTGAAAATGGAACAAAATTTGAGTTATCAAAAGGTATATGGAGAATGGGGCACCTGGCTGACTCAGTCAGTACAGCATACAGCTCCTAATCTCTGGGTCATGAGTTCAAGTTCCACATTGGGTATAGAGCTTACTTTTAAAAAAATAAAGGTATTACCTATTTTTTAAAAAGATAGATAGATATAGATGTATATATATAGATATATATATAGATATGGAGAAGAGTAAGTCTTCCTTTCCCATCCTCCAGCTACCTAGCCTTCCTTCCTAGAGGCCACTATAGTACCATGCAGCCTTTCATTGATGTCCAACTATGCACTTTAAATGGAGCCTTTGTAATCTAGTACTGGGCTTTCTTAAGTGCTATCCCACTGTTAGGACTCCAGTCCAGGCAACCAGCATGAGTCTTCCCCATTCTGCAAATCCTACTTTCCATATTCAAGAAAATGGATGCAACGGGACAGGAAACAAACTTTTGACCCTCTTCAAAGGCAGCAAGACAGAAGATGGCAGATGACAGAGATGACAGCAAGGGAGAAATCTGGTAGATCCCAGCATGGTCACCACCTCCATGTCTCCTAAACTGTCTACACACGCACGCACATACGTACACATACCCAGAATAAAAGCAGAAGTTGGACGCTCTAGGGGACATCCCCAGGAGCACTGTCGCCTGCAAAGCCCCATCCCCCTTCTTGCTACCTTGAGAAATCTGAGGGAGGGGGAGGGTCAGGCCCAGCTTCCAGCTTCCTCCTCCCTCCCCATTAAGAGGAAGCAAACTTCAATGCTTAGTCATTTCCCATGGGGTAGGGCTTTACCTGGGGGTCTGAGTCACCATACAGGTGCCAGCAAGGAAGAGGTGCTGTCCGATATGACACATCTGCTTGCCCAGGAAGGACATTAGCTACTGGGGGTTGTGGGGACCAATCTGACCCTAGATGCTAAGAACCCATACTGTTCTGTGAAGGACTTTGGAGTTCCAGGCCAAGGGCACGAACTTAGGGTAGAGAATTAAGGCTCCTTTCCTTATCTAACACCTTTTCCTTTCTCCTTCTCATTCCCCTCCACCCATGGGGAACCCATGGCTGGTTAGCCAACCTGGCCTTCAGCTCCTAGTACCTTAGTAGGCAAAGCCACAACCTCCCTGAGAGGACAGAGGTAAGTCCCAGGCACTTTATGGGCCTTCAAAAATGTTATTTCCCTTCTCCTCTCTGAGTTGAGGAGAAAGTCCAGGACATGAGGAGCACCAATGAGCATACTGATCCCAACAAGTAGCCTCAGCGCCTGACCAACATTTCAACCATGCCAGGGGCCTCCTGGAGCTGGCCAGAGGTGACCAACCAAACCCTGGGAGAGGCTGGACTCTATACTGGAAATCTTCACCTTGGCATGACTTTCACTGTGCCTTGACAACTATTTCCACTCCTATTAAGCTGCACTAACTGTAGTAGGCTAAATAATGGCTTCCCAAAGATGTCCACATCCTAATCCCTAGGACTTATAATTCTACCTTACATAGCAAAGGAGACTTTGCAGATGTGATTGAGTTAAGGATCTTGAGATGGGGAGATTATCCTAGATTATTCAGGTGGCCCCAATGCCATCACAAAGGTCCTTACAAAAGGGAAATGAGGAACCAGAGTGAAAAGGGGGGGAGGTCTTGATGGAAAGAGAGGTCAGAGTGATATGGGACCAAGAGCCAAGGAATATAGTCAGCCCTTAGAAGCTGGAAAAGGCAAGGAAACAGATTCTGCCCAGAACCTCCAGTCTTGCTGGCTCATTTTGGACTTTTAACCTCTAGAACAATAAAATAATACATCTGTTTTCTTTTAAGCCATTAAGTTGGTGGTCCTCTGTTACAGCAACAGTAGGAAACTAATACAGATTCTGATACTGGGAGAGGGTGCTGATGTAACAAATACCTTAAAAGCCAAATGGCTTTTGGAATTGAGCGGTAGGCAGTGGATGGAAGAATTTTAAGTGTGATAGAAAAAAATCTAGGTTCCCTTGAACAGACTTGTTAGTAGAACAATAGAAGGTGAAAATTCTGCTAATGAGGAATGAGAATTAAGTGAGGAGCACAGTAGAGAAAACCTATATAGTTTTAGAGAATATCTAAATCATCATAAACAGAATATTAGTAATAATATGGACATTAAAGGTGATGCTGGTAGGGGTTAGAAGGTAGTAATATTTTATTGAAAACTGGAGGAAGGAGGGGAGGGGTCTTTGTTATATAGTGATGGAAAACTTACCTGAATTGCATCCTTTAGTTATATAGAAAGCAGAACTTGTGAGGAGTGAACTTGGATATTTATCTTAGGATATTTCCAAGCAAAGTATCGAAGGTGCAACCTGGCTTATTTTTGTCTTTATAGTAACATGTGAGAGGAAGGAGATAAATTGAGAGAAGCACTATAAACAAAAAGGGGAGGTGACTGGGTGGCTCAGTCAGTTGAGTGCCTGACTCTTGATTTCAGCTCAGGTCATGATCCTAGGGTTGTGGGATCAAGCCCCATGTCAGGCTCCACACTGAATGTGGAGCCTGCTTGGGATTCCCTCTCTCTCTCTCTCTCTCTCTCTCTCTCTCTCTCTCTCCCCTGCTCCTCTCCCCACCCCCCAATAAATAAAAATGAAAGAAAAAGAAAGGAAGCAGGAGTAATGATTTGGGAAATTCTCAGCCTATCCAGATTGGAAAGGATGCTAAAATTAGGAGATTCACTGTCAGGAAAGAATTCTCTGGAAAGAAAGCCAAAGGTGTGACTAGACAACCTTTTGTTAATGCCTTGGAAAGATCAAAAGGTCAGAGTATTCATTTTCTCAGTGGATTCTTAGAAAATATTAGGCATGTGACTCATGTATCCCCACAACCATCTCAGCAGAATCCAGAAATAGGGGTGCCTATGTGGCTCAGTCAGTTAAGGATCCGATTTCGGCTCAGGTCATGATCTTGCAGTCCGTGAGTTTTAGCCCTGCATCAGGCTCTGTGCTGACAGCTCAGAGCCTGGAGCCTGCTTTGGATTCTGTGTCTCCCTCTCTTCTGCCTCTCCTCCACTCATGCTCTGTCTCTCTCAAAATAATAAACAAACATTAAAAAAAAAGAATCCAGAAATAGAGGTTGGGTCATCTAGGAAAAAATCTATGGAGGAGACTTTTGTCTAATGGAGTGAATGCCTATGACATGTATGGGAGACCCACAAGGTTCTTGTGAATTTTATACTGGCAGAAACACTGTCAACTTGGATTAAAAGGGATAGAGAAAAACAAAATGAAAGAAGGTTGCCAGACTCTCAACATTCTACAGGCAAGAAACAAGATGATAAAATAAAATTATTCAAGAAAAAGGAAGAACAACTGAGAGAGGAGGGGTAAGCCCAGATGTCAGAGTCTCAAGCCACAGGATTATTCTCAGGCCTTGAAACCTAAAGGAGTTTGCCCAGCTACATTTTGAAATTTCTTAGGAGCAGTGACTTCTTTTTTATTCCATTTTCTCCCTTTTTTTTTTTTTTTTTTTTTGAGTGAGAATATCTATAACTAGTATTCAGCGCCCATCCTGGGAAGCAGATAACTTGTTTCTTGAATTTCGTAGGTTCACAGATGGAGAGAAAATTGTCCTCAGGATGGATTGTATCCAATGTCTCACCCATGTCTTATTTAGAATATTTAGATGATGAGATTTGAGGATTTTGAGCTGATGAGATTTAGATGATATTTTAGACTGAGTCGATGCTCTAATGGGTTGAGATTTTGAGGGATGTTGGAATAGGTATGTGAGTATATTTTGTATATGAGATAAATGTGAATCTTTGGGGTCTGGAGGGCAGACTGTAGTAGGCTGAATAATGACCCTCAAGAGTATCCACCTCTTGAGGGGTCTGGGTAGCTCAGTTGGTTAAGCATCTGACTCTTGATTTCAGCTCAGGTCATGATCTCATGGCACATGAGATCGAGTCCCACATCAGGCTCTGTGCTGACCTTGGTTCCGGCTTTGGATTCTCTCTCTCTCCCTCTCTGTCTGTACCCCCCTCTCTCAAAATAAATAAATAAACATTTTAAAAAATATATCCACATCTTAATCCCTGGAATCTGTGAATATGTTAATTACACGGCAAAAGGAACTTCACAGATGTGATTAAGTTAAGGATTTTGAGATGGAGAGATTATTCTAGATTTTTAAGAGATCTGGATCTCTTACAAGGGGAGCCTTATAAGAGGGAAACAGGAGGGTCAGACTTAAAGGAGATGTGATGATGTGGATTCATGAGCCAGGGAATGTAGGGAGCCTCTAGAAGCTAGATAAGGCAAAGAAGTGGATTCTACTCCCCAGAGCCTCCAGAAGGAATGCAGCCCTGCTGATCCATTTTGGATTTCTGACCTCAAGAGCTATAAAAATAATACATTTGTGTTATTTTATGTTTGTTAATGTTTATTTATTTTGAGAGATAAAGAGAGAGCACAAGTGTGTGCACACAAGCAGGGGAAGGGCAGAGAGATAGGGAGAGAGAGAATCCTAAGCAGGCTCCTCACTGTCAGCACAGAGCCCCACATGAACTGAGATCATGACCTGAGCTGAAATCAAGAGTTGGACACTTAACCAAGTGAGCTACCCAGGTGCCCTTGTGGTATTTTAAATCACTAAATTGTGGTGATTTGTTGCAGCAGCAATAGGAAACTCATAAGCTAACCCTTTTCATTCACCAAGCTCCATACCACTCAAGCCAACCTACTCAGTCTTCCACCTGAGGCTGCTTCCACCTTTCTATCTCCTGTAGATTTCCAACTTGACATTTATAACTAATTCCCCCCACAGGCTTCCACCAACTGTTTCCTTGGCATTCCATCGCTTTCTCCTCTTTCCTGACCCTTCCCAGGTCTGCATTAGCCTTTGGTTTAACCCTAACTATACATTAAAATCACTTGAGTGTGATAGGTGGCGTGAGGATGGGAGTGGGGGAGGGGGAAGACTTGTAAAAAATGTTGAAGCCCCGGCCCATACCTATTAAAGCAGGCTCTCAGGTATGTCATTATTAAAGTTCCCCCAAGTGATTCTACTGTGCATACTGTCATTGAGAACACCTGTCTACATGTTGCTCCAGGGTTATCAAACTTTCACATGCATAAGAGCTACCTAGAGAACTCTGAATGTAAACGCCACGGGCTAAGGCCTAGAGAGTCCGGTTCAATACATTAGATACTTATATCCTATTCTTCTAACAAGCTCCTCAGAGGGTCAGATGCAGGTGGCATTTGGAACTTGGAGAGACATTTCCACAGCCTTCTGTCTGCTCCTTCCCCAAAAGACTCAGCTAATTGATAAGATGAATTCCTTAGATCAATGATTCTCAATCTTTGATGAATATCAGAATCACCTAGGGACCTTGCTAAAAATAGTTTCTCAGACACCAATCCAGTTTTGTTTAACCAGATTATGGTTAACAAGCTCCCCAGGAGGTTTTGGTTCATGCTGAAGTCTGAGAATCAATGCCTTAAGTCAGTGATTCTGGTACCTGAGTATGTAACAGAATCACCTGCAGGGCTTCTTAAAACACAGATTGTTTGGTTGCACTTATAGAATTTCTGAATCAGTTGGTCTGGGGTAGAGCCTGATAATTTGCATTTCTAACAAGTGCCAGGTGATACTCAAGTTGCTGATTTGAGAACACTTGGAGGGCCACCACTTTATTTTATTTATTTGTTTGTTTGTTTGTTTGTTGTAAGCTCTATGCCCAACTTGGGGGCTTGAACTTAAACTCATGACCCAGAGATCAAGAGTCTCATGCTCCACTGACTGAGCCAGCCAGGTACCCTGGAGAACCATCACTTCAGATTGACGTTTTAAGCAAAGTGTTGATCTCACCATGTGTCTCTATCCATCCTTTCTCCTGATTCTCTCAGCCATGAAAGAGTCTAGCCAAGGAGAAAGAAAGGGCTAAGGCAACTGGCCAAGAGACTCTTGACTTGAGGGGGCTACAGAGGGGCTGTTAGGGAAGGACTTCTGGTAAGCTCACCACAGGGGCATCCTCGGATAAATCTAAGAGCTCTTCATGGCCAGTCTCCGTGGTGGCCAAATTCCAGTGGAAAATAAAAATGATATGATCAATAGCTGTTAACTCCACATATACATCCAGCCCCACTGGGACTCAAGGGCTTAGAGCTTCCCTGGCGGAGCCTCACAGCCTGTGATAGTAAAAGCTATGCAGGTATAGTGAGTAATAAGAGAAAATCTGAGGTCACCCTTGTCACCAAAGTAATTAGGGGGAAAGCCAAGCTGAGGCTATAGAGTCTTGTTCGTCAGTGGTATTGACCTCAGCTTATACACATGCTCTGGAGAGGAGAGCTAAAGAAACCAAAACAGTAAAGATGAGAAGAGCCAGGTGAGAGAGGAAAGTCATTCCCTGTCCTTTTATTAAGAGAGAGTGAAAAATTAAGGGCAACTGACAGGCCATAACTGGCAAGGGGATGTAAGGGCTGAGAACCCAACCAGCCAAAGTTCTTACAGAATCCACTTTATTTTCACACTCTGCATGCAGAATTTGGTTATGTGCTAAGTTCACATGACCTGCTCAAACACCAGAAGTCACGTCTCAGTTTTAGGAAGCCAGAAGGCAAATAGCTAGATCCAGTCTGCTGATCCCTTTATACATAGTACAGGCCCATCTACTAACTCACTGACAGTAAATCACAGGACTGGAAGGTTTGGGAAAAGTTTCTAGAGTCAGAACCTCAGTCACAAGGCTAAGCAGATTTGGGGTATTTACCCCTGCAGGTTTGGACAGAGTCACAGAGGCCATCAGCAGGTCTAGCTTGCCCTGTAGATACTGATCCCCCAAATTCTACCAGAAATAACTCTAGTTTGTTCATGTGCCTGGTAGATATGGCTTTAGGGAAATCACTTATGGTAGAACGTCAGCTGTAAAAGTATACAGTATCTTATCTGTCTAAAGGCAGGAGGCTAAGCCAAATGATACCTTCTTTCACCCCCGACCCAGGCACCAAGTCAATCCTATCTTCACAAAATCTCCCATATCTGCACCCTCTCTTCACACCCCACTGTCGCTGCCCTGGTTCAGACCTTTTTCAGTTCCCACCAAGCTCAGTTAAGTGGTCTCTGAACTGGTTTTCCCTGCTCATAATATCATCTAGGCCCAAGAATCTTCTTTTAATTAATCTTTAACACTGTTGCCACACGCCCCAAACTTTTTAATGATTCTCCATCATTATGAAGTCCAAAGTCCTTTCTGTGGCAGGCATGGTCGCCTAGGACCTTAGGTGCCAGCTCTCACCAATCCCGGCAGACAAATCACCTCTACAGAATTGGCTTTATACCCCATCCACTTGAACCACCTGCAGTTCTTTGAGTGCTCCTTGCTTTCTCCTTCCTCTTTACCTTTGCACATGCTGTTTCCTCTGCTCAGATTGTCATTTCTCCCTTCTGTATTTGCCCTCCAAGACTCCACTCTTAGCCATCCATGCCCATTTGCACATCTGACTCATAGTTTCACTCTCACTGTACTCCATTCATCTGCTTATCTGTTTTTCCACTTGACTTTTATTCCGCTGAAGCTGAGACTGGGGCTTTTATCTCCATACCCAGTACACAGTACAGTGCCAGGCCTACAACCAACTCTCAGTAAATGTTTGTTAAATAAATGAATGAAAAATAAATCAATGAATCAATGAATATCTTGAGTCCTTGCCCAGGCTCCAAACTTCATCAACTTGCCTTGAGTGTCCTTCTTTAAAAGTCCTTTTAAAAAATGCAAACATCCTTGGGCTGGTAGCATATTAAAGTTAATGAGTTATTTTAGATTAACTAGGTGATCAGGCAGAACAAGGGCACACACACACACACACACACACACACACACGCGTGGGTGCCCAAGGAAAGGAGGTATAAAGGCAAGGGTAGAGAGGGCACCAGAGACAAAACAAACTTTACCCACATTTCCTTTTAAATGCAAATAATACTGCCTCATATGTACGTGCAGTTTACAAAGAACTTTCACATACTTTATCTATGATGCCCGAAACCAGAAAGGTAGGTTGGATGAGTGTTATTAACTACATGGTACATACAACGCTTAGAGAAATTTGTAACACCCCAAGAAAAGGCTTATGACAAAGTAGTCAAAAGAAAAGAGCAAGATACAAAATTATGTATAGAATGTGAACACAACTATGTAAAAAAGAAGCAAATATTTTAAAAAGGAAATAAATACATCAGAATGCATTCATTCGATAAATATTTATTAAATATCTGCTATATTCTAGACATTGTGCTAAGTGCTGGGGATATAGTAGTGATCAAAAACACGTTGCCTCTCATGGAAGTTACAATTTGGTGGGGAAAAGCAAACATTAATCAAATAACGAATGATGCAGTAAAGGTAAAATTGCAGCAGTTACAAGTGTGTCAAAGAGGTGGTACTTGTTACCATGAGATTATAGACAAAATAGAGGGATCTTATACAGTTATAGGCAGTCCAGGAAAGACTTCCTTGAAGAAATGATCTCTGAAGCACAAGGAAGAATTTAACTAGTCAAAGAAAGTCCGAGGCAGAAGAAACATCATGAACAAGGGCCCTGTGGTAAGAGAGAGACTAATGAGTAAGAGAATGGTTGAGTAGAGCAAGACTGGGAGAGGGTGGTGCCAGGTGGAGCTAGAGAGGAAGTAGGGGCCAGACACTGCCCAAACCAGCCATCCAGGAACAATGGGAGTCATTAGGCACACTTGCATTTTCAAAAGATTTCTCCAGAATGAATTGGTGGGGTGTGGGAGAGAGTGGAGGGGGAAATAGAGTCAATGGGGGAGGCCAGTTGGGAAGGTATTGTGGCAGTCCTTGCAGGAGCTGATGGTGACTTAGGCTCAAGAAATGGTGGTGCTGTAAATGGAGAGAAATGGATGACTTCAAGGGCTATGAATCAAATTGCCAGGATGGGATGAGGGGAGCAAGAGGAGAAAAGCATTGAGATGGCTCCTAGGTTTCTGGATGTGAATCGAGGTGGTGCCATCCCTTGAGACAGAGGGTGATGGAAGAAGTTCATCAGGTTGGGGCCTGAAGACAGGACCAATTTGGGGCAGGTTGTTTGAGGTGCCCTATGTGTGACAACCAAAAGGGGGTGTAAAGTAGCAGAAAATGAGGGTAGGTCTGGCTGGGTATAAGCATTTATAAGTCAACTGTTTATTGGTGGTAATTTAAGCCTGTGTGTGAATGAAACTGTGTGAGAGAAAGTTGGGAACAGGAGAAACTCTAGAATGAGAACTTAAGGAACCCAATATTCAGGGCCAAGTAGAGGAGGTTGATTGCAAAGGAAACCCAAGAAACCAGAGACGTTAACAGCAACTATGGAATGCTATGGAAGCATTTTACGTTTATAGTTACTTTTATAATTGGGTAGAAAATTTTAGTTAAGGGGAAAAAAAACTTCTTATGGCTCCTTGACCTTAATTAACTTTTTAGATTTTTGAAAAATAGTATTTGAGGGCAAGAGGTGATGTTCAAAATATTTAACTAGTAGGACTTCAGAGCCCCAACACATGGATGGTAGCTAAAGGAGGGAGGGGTGTCAGAGGCTCTATGCCCTATGGTTGCTGGATCATGAAGTGGAAAGAGGCTGGGTAGCAGGAGGCCACATGGAAGGGATCTTCAAACAGCTATTTCTGATTATCAACCCTGCTTAAGGGTCCTCACCAACCGGATCCAACTAGCTCCTTCCCCCCATGCCCCCACCAGCCCTCTGCCTGCTCATTGCCAACCCTCAAACTCTTCTGTCTACTGCAGTGATTTATTTATCATTTCTTCCCTTTTTTAAAGTAATCTCTATACCAAACATGGGGCTTGAACTCATGACCCCAAGATCAAGAGTCACATGCTCCACCAACTAAGCCAACCAGGTGCCCCTATTCATCATTTCTTGAGAATGCCTTGCCTTTTCATGTCTTCACGATTTTCCCTATACATAGAATGCCTTTCTCCTCCTTGTTTGGCAAACTTCTTTGCATTTTTATAGGCCCAGGTAAAATATCACCTCCTCTATAAAGTCTTCCTTGACTTCCCAAGGCAGAATTGTTTCCTCATCATTGTTCCATATACTTTATACATACTTTTATTATAGCATTTATCACGTTGAACTGCAGTCTTGGTTCTGTCTCTTTCACAAAGCTGTGAGCTCCTTGAGGACTAAGACTATGTCCCACTCATTCTTGTATCCCCAGCATCTAAAACAATGTCTGGTGTCCAGGTACTAATTTTTTTTTAAAGGTTGTTGAATGACTGCCAATGGGACTGCAAGGTCAGGGGGCCCTAGACTATCTTTTCTCCCAATTTTCTATTTAAAACTCAGCAACAGGGCACCTGGATGGCTCAGTGGGTTAAGTGGTCGACTTCGGCTCAAGTCATGATCTCCCAGTTCATGAGTTCAAGCCCCACGTCAGGCTCTGTGCTGACAGCTCAGAGCCTAGAGCCTGCTTTGGATTCTTTGTCTCCCTCTCTCTAACCCTCCCCTGCTCGTGCCCACTCTCTCTCTAAAAAAAAATAAACAAACATTAAAAAAATTAAAGCTCAGCAACAGTCCTGATACATGCTACAACATTGATGGAAGTGGAAAACATTATGGCAAGCAAAAGAAATCAGTCACAAAAGGGGTACCTGGCTGGCTCAGTCAGTAGAGCATGTGACTCTTGATCTCCGGGTTGTGAGTTCAAGCACCACTTTGGGTGTAGAGATTACTTAAAAACAAAAATCTGGGAAAAAAAAGTCTCTCACAAAAGACCACATATTATATGATTCTATATATATGAAATGCCCAGCATAGGCAAACCCACAGAGACAGACCTAGATTAGGGGATTGAGTAGATGGAGAGAAAAAGGGAGTGACTGCTAACGAGCATGGGGTTTCTTTTTGAGGTGATAAAAATGTTCTAGAATTGATTATGGTGATGGTTGCACAACTCTGAATATAAAAATCATTAAGTTGTACATTTTAAGGGGTGAATTGTATAGTATGTGAATTATATCTCAATACTACTGTTATGGGGCACCTGGGTGGCTCAGCCGGTTAAGCATCTGACTTCAGCTCAAGTCACGATCTGTCGGCTAGTGAGTTCTAGCCCTGCATCGGACTCTGTGCTGACAGCTCAGAGCCTGGAGCCTGCTTCAGATTCTGTGTCTCCCTCTCTCTCTGCACCTCCCCAGTTCACGCTCTCTCTCTCTCTCTCTCTCAAAAATAAATTTAAAAACACATTTTGGGGTGCCTGAGTGGCTCAGTCAGTTAAGCATCCCACTTTGGCTCAGGTCATGATCTCACCAGTTTGTGAGTTTGAGCCCGCATTGGGCTCTGTGCTGACAACCCAGAGCCTGTAGCCTGCTTCAGATGCTGTGTCTCCCTCTCTCTCCCCTTCTCTGCTCACGCTCTGTCTCTGAAAAATTAGTAAATGTTAAAAAAAAATTAAATAGTACTATTATTTATTTTTTTATTATTTTATTTGTGGCTTTTGTTTGGTTTGCTTGTTTCAGGTTTTTTTGTTTTTTGTTTTTTTTTAAGAGAGAGCATGCATGAGCACCTGAGCTGTGCAAGCTAGGGAGGGGCAGAGGGATAGGAAGAAAGAAAGAGAATGTTAAGCAGGCTCCACATCCAGTGCTGGGGTGGGGGATGGGGAGCCCCACAGGGGGCTCAGCTTGATCTCACAACTGTGAGATCATGACCATGAGATCATGACCTGAGCCTAATCAAGAGTCAGACGCTTAACAGGTGCCTCTATAGTATTGTTATTTAACAAGCACCTCAGCAACTTCTCCCACTGTATCTGATTCAAAGGGAAGGTTCAAATGTTTGCTGCTGGGGAGGAAGATGGACACACTGGGAGTGAGTGTGGAGGAGCAGATGAGGGGTGTGGTGTAGGGGGTTGGCTTGGGAAAGGCAGAGCATAAGTGGAAATCAAGTTGAGTCCTCCTAATAGAACGGGCCACAGAATATTTCAGAAGGAGGGCTTCTGGTGTAAACGGAAACCACTTCAATGAAATCAGGTTTCAGAAAAAAGAAGGATGAGGTTAGCTGAGAAGAGTGAAATTTTACTTTGAAACGAGTGGCTGAGTGTGGTCTCCTCATTTGACCTGGGAATCTTTTAAGAGAAAAGAGTTATATTATAGGCAGGGGTGGAAATACTAATACACTTAGCCTGGAAACCCCAGCATCTCCGAAGTAGGGAGCTTGAAAGGGGGCTGCTCTCCTTTTCCCAGGCTGGGCCCTGCCAGGAGGTCATAGGAAGCCAGCTGAATCCTGTCTCTGCCACTTACCAGCTGTGATGCCTCCGGCAAGTCTCCCCTCTGTGTTTCCACTTTCTCTACTGTAAAATAGGGCCAATGATAGCACCTTCCTCATAGGACTGTTGTAAGGATTAAACCAGACACAGTGTGCAATACAGGGGTGCTTGGGTGGCTCAGTCAGTAGAGCATGTGACTCTTGATCTCGGGGCATGAGTTCAAGCCCTATGTTGACCATAGAACTTACTTTAAAAAACAAAACAAGGGGCGCCTGGGTGGCTCAGTCAGTTAAGCGTCCGACTTGGGCTCAGGTCATGATCTCGCAGTCTGTGAGTTCAAGCCCAGCATCGGGGTCTGTGCTGACAGCTCGGAGCCTGGAGCCTGCTTCAGATTCTGTGTCTCCCTCTCTCTCTGCCCCTCCCCTGCTTACACTCTGTGTCTCTCTCTCAAAAGTAAACATTAAACAATTAAAAAACAAAACAGTGTCTAATACATAGTGAGGACTAGAAAGAAGAAGGCAGTCCCTAAGGTGAGTGACAGGTTAATATATGGAACCCTGAAACTGGTTGCTGGAGAAGTGGCTGTTCCTGATAGTCTTGAGAGAGAGATTAGGGAAGAGATAGTAGCTGGCAGGGGAAGGGGGGAGTCAGGTCAGGGTGGTGGCTGGGAAATGGTCTGAAAAGAGCAGTGTCATTGCTCAATCCCACCAGTGGGGCTCACACTTCCTGTTTTCAGTGTCTGTGAGCCCAGATGCTGGAGCTGCTCATGTTGGAACAAGATCTTTCTTGGCCCCTCAGGGGAAATGCAGAGGCTGAGAAGCAACTCAGCCTGGGCTGGGTCCCTTAGCTTCACATCATGCCTTTTCTTTCCTGGCAAGTTTCAGCTCCCACAAAACCCACAAATGCAATTCTCGGGTGGAAGAGAGGGGACTCCCACTCAATCTATAGTTTTATAGTATAAGCCATCATTTTTGTGCCTTTATTAGGTGCCAGGATTATACTAAGAAATTTGTGAACTCACGAATCCTTATAACATTCTTGGGAGGTAGATATTACGATCTCTTTTTTTCAGATGGGGAAACTGGGGCACAGAGAGGTTAAGAGTCTTTCCCTTGTCACACAGCTAGTGTCAGAGCCAGGGTTCTAGTCCAGACCACTTGACTCTGTAACCCATGCTCTGAACCACTGTATCAAACATGCCAGATTAGAGAGACTAAAAATGAAATACTCTGGGTCCCTGACCTCCAGAGGCCCATGATCTAGGGAACCTCTGAACAGGAAGCCCAGGAGACCTTGCACCCCCAAACCCCACTCAGAAAATTGATTGCTCATGCAGAGAATGCATGCTGACAAATCTTGAATTTACTGAGCCCTTCACATAATCTGGCCAGTTGTCCCCAAAGTATTTCAATCAGGAGTTCTTATAAGAAACACCTGGGAAACTTTTCTAACATCACAAGCCCTGGCACCAGTCCTGACCTGAATCACAATGTCTGGGGGGGGGGGGGGGGGCATGGTCATATATGTATTTTTTAAAAGGTTTTCACGTGACTTGGTTAAGAAACACTGCTAAAAACCATTAACATAGGTTGGAAATCCCAACACTTTAGCATCCAACTATATCTCCCCACTTCTTCGGAAACTGATGTTTGGTTCAAAATATGTGGTCACCTCTATTAGGATACCACCTAGGTTTAGATTCTGGGTCCTCTGATACTAGGGATAGCAGTGACTGGTCATGAGCTTCATTAACACACTGAGAAAACTCAGCACCAGCCCCTCACACAGATGATGGGAAATTGTTTTCTATTCCCTGAATGACACAGACCCAAGCCAGACTGGGTTTTGAATCAGCAGTTTTCACTCATGCCAGTGTTCTCCTAGGTTGAGGTCAACCCCAGGATTGTTATGGGCAGAGTAAAGAGAATGTGGTGGGACTTATCCTAGAGGATCACTGTGTACAGCCGTACAAGATGTGCGTTGTACAAAGGCATCAGGCTAAGGAGGGAATTGAGGGCAGACATCCAATCTGCACACTAGGCTGTACCTTACATGCTATGCAGGACCTATTCTACAATTCTTCTAGCCTCTACTTCTCAAAGTGCCATTAAGTCCGGAGATTCAGCCCCCAAGGAACTCTGAGATATATGCCGCCATCATCATTTTCCACTTTTTATGCTCCCCAACTTCCTCCCAAACAAGTACCAAGAAAGAACCAAAGTCTTCAGAACAATCACATTTTTTGATCATATTTATTCAAAATTACAAAAATAGATATAAATAAAAATAGCAGAATATAATTATTAAATATTCAGTGTATAGGAGTGGTCCTCACTTCACCCAGTGAGGATTGGATAGACTCAGCTGAAAGGTCAGAAGGAATAACTGGCCAAGAAAGAACATCTATGTAAAAGTGAAACTGAAAATTTAGTGCTGGTCACGGGCCATGCCCCAGAATGATACATTCATAGGCATCACATGAGAGACTCAAAAGGACATAGGAGTCCATGACCTCTCCAGACAGACCATTCTATGTGGCATCATAGTCCATTCAGTTTAGGGAAATATCTAGACTTGCAGTCAGACACAGGAATACCAGTTGTTACTCATTCACACTGACACAGCCTGTGCACAGGTGTGCAAACATACATACACATATATAATATTTCCTGATACATTCATGGAATGTGAGAGCCCTTCCCTAAGTCATTAGTGTCTCCACTCCCCAAACCACTGTTCCACAGTGGCCGAGCTCACTCAAAAGACCTCAGTTCTGTTCTACTTCCTAATTGAGCAATTGTTCCTTTCCCCAACAGTGGGCCTCATGAATGCCCACTGTTGGGGGAGCTGGCTCTCCTTCTAGCTGTGCACAGGAAATGGCATTTTTAACTCCAGGAGGCTTTAGTTCCGAAAAAGACAAACTACTGGTCAATACCATCCTGGGTCAGAACGAGCCCTCCATCCTGGCCACAGGGGATCTGGGCACTCAGCACCCAGGCCTGTATCTAAGGATAAAGCTATTGTTGCTCACCCTGGCGGGTGGCACATGCAAAACCATCTCTGCAGAGCCTATCTTCCTCAGTTTCTTCCTTATATATAGCTGATGCAGATGGTTCTACTGCAAAAAACGACAGCATGGGAGTGGGTGGTACCCTTCTCTTCCCTTGGCTCCCTGGGGAGCCTTAGAGGTCTAGGCCATTCTGCTCCCCAGTGTGCCTTTGGATCCAAGGCAGGAAGCCTGAGACTCTTGTGTAGACGCCTGGCTTGTCCTTCATGGCACATCCGCTGCCCCAGCTCACAATCCCAGTCAGAGTCAGGCGGCCATGGATAGAGCAGACCAGAGGGCCCCCAGAGTCTCCCTGTTAAGCCAAAGACACAAAAGGTGAGCCCAGAGAGAAGTGAGGAGGGGGCCATCTGATCCAATCACCCAATCATATGCAAGAGAGAGAGAAGGGAGAGTTTCTTAGAGTCAAAATCCTTAGTGACTCCCCACTTTCTACCACATAAAGTTTAAAATGCTCTGCTTGTTTTTCAAAGCCCTGCTATCTGCCACAATTCCATCTACATTCTCAGATCCTTTTCCTCCCCATCCTGGACTATGCCATGTTCACCCATTTTTGTATCTTTCAACTGGAACATTTTCCTTTCTTCCCTAGACCTCCTCAAATCCCTGCAGAGTCACATTCTCTTTAAAGCCTTTCCTCCAGTTGGCACTCACCTTCTGCTCCCAAACATCTAATCATTTACAATTCATACCACACCCTGAGCACTGAGTTGTATTGTTTTCTATTATTTCCCTCTTTCTTGTGGTCTTATTTCTTTCCCTCCCCAGTGCAAAGTGTCTAGCACAGAGCCAGGCTCACAGCAAATGTTTGGGAAACATATAAGGGTTAGTTTAAACTGTCTAAGACCTAAGCTCCTAATACTGGCTTCTTAGGGCTTTGGTTGGACAGAGGCTCCCCAAAGCTGGCAGGTACAGGCCCAGGAGCCCTGGGGAGGTTTGGGGGTGACAAGGAGAGAAGCTAGAACTCTCACCTGACAGGAATCTGTTTCCCATTGTGGGTCAGCAGCACACAGCATTTTGGTGGTGATTTCAGAGCCGTAGTAGTGGGGCTGCTGACACTCCTGGTAGGAAATCAGCTTCACAGAAGTCATTTTCAGCTGCTCTGGATAGAGATAGTCAGCTGGAGGGAGGAAACAAGAAGTTTACATTAAGCTGTATATATCTAGTCTTTCCACTGGGACTCTCTGCTGGAGTGAGGACCAAAAAGTGTCCTCACCAGGGAAAACCTTTATTCATTTCCACCCAAATCTGAGCCTTTACTCCATGTATAGCCCCTCACCCCCCATCTATTTACCTTTATGGCCCATTACTCCCTAAACAGTGCTCCCTACTCCATCCCTGGACCCGTCTGCTACCTCCACAACGCTCCCATCTCTATCTCTACAGTCCTCTCTTGATCAAGTTGAGTTCACTTCCAGGTTACAACACTCCCTCAGAACCCTCTCAGCCAGCCCCAAATGTCACTTACTGGTATTCTCTTTTCCAAAACCAGTGATCTCACAGCTTGTGCCAAAATGAGCATCACCATACGATGGGGGCAAACAGATGGTTTGTATGGACCTGGATGGCTGTGCACACTGGCCTGTGTTGGATCTGATCTTCAGCAAGGCTGGCGGAGGAGGGAAGCAGGAGAGGTCAGGGGGAAAGATCTCCACCTGGTCAGTTGGTCACCATGTTTTGCCTCCAAATGCTGAAGGACTGGCTGTCTATCCCTAAATCGGTTAGGGTCAGAGATCATCCTGGAAAGTCTGCCTGTAGCTTATTACCTGAAACAAGTCTCCCCTGTCCCATGTCTCAAGGGCTTTGTTACAGCTGCTAACAAGAGCTTGGCCAGCCAGAGCCGCTGTATACAGCCATATGGTTGTTTTCTGTGAACAGCCCTGGCTGATGTAGATGAGCTGAATTCAGCCCAATTCTCTAAGTTGCAGATCCTGGGACAGGCAGAGGTTGTATCCAACAAAAGAAGGGGCCTCCCAGCCCAAGCCATATGCCCACAGGGTCACTGCCATCCATAGGAGGCTAAATGTTTGAAAATTTAAAGACTCTGCAGAGGAGCAGCAGGCCCTTCACATATGTCCTTTTGTTATATAAAGTAGGCTTTTCAGTTCCCCTACAACCTCAACCTCCCACTTGGTTCTCTTTTTGGACCCCTCTTCCTCCAACCATCATCATTATGGCAGATAAGGGTTTTCTACTCACCGATATCATTGTGGTGAGCAAGAGTGTCAGCACTATAGTCCTCATGCAAGATGAGATTTTCCACTTCAAACTTCATCTGCCCAAGTGTATCGGAGTTAAGCTTTGACCGACCCAGGTAGACAATGTAGTCCTCCTTCTTCGGGTTATTACTGTGGGAGGGGAGACCTGTTAGATAGTCTGATCTCAGGAGATCTTGTCACTTCCCCTCCACAGCGAGCTCAGAGCATGACTTGTCCCCAAGGCCATGGGCCACATGGAGAGCGGCTAAAGGGGTAGAATTTAAGTGGAATCCTTTGCTGGGAAGGAGAATGGGATGTGTCTGGGGTAAGGTAGGAGGGTCAGGGAGAAGAGACAGAGGGACGTACATGAAGCAATGTGTGGCGCTGACCACCCAGCAAGGACTGATGAGGCTGCCTCCGCACAAGTAGGTGACAGAGCCTCCACGGTGCCTCCTATAGATGGCTGCAAACCAAGGCTGGTTCTCGATGGTGGTGAATTCTCCCCCAATAATCTTAAAGCGAGGCCTCAGAGCCTTCTGGCCACACTGAAACTCTGCTGTTTTTGGAGGAGACAGGGGACTTTTTCCTGGAGGAGACAGGGGACGTTTTCCTGGAGGCGAAAGAGAGGGATGTCTTGGGGAGGCAAGTAGGATAGTGTCCCTCTCTTGTCCTTTGACCTCCCAGTTTTTCAAAGCCTGGCAGACCTCCCTCCTCAACTCTCCTGATGGAATAAGGCGATGTATGAGGCTGTCCCCTTCCACCCTACTGTCATAAATAGGTCAGTGACACTCACCAAAAGAGCAGTCATGCACCATGCACTGTTGGACAAGCTGGTTTAAGCCAACCTGCACATAGCACCATGGCTTTCTCTGGTTGTCCGGGTTCCTGGTAACACAGAGGGGAAGGTGGGGGGGGGGGTTGTCATTCCAACCAGAATATGTTTCCTTCCCCTCCAGGGAAAACTCAGCCAGAGGCCTTGCTTTTCTCATGCTATGATCAGTACTCTTGAAACACAGGATGGTACCAAAGGTTCCTGTGTGGCTACGGGAGGGTCTTTGTTGCCCCACCTCACCTGCAATAATTGTGTTTCCCCAGGCCCAGCTGAAGGGCATCAGATCGGAGGGCATGGTACTCTTTCAGAAGAACGGCAGCAGAGTTCCAGGCCAGGCAGGGCCGGCCCACGATGTCGGTGTTGGCCTTCCCTCGGTAAGAGTGACCATTCCCCTGATAGCAGGTTTTCGATGTATCTAAGGAAGAATGTGAGGATGAGAGATATTAGAAAGAGGAGGAAATTCAGACAGGCGTTTTAGAGATCGTGTCAGGCCTTGCATGATTTCAGACCTGGCAGAAAACACTAGAAAGGATCTCCTTCCGTCCCCACCCCACATTTGTGCAGCCACAGATTCATGAGACAGTGTGTCTGTGTACATCACATGGGGATCAAGATGTCCTCCACTCTACCTCCAGCCCTTAACTCCTGCCTGCTCTTATATCCCACCCATCTCTCCCTGTCCCCAAATCTCTGGTGTCCCCTACTCCCCAGTTAGAGTCAGGATATCCATACCTATCTCACAGTGTTCTCCTTGGAATTTCTTTGGACAGCTGCATCGCTGAATGTTGGAGAAGTACTTGTAGGACACACATGTTCCTCCATTCAGGCAGCCGCAGTTTGCTGGAGAGCACAGAGGTGGAGGGGTAAGCAAGGAGTGTGGGAGGAGGCAAGGGGGGAGCCAGCCCTGCAACAGGGTCAGGGAGGGGCTGCCCCCTGAGGCTTTTCCAAGATGTCTGTACGGCCAGATATTATGCAAGGGGTGGATACTCACATGCATCAGACACTGGATGAAGTTCATGGCTGCCCTGGAAACGATGAGAGGAAGGGGAAAGTTCATCAAAGGTCCCATGCTCCTGGGACCCAAGGGGAAACATAAACTGGCCTCCTGCCAAATCTCACCTTTTCCTCCAGCTCCCTCTCTCCTCCCCTTGTTCATATCTAACTAGCCCTCAAATAGAAGATCATAGGTTTCAAGCAGGGAGAAATGGATTGACTCAAGCAAGCTAGGGTGCAAGAGAGCTAGGCCAGTCTCTGCAGTTCCTTCTTCCCTTGGCTGAAGGTGTGAACTCCCTTGGTTCTCAGGGTCCCCACAGCCACACCTGTCCTATTTTCCTGAGAGGCTAGCCCCCCCGTAGATGGAATCCAGAGGACCCCAGCTCCCTATGCACCGCTCTCCTTCCTTCCCCTGAGGCTGTTCAGGAGTCCTGCCAAGCCCCCTCCCGCTGCCATAAGTCAAAGCGGGGAAGCCACTTACTTCGGAGTCGCTCACCACCAGGACACAGAGGAGCAGGCATGTCGTCAGGACTCTCATGGTGGCCAGGCTGGGGCTCTAGACAGCACTCTACAAAGGAGGGAGAAGTCAACTTGAGGAAGGAGCAGAGGAGAGAGAAGGCGTGCCGGGTGGGTCACCGCAGTTCAGAACAGAAATCCCAAGGTCTCCCCAGAGGGGCGCCTGCGGTGACCAGGCTTCCCAGGCCCCGCCACCTCTCCTCGCTGGAGGCTCAGGGGTTCTGGCACCCGAAGGGGATGCACAGGCACCGGGAGCGGGAGCGGTGACTCGGACTCTGCCGCTGCGGAGCCGGGCCGCTGGGGCAGCCGGGGTAGGGGGAAGGGAAACCCGCAGGAGCAGCCCTGCGCAATGAGGGTGGCCTGCACTCACCGGCGGCTACAGCAGGAGGGACTCGGCGCTGGGACGGCAGGGACAGGTTGACACTGAAATCCGAGGGGCTCTGGGGCTCCAGCAGTTGCGCGCTGTGCTGCTAGCCCGCCGCCGGACTCTATATCAGGACCCGCCCCAGCCCTGGCCCCGCCCCCGCCCCAGCCTGGGATCTCCCCAACCCCTCCCTTCTCTCCGCTTCCCTGGGGAAGTGTGTTTCCTCAACCTTGTCTGAGAGTGAGGGACTGCGCGGTCCCCAGGGGAGGGGACGTACGAGGTCTGAAAACAGAGACACAGAGGCATCTAAATTCCTCGCCCTCTCCTCCCATTCACCTGTCCTGGGCCCCATCCCAGTGGATGGGGCCTCCGAATTGCTCTTGGGAGACTCTCCGTCCAGCTCTGATGTCTCTCCCCAGATCCCCTAAACAGCTTTTCTCCAGCCTTTACACCTTTGGTCCCCAAACGCCTGGGAGAATGATTCGGACCACTGGGTGTGGGGTCATAGTCCGCAGCTCAGAGAGCTAAGTCTGTTTCTCAACGTGAAAATGCACGTGACACATGCTTGCTTACTCCTGCTAACAGGAGCTGTTGAATAGCAGCTCCCCGAAATTCATCAACACAACCAGTGGATAAGACAAAGTTGAGTTTATTGCTTACCGTCCTAAGGGCAGGAGCAGCGGGTAGGCAAGATCGGATTTTATTGAGAATTTAGAGTTTGGTTTAACTTAAGGGTAGCCTTTCAAAGTGAGGGCTTGGTAAGGATTGCATAAGGATCACGCACGACATATTATTATAGGATTGTGAGAACAAAGTCTAAGGGCACAAACTGTTGATGCTTTCTATTAAAGTATTGATGGATCTTTCAAAAATTTCCTGTAACAAACAATCCCTTTACTTGCCTGGGCCAGAGTATAGTCAGTTAATAAAGACAATAGAATGTAAAGCCTTATTAAGGTAGACACTAAGCTGTGGAGGGGCAGGAAGTTCTGTTTTCACATCTGAGGAGAGAAACTGGGGAACTGGAGGACAAGAATGAGATTTGTTTTTCACTCTATGCTTTTTGCACTGTTTCAACTTTTGAAAACATACCTTTATATCACCCATTCCAAAAATATAATTACAGGTTTTTTTTTAAGTTTTTAAAATTTATTTTGAGAGAGACAGCATGAGTGGGGGGGAGGGCCAAAGAGAGGAGACAGAGAATTCCAAGCAAGCTCCTTGCTTCCAGCACAGAGCCCAACATAGGGCTTGAATCACAAAACTGTGAGATCATGACCTGAGCCGAAGAAACTAAGAGTGGGACACTTAACCGACTGAGCCACCCAGGTGCCCCATAATCACAGATTTCAAACAAACAAACAAACAAACAAACAAACATATGTATTGGGGTGCCTGGGTGGCTCAGTCGGTTAAGCATCCCACTTTGGCTCAGGTCATGATCTCACAATTGGTGGGTCCCAGCCCCTCATAGGGCTCTGCACTGGGCTTGGAGCCTGCTTGAAATTCTCTCTTCCCCCTCCTCCTCCCCCCACCCCTATGTCTCTCAAAATAAATAAATAAACTTTAAAAAATGCATATGCTCAGTTGGCTCAGGTCATGAGGTGACGGTTGGTGAGCCCCGTATCAGGCTGTACCCTGACATTGTGGAGCCTGCTTGGGATTCTCTTTCTCCCTGTCTCTCTGCCCCTCACCCACTTGCTCTCATACTCTCTTTCTCTCAAAATAAATAAACTTTTAAAAAAATGCACATGTATTTAGTATTCTAGACTTCACCATAAAGCCTTGTTTCTAATGAGATAAAATAATTGCTTATCAAACAAGGTTGGCCTCCAGAAAGACAGGCCATGTGTAAAGGACTCCACCCGCTTTACCTGCCCGAAGGCAAGCACACATAGTTGTATAGCCATGCACATTCACATATCTCTCAGGCATAGCTGAAGGAGCACAGCGGGGACTCTGAGGTTCAGTCAACCCTTTCCCTTTCCCCTGGTGTTGGGAACCAACACCTTCGTGAAGGAATGGCTTGGGGTGACTTCCTTCTATCCAGAGGGACTGTCCCCTTAATGGGAAGAAAGAGGGCTGTGTCCCTGTAACTCATTAGCATCCTAAAGCCAAGCCCCAGGCTTGGTCCCTCTTTCTGCCTAGGCCTACAACATTTTGCTGCCTGGCAAACCTGAACCTTGAGTCTGGATCCACTTGAGAAGGGAAGGAGGAAGGCAGGGAGAATGCCAGTAGGAAGGAGGAAAGCTTCTTTGCTCTGCTCCAGCCAGAGGTCTCAAGATGCCAACCTCTGCTTGGGGGAAGTTCAAGTTAACCATTCAGCTTTCGTGAGGAAGATGACCCATCATCCTCTGGAGAGAGTTTTTCTGTGTCCGGCTGAGCTGCCAGCTCTCAGGGAATGGACTGAGTCACAGGTGCTAGAGGCTTCAGAGCTGGCCTGGCTACTTCCTCTAGAAAACTGAAGCATGTTTTGTTTGGATTTAGAACCCATTAATTGCAAATAAACGTGATCAAAATGTAAACAGAGATGTTGCAGCCTGAGGACTTACCCCGAAACTACTAGGTTAGGTATCAGGAAATTCCCAGCACACTGTCATGATTCACAGAGCACCCCCAGCAGCTCTCATGACTCCAGATTACTTGGCTGGAGGCTGTCATGCTGATTCTTGAGAGCAGGATGACCTCATTTCCTCCTGGACAAAGACGCTTGGAGACCGTTATGCAGCGTGACACTCTTCTTCCCTTTTCTTCCCCCTGCAGTGCCTTCACCTGGTTGAACAATCCTGGAGCCTCCAACTCTTTACTGTCTTTCCACTGTATGATCTTTGGTGCGCCCTGAAACCTCTGTGTCCGTCTTTTGGTGCACAGCCTGTGCTAGTCTTTTCAATTCTTCAAGGGCAGAGACCACATCTTAAACATCTTTGTCTCTCCCTCAACCCTGGGTACATGCCCTGTTCATGTAGGTGTTTTATGAGGAATGGATCAGTAAACAAGTGGCAATAGAAAGCTTTGGGGCACCCTGAAAGTTTTCCTACTCTCTTTCTTGCAGTGAAAAATAGTACTGGTATTGTTTCTGTCTTGTGCTAAAGAGCAATTTGACACAAACTATTCCTCTTTTGTTTTAAACAATTTTTTTTTTTGAGAGAGAGAGAGAGAGAGAGAGAGAGAGAGAGCGCACGCCTGTGCCTGCGAGCAGAGGATGGATAGAGGGAGGGGAAGAATCTTAAGCAGGCTCCACCCCTAGTGCCGAGCCTGGTGCATGGGGCTTGACCTCACAACCATGAGATCATGACCTGAGCCAAAATCAAGAGTCAGACATTTAACCAACTGACCACCTAGTTGCCCCCAAACTATTCCTCTCTAAACTCTTAACAGCCTTATGACATAGCTGGAAATCGTGTCCATTTTGCAGATGAGGAAAATGAGGTGGAGAAAAGATACACACTTGATGAGTGGCAAAGCCAGCACTAGGACCCAGGTTTTCTGATCCTTATTCCCATGCTCTATACCTCACTGCCTCCATGGAGAAGGGAATAAGACAGAATGCTGTGAAGATGAGCGTCAGATGATGTACAATGTTCCAGCTCAGGGGAGCCCTCTTGCTGGTTTTGGGACCACCTTCCAGAATTCTCCTTGGGCTATGGGCCCCTAGTTCTTGGAAAGTCTGCACTGTAGTATGGGTTAGTTGCTTGCCTGAGTTCTAAGAACTAACTTGGTGGTCTAGGCTATCTGAAGTTTCTATCGAGGGTAAGAGAATAAGGAGCATAATGTATATGGTTTCATTCTGTTCCTGACTCCCAGAGTCACACCACCTGCCCCCACCTCTGTGTTTCAGAAGACCAAACTTCTAAGTCAGATGTGGCAACAGAGACTAATGAAGGGGTCCCCTTTCCCAAAGCTTCTTATAAAAGAGCAGGCAGATGCCAGGTGCGCAAGAAGAACCAGGATGTCCAGACTTGGCCTTGAGACTATGTCCAGGAAACTGGGCCCCTGAAAAGGCTATTTTCTGACCAGCAGGAACCAAAGGGAAGCTCACATCAAGGCACAGGATGTATTCCTGGTCTGCTGTACCAAAAATGTTCAACATGGCGGTGACTGGGCGGCTCAGTCAGTTGAGCATCCGACTCTTGGTTTTGGCTCAGGTCACGGCCTGCGTTGGGCTCTGAGCTGGGTGTGGAGCCTGCTTGGGGTTCCCCCTCTCTCTCCCTCTGCACTTCTCTCTCAAATAAATAAAGTGAAAATAATAATAATAAAAAAAGAATGTTCAGCATGGTACTACATAGAGAGTAGCATCTAGCCTCGGGTCTGCCACATCCAGGCTGAATAACCTCAGACAAGACACTTAACTCTCTTCATCTCAGTTCCTAGCTGCAAAATGAGGCAATGCCTGCTCTGCCTGTTCCTCACTTTGCAGATTGAATGAGATCATGCTTGTGTGTGTGGAAGTGTTTGTTCATTCCTTTATTTATGGACCCAATGCCAAGGACAGTTCTGGATACTAGAGATAGAGGGATGAACTTTTCTGGATACTAGAGATAGAGGGATGAACTTTGTAAACTACAATTCCTACCCTGAGTGCTTGCCTTGCCTTCCTGACTATGGCTGTACTGGGCCAGAAGACCAGCAATTCTCTGGAGTCTGTCCCAGGATTCCGGTTAAGTGGGGATGCCGTGTCCTTAGCCAATAGTTCCCAGCAGCTGGCCAGCTGCATGTGCTATTCACCCTCTATAGCCCTGACTCCCATTCCCTCCCCCACTTCTCTGCTGTCTGTGGCCTGAAGCTCCTCTCTTTTTCCCCTACACCCAGGGCAGACAGATTCCTCTGCAGTTCTGGGAAGGAGGCACTGAATGCCGGTCACATAGCTTCCCTGGGTCTGAGGACTCCCACGTGTGTTTAGAGCTAAGGGAAAAGACGCTTTTGTCACAGTATGCACTGAAACATGATAGGGGAGCTTCTGGAACCGCTGGGCCCCCAGCAGCCTGTGGAAAGAGTGGGGCAGAGGAAGCCACATACTTGCTTCCTTACTCATGGAAAGCAAAGAGCCCAGGGGCTGCATCCTGAGGTTATAGTCTGTCGTCAGTAATGCCCTGAACAGAGAGGCCACGTTGGTCCCTCCAGTTCAGCCTCTGACCCCTACTCTTTCTCACCCTTTATGCCTCACAATTTCTGTTCCAATTCCTACCCCGCTGAAGTCAATTAGCTCAGATCTCTGCGTGAATATTTTGAGCCTTGGCCAAATTTTTCTTCATCTTTAACCCAAATCTGTCTTTAACTTCCTAAATCAGGAACTTGTGACCTTAAAGGAGTGTTGGTCCCGGCTTTCTAGACGTAGATTCTGAGTCCCCTCCAAGAACTAAAGCTAGGCCCTAGAAATTCTGCTTAAGTTACCGTGCTGGACGGCAATGGCTCCTTAACTGGAAGGTAAGGGGATACCTAGGAAGAAAGGACTGGAAAGGGAAACTGGAAACTGGTGGGTACTACCAAGAAGTCGATGATGTTTAAGGAAATACATTAAGCCAGGAGCTAGTATATTAAAAAACATTGCTCAGAAGAAAACCAACATAGCATCCATAGCCCATACGATGTATAATATCATGTGCTCATGGCTCTCCCGAGATGATTTCTATATGCTTCTCTGTCTGTAAAGCAAGTGCAAGCACTTCCCTTTCCATTACACAGAGAGGAAAATAGAGGGCTAATGAAGGGAAGTGAATCATCTGAGTTCATTCACTGAAAATGATGAGATTCAGAATTCACCGATTTTGAGGAAACTCATGACACATTTCCACCCTCTCCCCTCCTATTCTGAATCCTCACCGCCTCCCTTCCTGACCACCCTCAATCCCCACCCTCAGTCTCTTTGTCTTCCAAAGGTGCTTCTTTTCTCCAAACAGTGATTGATACTAGTGTGATGAGGCAGCCAAGCCCTGGGGGGAGGTCAGTTTCCTTTCAGAGGGCACACAGGATGAAATGTATGAAAGTCTGTGAGAGGAGGGAGCAGGGACCCAGCAGGGAGCCCCTGAGATAGGTGTGTTTGCAGAGTGAGTGGAAAAACAGCATGCCAGTATTCTAACCAGGAGGCTTCTCTTTACTCTGAAAGCAGTGGATGGTGAGAAGTGTGACAGCAGTTAAAGAAGACAGCAGTTAAAGACAGCAGCTAGAATTAAAGCAGTGGATGGTGGGAAGTGGAGCTGGAGGTGCCTAGGTGGCTAAGTTGGAAGAGCATTCAACTCTTGATCTTGAGGTCATGAGTTCAAGCCCTACATTGGGTGTAGAGATTATTAAAAGGAAGAAAGAAAGAAAGAAAGAAAGAAAGAAAGAAAGAAAGAAAGAAAAAAAGAAAGGCACTTAAAAAAAAGTCATTAAAAAAAAAAAAGGAAGAGGAAGGCTGTCCCCCCCAAGGAGATGTTATAATCTATCCTTTGTTAAAGATAGATGATAGGAACCAATTTTTATTTACTTAAAATTCTTTTTCAATCTTGGCAACAACTTCTAAGGAAGGTACTTTTTTTTTTTTAATTTACATCCAAGTTAGTTAGCATATAGTGCAACAATGATTTCATGAGTAGATTCCTTAATGCCCCTTACCAATTTAGCCTATCCCCCCTCCCATAATCCCTCCAGTAACCCTCTGTTTGTTCTCCATATTTAAGAGTCTCTTATGTTTTGTCCCCCTCCCTGTTTTTATATGATTTTTGCTTCCCTTCCCTTATGTTCATCTGTAGTGAAGTCATATGATATTTGTCTTTCTCTGACTGACTAGTTTCCTTTAGCATAATACCCTCTAGTTCTACCCACATAGTCATAAATGGCAAGATTTTATTCTTTTTGATTGCTAAGTAATACTCCTTTGTATATATACACACCACATCTTCTTTATCCATTCATCCATCGATAGACATTTGGGCTCTTTCCATACTTTGGCTATTGTTGATAGCACTGCTATAAACATTGGGGTGCAAGTGTCCCTTTGAAACAGCACACCTATATCCCTTGAATAAATACCTAGTAGTGCAATTGCTGGGTCATAGGGTAGTTCTACTTTTAATTTTTTGAGGAACCTCCATACTGTTTTCAGAGTGGCTGTACCAGTTTGCATTCCCACACGCAGTGCAAAAGAGATCTCTTTCTCCGCATCCTCACCAACATCTGTTGTTGCCTTAGTTGTTAATGTTAGCCATTCTGATAGGTGTGAGGTCGTATCTCATTGTGGTTTTGATTTGTATTTCTCTGATGATAAGTGACGTTAAGCATTTTTTTCATGTGTCGATTGGCCATCTGAATGTCTTCTTTGGAGAAGTGTCTATTCACGTCTTTTGCCCATTTCTTCACTGGATTATTTGTTTTTTGGGTATTGAGTTTGATAATTTCTTTATAGATTTTGGATATTAACCCTTTATCTGATATGTCATTTGCAAATATCTTCTCCCATTCGGTCGGTTGCCTTTTAATTTTGTTGATTGTTTCCTTCGCTGTGCAGAAGCTTTTTATTTTTATTTTTTAATGTTTTTTTAATGTTCATTTATTTTTGAGAGTGAGACAAAGAGAGACAGAGCGTGAGAGGCGGAGTGGCAGAGAGAGAAGGAGTCACAGAATCCAAAGCAGGCTCCAGGCTCTGAGCTGTCAGTACAGAGCCCAACGCGGGGCTCGAACCCACAGACTGTGAGATCATGACCTGAGCTGAAGTCGGACACTCAACCGACTGAGCCACCTAGGCGCCCCTGAAGCTTTTTATTTTGATGAGAAAGAAGGTACTATTATTTTCACCATTATGAAAGAGAAAACTGAAGCTCATGGAGTTTAAGCAGCTTACCCAAGGTCACACTATAGGTAGGTAAATGGTAGACTTGGGATTTATACTCACACCTGGTTGATTCCAGAATGTGGAGAACTATCTCTGAGGCAGTAATGCATTCTGTCAAGAAGGCGAGGGTTTTGGGGGTGCTTGTCCTTTTTTCTGGGAATCTTCCCACTTCTAACCACGGATGCTCTCCTGGGGTAGCCCCAGCTGTCCAAGTCTTGTCTGCATTGGTTCCTGACTACCTAGCTTCAGCCAGACTTTAATAAAAATGTTCTTCCTCTTATTTAATATAACCAGCCACAACTGGGTCTAGTCAAAGAAGTGATCACTGGGTCTTCTGGCTATGTTTATTATATCTAAGTGGATCTCTGGAACCATCTATGGCCAGTCTTCCCTTTTTGCAACCATTATTCAACCGTATTAAGTAATGGGGATACCCAAGAGTTCTTCTGTAGGGAAATAACAATAGCTTCTATTTACTGAGTGTGCATTTTATTTAGCAAGCATTGGGTAACAGCTTCATGTGCACTATCCCATTTAATCCTCAATGAGGGAGATGCAATATCATCCCTACTTTATGGGTAAGGAAACCAAGGCTCTGAGAAGTTAAAGTTACAAAGCTAACCCGATACCTGGCAAGTCAAACCTCAGTTTCTCACTCCAAAACTTGTGCTGATTATCACTACGATAGTGTTGTTGCTTTACCCTTCCCAAGGGAAACAATGCACCCTGTTGAATAGGTGCCCAGGAAATGGTAATAATAAACATTCACTGGGATGTCTAGGTGGCTCAGTCGGCTGAGTGTCTGACTTTTGATTTTGGCTCAGGTCATGATTCCAGAGTCATGGGCTCAAGCCCCATGGGATTCTCTTTCTCTTTCTGTCTGTTTTCCCCACTTGTGCTCTCTCTCTTTCTCTAAAATAAAAAACTAAAAAAAAATATTCCCTGTTATGTTATCTAACCTTGTCTGATGATAAGAATCACCTGACTTAAAGGTTTAAACAATACAGAATGTCAGGTTACTTCTGGGGAAATTCTAATTCATTGGGTCCAGGATGGGGCCTAGGAATCTGAATCCTAATATGCATCTTAGAAGATTCTTACCATTAAACAATTTGGGGAAAATGTCAGTTAATGCATAATTGGGACTGTTGGTTTACTTTTTTATGTGGGAATACCCAGTTAAGTCACAAACTTTCTATTTCCTATGTCTTCTACTCCAACCCTTTCCTTTGAAATAAGGACCAGTATAGAAGTGGGAAAGATCCAGGGCTGGAAGGCCAACTTTTGCGTAGAATTTCTCAGACAGGGATGAATCAAGAAGGGAATGTACACCTGAGAGTCTTGTGCAAACCCGGCTACCCTGAGGCAACTTTCCTGAAGAATCTGTTCTCAAAAAAGCTAATTGCTTCGGCACTTTTGTACTTGTTCTTTTTTTAGATCCTAGTGATAATTCCATTTTTAAAATGTCAGATGTTTGGCTAATGGAGGGACTTTTCTGTACAGAAATTGAAAGAATTTGGGGAATGAGAGTAACCCTGAAAGTCACGGCAGTGGATGAGAATTTGGTTCCCTAAGGTTCAGGAAAATTGGGAGAAACTGGGTAGAGGTGAGAAGATAGCAGAATTGAGAATATCTGTACTTACTTTCTATCTGTGATAGTTCCTCACAGTTCTTGTGCTGGCACCCTTCTGAGCTTTTTAATTTTTCCCTCTAGGATCTTCTAAGTAAAACTGGGTTTCCAGAGCATTGTCCCTCTGCAGGGAGGGTAGGAACCACCCTCAGCAACAGTGGGCCCAGCAGCTTGTGGGATAACCACAAAGTTTGCATTTTTAGTCAACAAGGAAATAACAGTGACATTCTCCCTGAACAGACTCTCTGCTCCATGGCATAGTGTCCTAGGATTTATTCAGTCTATGTCATGGCAGTCAGCTTATTCTATTTGGAAAGCAAACTCCAGCCCAAGTTCAAAAATAAAAGAATTAAGTTCAACTCAAGCTGTTAATTTCATACAATCAACCAAAAATTACTTTCAAATACCTAATGTGTACCTAGTGCTGGGCTAGACCCTAGGAGCACACAGAACATACGTGATCTGTGTCCTGAAGAAGTTTAAATCTGGTAAGGAAGACAAAATGCTATATATGAAACAATTAAAATGCTATTAAACAAGATGGTTACTATAAAAAAAGGAAAAGACAAAAGAAAAGAACAAGCATTGGCAAGATGTGGAAAAATGGGAACCCTTTTCCACTGCTAGTGAGATTGTAAAATGGTGCAGCCACCATGGAAAACAGTATGGCAGTTCCTCAAAAAATGAAACATAGAACAACCATATGATCCAGCAATACCAATTCGGGGTATACATACAAAAGAATTGAAAGCAGGGTCTCAAAGGGATATTTGTACATTCATGTCATAGCAGTACTATTCACAATAGCCAAGAGGTAGAAGCAACCTAAATGTCCACTGACATGAATGGATAAGCAAAACGTGGTATATACATATAATGGAAATTAATCAGTCTTAAAAAGGAAGGAAATCTTATCACATGCTACAACATGGATGAATCTTGGGAACATTATGCCAAATGAAATAAGCCAGTCCAAAAACAAACGAACAAAAAAGGCAAATACTGCATGATTCTACATATATCTTTAGATACAGAGGTATCCAAAGTAGTCAAATTCATAGAAATGGAGAATGGGAATTACCAGGGGTTAGGAGGAAGGGGGAATGGGGGAGTTATTGTTTAATAGGTATAGAGCTTCAGTTTTGCAAGATGAAGTTCTGGAGATCTATTGCACAACAAAGGGAATATACTTAATAGTACTGAAATGTACATTTAAAAATTGTTAAATGGTAAGTTTTATATGTGTTTTTACTATAATTAAAAAAAAATGGTCGGGATGCATAGATGGCTCAGTTGATTAAGCATCCGACTCTTGGTTTCAGCTCAGGTCATGGTCTTGTAGTTTGTAAGTTCAAGCCCCACATTGGGCTCCATGCTGACAGTGGGGAGCCTCCTTGGTTTCTCTTTCCCTCCCTCTCTCTCTCCCCTTCCTCTGCTCATGCTCTCTTCCTCTCTCTCTCTCTCTCTCAAAATGAATAAACAAGCTTAAAAAATTTAAAGTCAAAATGCTTAAAAAAAAAGTTAACATCAAATAGTCTGACCACTGACCAAAACTACAGTAAAAGTAGAGAACAGGCACACTGAAATTAGAGATTTCCTAGGCCTGAACAAATCTTAAGGGATGGGTCATGAGGGATTGGTAAGAGCACAGAAAAAAAGAAGTTCCAAACAAGAGTCCTGGAAAAAGACAGAAGCTGGAATAAACATTGTATATCTTACAGAGAGTAAATTTTATATGTCCTTAATTGTGGTGTGTGTATGCATGTGTGTGGTTGTGTGTATACATGTGTACACGTGTATACAAGAGTGAGAAATCTGGTGCAGTTAAGAAGAGTTTACACTGACGAGTAGTGAGAACAAAGTAGAGCTAAGTAGGATGAGTTCTGATTGTAAAAGTTCTTAAAAACCACATGATACCATAGACTCCAGACAGGCACTATAAGTTCTTAAACAAGGATGTGTATAAGGTTTTTAGTAAAGCTGAAAGTTCCTACTAATCTCAATTGAAACAAGAGAAGCAAAAGAGAGTGACCTAGATTGTGTATGGGCCTGGGCTGGAGGGAATGAGGGAAGGATACCCCCCAGAGCTGGGTGCAGTAGCTGAAGGGAGAAATGAAATGAGAGGACACCAGAGGGGAAGTGACAATTCAAGGGAATAGAGGAGAGCCCCTACAGCTGCCTCCATTCTTATTCTTCAGGAGCTTTTGTTTTTCCAAACTTGCGAGGTCATATGTTTTGCTTTAGAAGGAGCCTTAGAAAGGGGGCGCCTGGGTAGCTCAGTCGGGTAAGCGTCCAACTCCTGATTTCCGCAAAGGTCACGATCTCACAGTTTGTGAGTTCGAGTCCCACATAGGGCTCTGCACTGACAGCACGGGGCCTGTTCAAGATTCTCCCTCTCTCACCAAAGCATAAGAGACTCTTAAAAACTGAGAACAAACTGAGGGTTGAGGAGGGCACCTTTTGGGATGAGCACTGGGTATTGTATGGAAACCAATTTGACGATAAATTTCATATATTGAAAAAATAAAGATTCTCCCTCTCTCTCTGCCCCACCTCTGCTCTCACTCTCTCTCTCTCTCTCTCAAAAATAAACTTAAAAAAAAAGAGCCTTAGAAATTTCCTTTCAAGGGTTATACCATGAAATCCATATTTGAAGGTCAATACAATAGTCTCATGGGTTGGAGTGGGAATAATGAGGGTAGAGAGCCCCACTACCCAATCCCAGTGGCACCTGTCAAGTACAAAGGCCATATCTTGGAGCATAAGCCAAGAGCTTTTTCTTGAAGAAGATGGTGACTGCCCATGGTGAGGGCTGTGGTTTCAGAGTCAGAGAATGGAGTTCCATTCCCAGCTTCATTGCTGAGTCCATCTGTGCACCAGGGTGAATCACTTCCCTCCATAGTTCTCTCCTCTTTTGTGAAATGCAGGACATTTTTTTTCCACCTGCTTTCACGGAAGACAGAAAAGACAAAAAGAAAAAGAAATTTACACCAGGCACCTAATTTAAGCAAACAGGTAAGGACTGGGCTGAAGCAAAGCCCAGAACGTATGACAACGTGGGGGCTGGTTTTGACACACTTTGCTCTTGACATCAGAAGTCCATGGAGAGGACGTAAGTACTAAACAGTACAAACAAATGTTGCCCCAGAGGGTCTAGATTCTGGGAACATGAACTGGGAATCCCAACCAAAATTCCAGGTCTCCAAGTTCCCCTGAAGGAGTCATGAGGCTCATGCAGGAGGTGAATCACCACACCCAGGATCTGTCTTGGAGACCTAAACCACCAAATATGAGCCTCAGCAAAGGAAAGGACTTGATGCAAATAGATTGGGCACTGTAACTAGAATATAAGCTGTTCCCTTGGGTTCCAATGAGACCAAGAAACAATTTTGCCTAAGGATCTGGATGCTGTTCTAGTTCTGAGGTCAGTGGCAGGTCAAAGCCATAAAATTGGTCCCTGTGGAGTCCTATGGTCTCTGGTCTGGAAGACAATATGAATAAAAGAGCTCAGAAGATTGTGGGCCTGATGATATTGAATTTGTATTCTTCCCAAAGCCTGTATTATTTCTCAGTCCAACTCTCCGTAAGCAAAAGGCAGAGAGATGGGCAGCAGCTTGCCAGAGCTTGGAAGAAAGACCAGAAAGTACAGGGAGAAAGAAGGGTGGTGACTGCTCATCAGCGATGATGGTTTCTCTGCCACAGGGAAATGCCAACCCTCACAGTCAGGAGAGGTGCATGGGGAGTCCAGAGGGAGGAGCAGACCCTGGGAATCAGGAATGCTTGGAACACTGTATTCAAAAGAGATTTCATACTCCCCTTCATATCCATTTGTTTGGCTGTTATCAAAAAAGTGGAAAATAATAAGTGTTGGCAAAGATGTGGAGAGATTAAAACCCTTGTGCATTGCTGGTTGGAATATAAAATGGTGCAGCCACTATGAAAAGTAGTTTGGCAGGTCCTCAAAAAGTTAAACATAGAATTACCATAAGATTGAGCAATTCCATTCCTAGGTATACACCCAAAAGAATTGAAATCAGGGACTCAAAAAGAGACTTGTACACCATGTTCACAGCAGCATTATTCACAATAGGTGAAGTCAAAAGGTGAAGCAACCCAACTGTCCACCAACAGATAAATGGGAAAACAAAATGTGGCATATACATACAACGGAATATTATTCGGCCTTAAAAAGGAATCGGATTCTGATACACACTACAATATGAAGGAACTCTGAAAATTTTATGTTTAGTGAAATAAGCCAGACACAGATTGTATGATTCCACCTCTGTGAGGTATTTAAAATAGGCAAATTCATACAGACAGGAAGTTAAGAATAGAGGTTACCAGGGTTGAGGAGAGAGGGGATGGAGAGTCATTGGTTAATGGGTACAGAGTTTCTGTTTGTAATGTTGAAAAAGTTCTGAAAATGAATAGTGATGATGGTCATACAGCAAAGTAAATGTACTTGATGCCACTGAACTGTACACTTAAAATGGTTAAAAAAGTAAATATTATGCATATTTTACCATAATAAGAATAAATGAAATTAAAATGGTACATTTTATGTTATGTATATTCTACTAAAAAAGAGGGGGGATCCCATAACACAGGGATCTACCAGGCACTGAGAGTAAGATTCAGAGAAATGGGACATGGGAAGGTGGCAGCAATGATATTCAGAGTCATGAGCTGAGATGGGGATGGGGACTTGGAGGGAGACAAAGAGCCCTGCCCATGAAGGAGAAGGATAAAGTGTGAGAGTCAGAGATGAAAGACAGAGAAGTTGACCAAAATGGAGCCCTATTAGGGAGTAGGGCTGAGTATGGAGAAAGAAATGGGGTTTGGCAGGTTTAATTTTCAAAATGAGTCTTAAGTCTGGGTCTTTTCTTTGGCAGGCACGTGGATTTCCATGTTTAACCACTGCAGGGCTTGTGGTAGATGCTTCTGGGACCTTCATCCACTCTGCAGTGGTCTGCTGGCTGTTGCCCTCTGAGGCTTCCTGTCTCCTTTTAGAGCTGACAGACACCACAGTGAGTCAGTCCTACCAAGACTTGACTCATTTTTGACCCAATTTTAGTAATCAAACACAATACTCTAGAATTTGGCACCATGGCTCAAAAGGTATGGTGGGTATATTGTTGCAAGATCCAGGCTCCAAGCTGCTTCCTGTTGCTATTCCATTTCTTTGTAAAGATTGAAGTGAGCTACATTTAAAATCAGAGAGACTCGAGTCTGAATTCTGTCTTGCCCCTTACTAGCTATGAGTCCTTGGGCAAATTACTTAAACCTCTGAAAGCCATGGTTTCTTCACTTGTCAAATGGAACTATGGAGCTGTGTAGCCTTGGTGGGGGGATTAGATGAGTTCATGTATGAAGAGCTTCTCAGCACTTTGCTTGTCACAAAGAAATTGCTCAGTGAGTTAAGGTTATTATTATTATCGCTACTATTAGTACCCTGAGGTCTTTGATTATCTAGGATTGCTTTGCCCCAAGGGCAATGGAACCTTATTCTGGAACTTCAGTAATCCAGACGCCTGTAACCCTGGATTTAGAGCAGGAAGACCTGAATCTGATCTGGGATCCTCAATTTATTAACTGTGTGACCTTGGGCATTTTCCATACTCTTGGTTTCCTCATTTATAAGATGGGGATGATTACATAGAGTTGTAAATTTCAAATTAAATACTATCTGTAAAGGCTTTATAAATAACAACAACAACAACCAAAAAGCATGGATGTATATAATGTACTCAGAATCAGAAGCAAGCCTATTTCAGGGCCAAGGTTAGGGTCAAGATGGGAATCAAGGGTGGGATTGGCATGAGGGCTATAAAAAACAATTATGATAAGGGCACCTGGGTGGCGGCTGACTCTTGATTTTAGCTCAGGTCATGATTTCACGGTTTGTGAGGCAGAGCCCCAAGTAGGCTCTGCATCAGCAGCACGGAGTCTGCTTGAGATTCTCTCTCTCCCTTTCTCTCTGCCCCTTCTCCCCCATCCTCAAAATAGATAAAGAAACTTAAAATAAAAACAAACTGATCAAGATGAGTGTTGGCCTTAGGGGTCAAAATAAACTTTTGGGCTAAAATAGGGAGGGAGTCATGAGCAGGATCACAGTAGGGAGTTGGGTGGAGTTTTTAGTTTGGGCTAGGAATTCAGGCCGGATGGTGCACTCTGTCTGAGCCCTGAGGGATACAGCAGTTCTGTGCAGTGACTCAGAGGCGGCTGCACTACCTGGGATAAGGCACTAATCCAGAGAATTTGGTTTGGGGGAAAGTAGAATGCAGGACTTAACAAATCCCGAGAGACTTATAGAAGAGTAGGCCTTTAGGCAGATAGTCAACTGCAGTAGTTCAGTGACCTCATCTCCTTCATCCTTCTCCCCCTAATGAGCTGTCATATTAAGTACCATCCCATCTCCAGGCGTGTCCTGCACAGCGCTGGTCCTCACGGCTCTCATCATCCCTCCACATCTTCCATCATCCACCACCTACCTACCCATCATCATCCATTCAACAAAGATTTATTGGATACTCACTATGTGTCCAGCACTTTGCCAGATCCTGAGGATGCAATAATGATGGAGGCAAGAATGTTGTCTGTCCTCATGGAGCTCAGTCTAGATGGAGAGGCAGATAATGCAGTTGAAATTTCAATCTTCTATATTTGTGTGTGTTAGTGAGTGGAGGCAGGTTCTAAAATCAGTTCAAAGGCAGGGATTGCAAAATTATTCTTTTTTTGAGTTTATTTATTTATTTTGAGAGAGAGAGCAAGAGAGTGAGCAAGCACGAGCAGGGGAGGGGCAGAGAAAGAGAGGGAGAGAGAGAATCCCAAGCAGGCTCTTCACTGTTAACTCAAAGCCGGACAGGGGGCTCGAACTCACAAACCATGAGTTCATGACCTGACTCGAAATCAAGAGTTGGACACTTAACGGATTGAGCCACCTAGACGCCCCAAAGATTGCAAAATTACTCCTGAAAATATGTTAAGTCACCAGGACTTTGGCATTTAGAAGCACAAAAACCAAGAAATAACAGCTATTTCTCTTAGCATTTCAGGTATCACCTGAGACAGTAGCCGTCCAGATCTGGCTTTGAGGGAAGAGCATGCTTTAAATAAAGGAATTTCTTTGTTTCTTTCTCTTTCAGTTGAGTGTGTATAGTCGGGTTTGCATAAGATAACTGCATTAATGAGGGAACTCCAGTGTAAATACAAATTATACCAATATATATGTAATTATTATAAATATGTTAAGGAGGAATACAGTGCACTGTGACAATGTATAGTAGAGGGACATAACCCTCGTAAGGGACTGAATGATATGGAAGGTTCCACTGAGGAGGTGACACTTAGTCTTAGTCCTAGAAGATGAATATGAGTTAGCCTGTCATAAAGGAAAAAAAAGAACTTTTCAGGCAGGGATATTGACGTGAGGCAGAAAGGAGCTTCATGCGTCTTAGAAACTGAAAGCCAATTAGGTTGATGTAAGATAAGAAAGGGCCTCCCCAAGCCAGTCCACAAAGTGAAGACCTACTCTACACGCTCAGAAGCAGAGAGGGAAGATGGTCTGAAATTCAGAGAATTAAATAATTCAGAGTACAGGGCTAGAGAAACAGAAGAAATCAGTCAACATCTTTTGGAATCACTGGGCTAGCTGCCCTGTGAGATGCAAAGAAGACTAAGAAGTTATTGGAAACAGAGTCAGTGGGACTCACAGCTATAACTAGATATACACCAGGGGTCACAAACGCCAACACCCCAGAGGCTAAGTAGGTAACATAAAGAGTAAAGCAGGCTGAGTGTAGGACAACGTGGGGAAGGGAGTGTAACGACTATGGCAGACAGGAGAGCTCTTATCTTGTTTAAAGGGGCACCTGCCATTGAGCTCCTGCCAATTGTTGCCAAGTGAGAACTGAGGAGCAGTTTTGCTAAATCTTCCATATTGGGGCAGATGCTGTCAGTTCCAGCGTCTTCTGGATTTGGGAGCCCACTCTTCTCTGCTGTACAACAGGCTAGATGTTCCTTATGCATTAACACCACCATTGTCCCTTCTCCCCCACGCTGTAGCAGCTCCCAGCCAATAACTGCTGGTTTTGGTGGATAAATATGCTAATGCCTTTGCCTCTCAGGTGAGACAACTGTGAGACGCGTGTTCTACACTGGTTCCCCGAATGCCCCAGCATAAGTAAGCTTCAGATGCCCATATGGTAACTTCCTTGGTAACCTTGCCCTTCTACCATCCCTTCCCTGTCTGACTCCCTCACTCCCTAACTGGAGTTTCCTAGGATCACCTTCCAAATAAACTACTTGCAACTGAAGACTTGTTCTGGGAGAAACCTACGTAGGACACAAAATGTTAAGAAATGTCTGAAATCTGGATTTTTTTAATGTTAAAACTTTCCAATTGAAATTATGCAAGTCAACAAAAAAACAGGTTTAAGGGCTGGATTTGGCCAACAGACCATCAGTTTAGGATTCCTGACATTAACTAAGACTTAATCTTTCTTATAGCAATCACCCAGGAAAGGAATACACATGTCAAGAAAAAGTGCTTAAGGAAGAGTCTGATGAGAAAATTCTAAGAGTGAGACTAGTGCTGTGGGAAAATGACTGCTTAAAATATGGGGAATTAGGGAGGCTTCAGCAATAATGAATGCTACTGCGAGGTTGGCAGCTCCTGCCCATGGTTCCCTGCTGCAAGCCCCCTCGCAGCTAGCAGTTATGGCTCCCACCTGAGTTACACGAACGTCCTATGCGAAGTCTCAGAGCAGAGGCAGGCCCAGCAGCTGCCTGTACCAAACTGGTTCCGCAGCAAGAGTGGCAAGCCAGGACCTGCAGCTGCAGGGTCCTCAGAGTGAGACTCTCTTGGTTCCCAGTCAGCAACCCTTCCGAAAACTGCAAGACAGCTGCTGTTCTGCATGACCTGAGCCCAGTTCACCTGGCCTCTTGGTGCAAAGAGGGGCCCCCAGAATATGTGTTTGAGGAGTCAGTGGGGGGTGGGGAGAGCTGTGAGTCCCCCTCCCCACACTGGCACCTCTAGCCAAGCCAACTTTCTAGTAGTCATCCAATTCAGCCACCTAAAGTGCTGACAGGAGGCACTGTCATCCTCTGCTGCATAGAGGAAGACACACCAGACCCTGGAGGGTAGAGGGCTGCACCTAGCTGGGATGCCCAGACAGGCCCACGGGTGACAGGCAACGCCTTATGCCCCAAGCCATCTCCAGCAGTGTTTGCAGAGCCTGTGCTATTTTAGGTTCCTTTGTCATCACTGCAGGCAAACTGGACTGGAGGAGTCTGATTAGAAGAGAAAGAACCGGTTTAACAGAGCTGGGCTGGTGGAGGTTGCTTCCCTGAGTTGGCACCATAGCACCAGGCAGAAAAGCTTCTTCTGAGGCCCAGGACTGGGTTAGGATTCCAGCACTGGCTTCAGAGCTACTTGTCTGACGAAATAGGCAAAGAGGAGGACCTTGAGTTTCAAGGGCTAGCAGCTATCATTCCCGTCTTGGGAATAACCATGACAATTAACAATATCTGCTTAAACATGTACTTTAGAGTATATACATTACCTTCATAGATGTGATCTTATTTGATCCTTACTGCAGTCCTATGGACAAGCAGGTCTTACCCATCCTACCTTAAATAGAAGGAATCTGAGACTCACAAAAGTCAAAGTAAGTGACCTGCCCAAGATCACAGTCTTAAGAAAGTGACAATGGTGGGGCCTGAATCAATCACAGAAAGGGGTTTGGAAACCTAGATTTGCACATCTAGAGGTCTTCGTAGGAAGAGAGGAACTCAGGGAAAGTGGGAGAGCCTTGGCCTTCTGCTGGTGGCCCCAGGAAACGTGGCACTTCATGGATCAGTGGCTGAGAAACAGACCCATCCATAGAACCTGTTGGTGGTCTACACTATAGGGCAGTCACAGCAGGCCTCAGGGCAGCTTCCTCTCCTCTCCTAGCTGGTGGGTGCGAAGGGTTTTTCTGTTCCCCTTATGCCGCCCCCTGAGTCAGCTCTCTGGCATTGCCCTGGCATGTCCTGGGCCCCACGCCCAGGCAGTAAGGAGATGCTGGCACACTGCCTGGGGAATGCTGCTGTCTTAACTCAAGCCAAGTCCTAGTTACGACCCCTTCCCAGAGGCAGCCCAACAATGGCCACATGGGGAGATTTGACTTGTAGGCATGGGCGAGTCTTCCTCACCCCTTGGACTTCCTGGCATAGGTGGCATTGGGCATACACCTTTACCTAAGGGCCACAGTCTCAAAGGGGATTCAGGGACCAAATACATTTTGTAGACTGGCTGAGCCAGGCTGCTACCCCACAGCCCTGCTTGGGTTTCTGGTCACATCCAAATAGCTAGGGAGGGAGTTGCTTTTGGACAGAAAAGGGGAAAAGAGAGCCAAGACTCCAGCCTGAAGCTGCCTCAGCTGTTTCTGGGGCTCTGACTCAGAAGCTGCTTCTCAGGAATGTTGAGCACATGGGCCTCTGAGCCCCTTGTCCAGGCACAAGGGAATGAACAAGGAACAGCTGGGGTGTGGGGGATGTTTTACCCTCCCCTCTGTTCTCTGAGGATATCTCTCCCAGAGAAACCCCACTGGAATAGATTGAAGGCTCATCCTGGAAGGTCTTGGTCACCTTGTCCAGGAAGGAAGTCTCCTCAGACCACATCAGCCCCAGGGATAGCCCCCAGGGATGAGTGTCTGTGGCTACCAATTTGCACTTGTCAAAATGCTGCATTGCATGGGTGTCTGTCTTTACCTCTCTAGTTATATTCTTTCTCTAACTGTTGTAATTTCCTTGACTTAATGTTTCTGGATAAAAAGGGGTACCCTAAACAGAACATTCATTTGATAAATACATTGATTGACAAATCATCTGAGAAAAAGGAGCAAAGAAAAGAAAGAGGCAAAGAGAAATCAGTGAGAAAACCAGCTGTCTGGGTCACACCCCAAAATCTGGGGAACCTTTCCTTCCTAAGCAAAGCTCCCAGGCCACTTGGAGAAAGGAGAGAAAAAAAGCTGGGGAGAGGTGGCTTGGCACTTCCTTTCCCCCAGCACCCACCCCAACCCCAGACACCCTCAGATCTCCCAGGAGCCACTGGGAACCGTTCCACCTTGAGAGAGGAGGGGACTCCACAGTGATTCTCCAAATGTGGACAAAGGTTCTTATCTCTGTCTCTCATCTTTATTTCATTTCTCTAAAGCAGGTAGATATCCCATGGGATAACCTACTTTGAAATGAGACCCAAGGAGAGCTAACTAACCCTGGAACAGAAATCATGTTAGCAGTTTATCACACAATACAATATTTTTAGGCTTGTCTGCATACCTCCTTAGATCATAAGAGCTGGGATCATAAGAGTCTGTTTTGTTGACCAAACTAGTCCCAGGGTCTAGCATGCTACGTGGTACACAGCAGGTGCTCAGTAGTGTGCTCCATGCATGTTTCTTTATTTGGCTAATTGAGGAGCATCTGGAAACTGCCAGCATACTCCTGCTATCTAGCTGCCATCAGCAGCTTTTATTCTGGAGCTAACTCATTCCAGGTCCTGGAATCTGATGGTCTATTGGAAGAAACTGAAGCCAGGTACACTGATAGGCTGTCTCTGGGGCTTTGGGCTCTAGGACAGACTTGGTATTGGAAATGACTCCTGGGGTGGGGTCTGCTGAGTAATCCACAGCCCTGTTGTCTCTCTAAACCCAGGCCTACTGCGGCCCCTAGTGGACAAGCAGAATCACTACCCTTTTGGGGTGGAGGTCCAGCTCCCTCACCTCTTTGAAACCAGGAGCTTCAGGTTCTCCATCCTTGGACTCAGGGTCAAGAGTATACACCATGGCACCATCAGCAAGATAATGAACCATATCACAGCAATAGACAGGAGACATCAAACACGCCAATCCGTTAAAAAGCACCCATTATGTACAGTACATAGTACTCTGATAAAAGCATGAGGAGGGGGAAGAAGGAGAATCAGGAATAAGCAAGGACTCTGCCCTTAAGAAACCTATGCTCTAAGAAGGCAAAACTAAAATTTAAAGTAAGCAAACAGTGAGCCTGTTATCAGGTGCCAAACATTTCAAGAGCTGAATTCAGAGATTTAGCTTAACCTCTCTGTGCCTCAGTTTTCCCATCTGTAAAACAGGGATATAAAATTTACCTTGCAGAGTTACATGAAGTTTATAATAAGATGATGAGGAGAAAATATGGTGTTATTGTTCTTGCTCTTATTCAAGTAATCTACGTTCATCATAAAAAACTTAGCACATTTAAGGAAGAGTAAAATGTTCACACTGATATCATGATCAGAGTACTATTAATCCAATGATATACATTCTTAATGTGTTAAGCATGTCTACAGAAGCAGGGGCATTCTGTGAGTGATATGAAATCACAAGATTGGCTAGAATTGGCTAAGAAGTTATACATAAGCATTCATATATAATTCTGAAGGAAACAGCATTTCAGCCAAGATGTGACCTACTGAAAGCGATATTATTCCCTGCAGATTTCTGCACATATGTTCATCTTATCAGAGGGACATTACTTCATTACCCTACATTAAACAGCACCTCCATCCCCTTCCCCTACTTTGATTTCCTTTGTAGTATTTATCGGCACCTGACATATTAAATATTTATTTGTTTATAGGTTGTCCCTCTCACAAGAAGGTAGGCTTCCTGAGGGCAAGGATAGCCCCTATTGTGTTCACTGCTCTACCCCCCAGCACTGGGAAAAGAAAGGAAGAGAAAAGAAAAAAGAGAAAGAAAGAAAGTTGAAATATAAAATGAAGTTGACAAATGAAGTTGAACAAAGTTACTGAAGTAACTCTGGAGGGTGAGGTAAGCCAAGTCTAGGGTGGTGGGAGGGAAATGCAGAAGAAGGAATAGACACAAAGACATTTAAAGGGTGAAAAACACTGGTGCTGGTTCCTGATGACACACAGGATGAAAATAATAATAACTACCATTTATTTAGCATCAGGAATTGAGCCATTAACCTACAAATATTATCATTAAATTGTTATAAGGACCCTATAGTGAAAATTATGACATCTTTATTTTACCAGGAAGAAGCATGAAGCTCGGGGACTTTGAGAAACTTGCCCAAGGTCACACAACTAGTAAGTGGCAGAATCCACACCCACATCTGCCTCTAAGTGAGATAAGGGATGAGTCAAAGTTGACTCCAAGATTCTGAACATAGGTCATTGGCAGGATAGTCATGTCACTATCACAGCCAAAGGAACTGGAGAGAAAAACTGGTCAAGGCAAGAGAAGTAATTATAATAATTAATATTTACTGAGCCCTTAATATGAAAGGCACTGTTTTACTTTTCTCATGTACAAATAATGTACTCCTCATAAAACACTGTGAGGTGAGTTCTATCATCATCCCTATTTTGCAGATGAGAAAGCTGAGGCAGAGAGAAGTCACAAAATGCACAGACTCCCATAGTAAGAGGAGGAGCCAGGATTTATTTGGCTTTATTGTTCTTAACCACTATGTTATACTCTCTCTCAATCTGATTAATTTGGCTATGGATCATGTTAAATTTGAGGGGACAGCAAGACATTCAAGTGGAATCATCTGGTAAGTAATCATCTCTAGCCCAGATCTGGGATCTAAGACCCTCTGGAGTTGGTCTGGTCAGACAGTTGGACATTGGTCCTTCCTGAGGCCTAGCCTGCCTGGCCCAGAGCCAGATACTATTTACATCTTGCTGGTCCCCAGATTTATGTTCTTTTCCTCCACTCCACCCTCCCCTCCAGCTCACCTGACCACCCAGTTTCCCAAACACCTGCCAAGCACTCAGTATCTCAGAGTCTGATTCACACTCTCTTTTTTACTAGCAATGACCCCTCACCTACAACTCCATCTGCCAACATCCTTCCTTTCCTTTTAGCTCATCCAGTTTTTCCAATTGTTCCAACTGATCTGATTGCTCCCCCATTAAAATCCCATAGTACTTTGCTTTTTACCCCCCATGCATTTATTATTGAGTAACTACGATGCCCCAGGCACTTTAGAGGATACAAGATAAACATAAACAGACACAGACCCTACCCTTGTGAAGTCTGTAGTCACACAAACACATGTAAGATTACACTTGGGACAAGCGCTTTGAAGAAGTGGTGGATGGAACTTTGCGACTGCCATTCAGGGATCTGATGTAGTCAAAAGGCCAGGGAAAGGTACTTGGAGAAAGTGGCACCTGAACAGAGAACTGGAGGTTAGGCAAGGGAAGGGAAATGTGATGCAGGTAGCCATTTGTACTATGGTACTTATCTTTTGTTGTATCATTGTTTTATTATCGTGCTTATCTTCTTGCCTCCAGTGAGTAAAGCTCCTTTGAGGCAGGGCCTATTTCTGGCCCATCTTTTTGTCCCCTATAAGAGTTAGCATTGACGCCTACCTAGGGCTGTAAGACTATTGTCTAAATGGACTGAGGGGATATTGGCTGTCCCAGAACCCCTCAGCTGAACTGAGGACATTGGCTGTGTGCAGAACCCCTCAGCACAACATCCCCAAAACCTCAGGGGCACTAAGAGGTCACCCTGAGCCCCCCTTCACCGCCCTCTATTGTGGTAAATAAGGAACAGCATCATCTCCAGCTTCAGGACCATTTTTATGTCCACTCTTGATGAAGGTATCTTCTGGCATTGAGCTGGGGTTTCAGGTCTCATGCCTTTGTGAGCATGAAGGCAGCCTGCCCCTGAGAACTACCTGTGACCCACAGCTTGGAAGGAGCACCAGGGTAGTTGTACCAGGACAGTGGGGTTTACTGGGGTCTCCAGATCCTGTTAACCTACTGCTTCCCACTTGCCCTTTTGTTCCTGCCACACAGTCCTTCTTTCCACTCCTCCAATATACCGTGACCAATTTTGTTTCAGCCTTTTGCTGCAGTTCCTTCCACCAGGTATGCTTCTGCCCCACGTCTTCAAATGACTGCCTCTTTATCCTTTAGGTCTCCCTTAAAAGTCCCTTTCCAAGAGTATCCATGTTTGAGTACCTCAGTTAAAGAAATTCTCCATTCCTCCCTCACTCTATCCCATTGCTTTATTTTATTTTCTCTGTGGAACTTAGTCCAGTCTAAAGGGACCACTTTCTAGGCTAATTGCTTGCCAACAGTACAGACTGCATTACAGTCCATACAGGACTACATTACAGTCCAATGTAAGTTCCATGAGGGCAAGAATTTTGTCAGATTGTTCTCTTAGGTTCCCAAGTGACTGGAACAGAATAGTGAGCAACAAGACTAAAGAAATGAATGAATGAATGAATGAATGAATGAATGAATGAATGAGTGTCTCCTCTGAGTAAGTATCTGGATTCAGGACTAGGATTAGATTGGGACAAATACACCTTGGGTTTAAGATTCCAATCTGGATCCCATTGCTAGTATGATCATATCTATATTGAACCCTGCATGCCATTTACTTCTCTTCCACCTCAATACCCACTTTTTTTTCACTTCTCTTCAGTCACATCATCCCCTACAACATATTAGTTGTTTGCTCCTAGGCAAGCTACTTTCCTTTTCTTTCTCCCTCTCTTCCTCCCTTCCTTCTTCCCTCCCTCTCTCCTTCCTTCCTTGTTTTCTTTCTAAGTAATGTCTACACCCAACATGGGGCTTGAACTCAAGACCCCAAGATCAAGAGTCAGATGCTCTACCAACTGAGCCAGACAGGTGCCCCTACTTTGCTTTTCTAAACTCCAGTTTCCTCTTCTGTAAAATGGGGCTGATGGCCCGGCCACTACACTCATAGTGTGGTGGTGAGGGTTACATGGAATAGCATAGGTTAGAGTACCTAGTGCCTATGACTTTCTGGTAGCAAGCTCTCCCTAAAGGTTAACTACAATTATGGTTTTATTATTGTCACCACACCTCTCTTTCTCATTCATAGGCCTCTGGCTCTCCATCCCCTCCCTCTAGCATCCTGTGTGCCTCAGGTCTGCCCACCAGGGGGCCCCACATGCCACTCTTCCAGCCCTGACCATCCATCCCCAATGGTGCAGGCAGCTGGCCCCTTATCTCAGTATCTCCCTTCCGTCTCTGATAACAGCTTTGTCACCTCTCCTCTGGTGCTCCCTCTTCATCCTAAATGTCTCAGTTTCCTGCCCCCAATACTCCATTCATTCTACAAATAGTTACTGAGCACCTACTATATGCTAGGCTTTGTGCTCTGTGTTAAGGATACGAGGAGAAAGATCAGGTACCCTCTATCTTCAAGGAATGCATAGTCTCTAGGAGGATGGTGGAGGGGTGAGAGAGAGCCCTGACCTGGACTGGGGGTGGGAAGGCAGAAGGAAATCAGATTGTCCTTTGGAATCAGCCCTCTAGCTGGGAAATGGAAGGGAGTTCCTTCCTGCCAGTCCCTCAGCCCCTCACTCCAAATACTACAGCTCCTCACATTATATATATCACATCCCCTCCAAAATCTCATCCCCTGTGGCCAATCCTTCAGAGCTCAGCCCCTCACCTTACATTCCTCAGGTCCTCTGTTAAGAAATACTGTAGTCATTGGTTAAATCTGTGGTTCCTAACCCTTTTTTCAGTTCTTAGACACAGCAGGGATGGGAAAACACTCCTACTAAGGACGATTGCTATCAGGAGTAGTTACTGAGGTTGGTTGCAACTACTCTGTGCATTGTTGTGATTTGATGTGTCTTCCAGAGGAGAGAGGGGCATCCCTCACCAGGCCCCCTAGTTTAGGAACTGTTTATTTAAATGTTTTCATTTGTCTTTCTCCCTCTTTCTTATCCCCATTTTCATATGTTGTCACTAGGTTCAAATACCTCACCACTAATAATTTTCTCAGAGTCCTTGGAGAGAGACCATGACCTCATCACCCCTAATTCTCCAAAACTAGCCATAGAATCTTAGAGTTGGAGGGGACTTCGGAAGCCACTGGTCCAGTGAGTTTCAAACTTCTTTCAGGGACGTCTTTAAGCCAGGGACTCTTCTTCAACAAAACCTTACACTGAACCTCAATATATATGTTGAGTAGCTGCTGTGGCATGACCATGTAACCTGTACATTTCTGTGGAATATGGATTGAAAACTCCTCATGGGCACAAGGCTAAATTCTCTCCAAATTTATTTTACAACATCCCCCAACAAGTAGGTAACTATTGTTTGTTTCCAAAAGTGTCATCCCCCTTGCATTTAAACACCTCACTTTCAACTGCCCCATTTTCCTCAGGTCTGAAGAATAAGTACCTTTCTACTCTAAAATTGCATTCCAAAATTAGGAAGGGAGGCTTCTCTCATTCAGGGAGCAAGTCCCATGGTGCAATTTTTGGAGCCTTGAAAGAGAAAGAGCAGAGGAATGACAGAGGGTCCCACCCAGTGGAACCCCTCTGGTGATTATCAGGGCATCAATTTCCTGTGTAATTCCCTGTTCCCCATGCTGTGGGCACAGCCTGAGTGCTGGTGCTGCCCAGGGGACTTGCTGCAACCAGAACAGCACAGCTCGAGGACCCCATGAGGTTGCCATAGATACTGATGCGCAGGGAGCTGGTGAACTCGTTATTATTTATATGCATCTTCCTCCTAATTTCTGTGGGGTAGCTGGAGGTTGCGTAGGTACTACAGCAATGGGAATCAGGAGGGTGTGTATGAGGGTGTGTATTTGTGTGTGCACACAAAGGTGTCTATAGGCTCCGAATTGCCACTCTGGCCACGTCAGAGTCTGACTTGTTGACAGAAGTAGTGAGAGAAGGAGGAGTGAGAGAAACATAGGAAAAAGGAGAGAATGATTTGAGTTTTGTTTTGATTGTGAAGTCTAATTTTCCACTTTATTTGGATGTTTCTCAAAATGAGAGGCAGTGCCAAGCACATAGTAGGCAGTTGATAAACATTTGTTGAAAGATAGCTAGTTCCCCTTACACAGTACTGTGAGTCATCCCCAAGGCTTCCCCCCACTATTTTTTTCATCACTCTTCCTTTTACCCAGAGGCTCATTGCAAAGTGCTTTATATGGTTACCCTCAAATATCCAGGGTAGAACCCTCATGCTCAGTGGAGAAGATAGCCCCCCCTCTCACAGTAGGTACCTGGCAGTTGTAGTGCTGTTTTAACATTTTTTCCTGGGATACCCTAGGGGACTTTCCAGTAGCCCTAGTCTGTGCTTGTTCAGATCTCCCTCCATCTTCTCACTCCACCTTATATTAATGAATATTAAGTTTCAACATGAGGAGGTCGGGAACCAAGTTGTCCTGAGGGCTCGGGAAGGGCATATTGATGATTAATATGCAGCCCCTATTTCTGGAGTGCAGACTAGCTGTCACTTCTGCATTTAAGGTAGATGACAGAGGGGCGCCTGGGTGGCGCAGTCGGTTAAGCGTCCGACTTCAGCCAGGTCACGATCTCGCGGTCCGTGAGTTCGAGCCCCGCGTCGGGCTCTGGGCTGATGGCTCAGAGCCTGGAGCCTGTTTCCGATTCTGTGTCTCCCTCTCTCTCTGCCCCTCGCCCGTTCATGCTCTGTCTCTCTCTGTCCCAAAAATAAATAAACGTTGAAAAAAAATTAAAAAAAAAAAAAAGGTAGATGACAGAAACTCGGGACTGTTTGTCATCCCCATATATAATCTCATTGCATTGCCCTGCCCAAGTCCCACGCTGGGACTTGGAACCTGGCTTTCACCCCAGTGCTTTGAGATAGGAAGTGGCCTTACTCCCTAGCGCCTTACTTCCTGTGCCCTGGGGAGGGGTGGAGCATGGTGTACTGTCACCTCAGCCCTTTCCTCTGGCCCTCTCTGACCCCTTCCTAGACAATCTGTTAATGCTTTTCCTCTCCTATTCCTTAAATCGCCCCCACTGGGCAGTCTGGCTCTCCTTAGCTCCCAGGGCTATTGCTTAAGGAGAGGAGGGGAGCCCTCCCTGGGAGATTTGCTCCGCCCACCCCTCAGGGAGGCAGCCAGGGAGGCTGGAAAGCCTCTCAGCCTCTCAGCTGCCTTCTCTGTGAGCCAGCCTGCTGACAATGGAGGCCTGACTCCCAGTGGGCGTCCTGCTGTAATCAAGACTGAGCTGCAGCAGTTGGCCCAACTCCATCCTGCCCAGTTGGGGCTGGCCCGGGACTTGGGGTACACTTGCCCAGGGAGGGCAGGTCGGGAACCTGCCCAGCGTGTTTCTCCTCCACTGAGACAGTTATGTGCCTCAGTCCTACCATTCCTCTGACAGTGGGGACAGAGGAAGGAATGGTAGCTCCCTCCCCCTACCACAGCCCTAAGTAGTCCTTTCATTCCACAAATATTTCCTGAGGGTCTGGGGCTAAGTACACAATGATGAACAGAGGAGGCAGGGGCCCTGCCCTATTGGAGCCTACAATTTAGTGGGAAGACAAATATTAAATAATAATAGCTACCTCTGTTCTAATTAGGTGCCAGGAGCTCTTCAAAGTACTTTATGTGATTTAGCCCATTTAATATTCACAACCCTGCGAGGTAGATACTATTATTCTTCTCAGTTTTCAGATAAGGTACTGAAGCACAGAAAGATTAAGTGACTTGACCAACATCACACAGCTGGTCAATGAATTGCCCATACATCCAAGCAGGCAGTCTGACATCAGAATTCACTCTTTAGACAACCACATTCTAGCTCTACTGCCTCTCACAGCAGTAAATATATCATTACAAATTGTGATGGGTGCCATAAAATAAAAATACAGGGTGTGCTGAAAGAAAATGGGGATATTTTCTCCTTCCTTCCACTTGCTCTTCCAGCCCACAACTGCACAAAACGTTTCTAATCATTCCCACTTCATCCCTGCCGTTACTAGCCTGAGAGAGAACACTGTCTTATCTCCAAGGTTGGAGTGCAGGAAGGCAAAGTTCCACCTGCATCCTTGGCTCTGGCCTGGTCTCCCTGAACAAACCGTGCCTGAAGGGTTTTATCTAATAATGGCCCTGATGCTTACACAAGTCTAGACTATCAACTTCCAGAGGGAAGGCTGCTGAAAGCACTGGCTCTGCACAGGCTGGGGGCGCCGCCCGCGTGTGCAGTCTGACGCCGACTTTTTGACCTTGGCCTCTTCTCCACGTCGTATGAGCCGGTCTGGGGGCTAAAGACTGCTAGAAAACTCGGTGGTCCAGACCGGTACATATTCCCAAAACACACACATAGCACGCACATTCCGAGCCCTTGCAGGGTCTGCCCTGGGACAAACCCACAGGTCGCGAGGCTTTCGGCTCCCTCGGGGTGGCCCGGGGCTGGGACCCCCGCTCCTCTCTGCTCCCCTCTGCTCCCCTGAGCGTGCGGCCAGACCCGGGCGGCTCCCGGGGCGGGGCGGAGCCGGCGACAGAAGGCCCCTCCCCGGAGGCGGTCCGGGGGCCGGGCGGGGGGGGCCGGCCGGACTGGGGGCGGGGCAGGCGGGCGGGCGCGGGGGTGTCCCTCCCTCCCTCGCTCTCCCCGGTAAAGTCTCGCGGTGCTGCCGGGCTCAGCCCCGTCTCCTCCTCTTGCTCCCTCAGCCGGGCGGCGGTGACTGTGCACCGACGTCGGCGCGGGCTGCACCGCCGCGTCCGCCCGCCCGCCAGCATGGCCACCACAGCCACCTGCACCCGCTTCACCGACGACTACCAGCTCTTCGAGGAGCTCGGCAAGTACGGCCCTCACTCCGCCCGCCGCGGCCCCCCACCCTGTCCCCGCCGCCCGGGCGCTATGCGGCTCCTCGCCCCGCCCCCCGGCCCTGCACCGGCCGCTGCAGCGCCCCCTCGGCCCGCCCCACCCCCAGCCTTTCCCGCCTGCCGCCTCCGGGGCTCCCTCGTCCCCAGCTCTCTGCCCCGCAGCCCCCTCCGCGCCCTGCAGCAGCTGCCCAGGCTGCTGCACACCGCGCTGTCGCGGGGACTGCAGCCCCCGGACCGCTCCTCGGAGCCCTCCAGCCCCGCCCCTCCCTCATCCATCAGGCGCCCCCCATTCTGACCCCGCCTGCTCGCCGCGCCCCCTCCTCACCCTACTCAGGAGCTCACTCAGCACCCTGTCTCAGGTCCCACGCGCCTGGCACTCAGGACCCTCCCTGGCCCTGCGGCTCCAACCCCGCTGCGGTGCCTGAGTGTGGGGGGGATGTTTGGTGCCCGGCCCCGCCCCCCGCTAGTGATGCTTCCAGGATCCCAGCCCCGCTTCTGGGCAGTGCTGCAGCACCCCCTTATCCCCTCCCCCTATCCCTGCAGTGGTCCCGGGAGCCGCGCGCCGCAGCCGCAGCATCCCCCTCCCCTCTGCACTGAGCTGGCCGCTGCAGCAGCCCCGGCCCCCCCCCACCCCCACCCGCGGCGCCGAGCCCGGCCACTGCAGCCCCCGCCCTGCCCGCCCCCCTAGACGTTTCCAGAGCTAGAGAGTGCGAGCTCCCATTTGGGGGGAAAGTAGTGGAAAATATCATAGGGTTGGGGAGCTATTGATGTCTGAGATCCTCTCTTTCCGTGCTGTCAGTTGAGCTGGGGTGCAGTGGGATGAAGCCAGTTGTGGGGGCTCACTTTCCTCATCTTCCCCTATGATTGAGGGAGATTTCCCTCTCCGGATTATACCTTCTGTCTAATCTTCCCTTCCCCTACCCTCAACTATTCCCGCTGAGGGAAGGGCAGGGTCTCTGTCCCTTCTCCTGGTTCTCCTGGTTGGGACTGCAGAGCTGTCTGTGAGATGCAGCAGGTGTGTGTTTTAAGCATTGCCCACCAGCTCCTGATGTACAGCCTGAGGTTGGGGTGTTGCTTTGTCCAGTGACTAGATGTGGGAGTGGGATGTGGTGGTCCTCCATCACATCTGTTCAGTGTCATGCAGTGGCCTCATCCTTCTGCCCCACGTTGGATGGCGATGGTCACTATGCTGGTGTGTGTGATTTTGACTAAAGGGATGGTAATGCGATCATCGCTGTTCTCAGACCCGAAGCGTGTCTGTGTCACTCTGCTCTGCTCCGTGTCCCAGTTCTTTCCCCCTTCTCCCTCCAGGGGTGCTTTCTCTGTGGTCCGCAGGTGTGTGAAGAAAACCTCCACGCAAGAGTATGCAGCAAAAATCATCAATACCAAGAAGTTATCTGCCCGGGGTGAGTGTTCCCCCATCTTGGCCTCTCATTAGACTGCCTCGAAGGGCTATAGCCTCTGAAGATGTTCCAGGAATTAGGAGTTGTGCATTTTAGCCCCTGCAGAAGAATTGAGATTTCAGGGTTGGTTGACTTGGAAGCCAGGCAAGGAGTTGCATGGGGAACCAGAAGTGCTCAGGTAGAAAAGAATGAGAAAGATGTAAGACATGGAGATAGCTATGAGAAGGAATGGTCCCTGAAGGCTCAAGGGAGTTTGGTTTTTAAGGGAAGAGGAGATGTGGGGAGTGGTGGTAGCATGGAATGGGGAGCTCTAAATTTGGAGTCTCTGTGTTGGGGGTAGTGGTAGCCACCCCAGGCCTGTCCTATTCCCTGTGCCTCAGTGGTGACTTAGGATGGAAATGCAGTAAGTGAACAGCTCTGACAAATCCAGCCTCCCCCTGCCCACCAGGCGGCAGAACAGACTCCCAAGGGAAGGGAATCTGTAAACATCAGGGGAGGCTGCTACTGGCGAGGGCTTCTCGGGAACAAATCCTGCCAGATGAACTTGATTGCTTTTTTGATCAAATTACAAAGTTGGTGGTGCAGCAGCAGATGCAGCCTGTCCTGGGGAGAGGGTGATGCCTCATGGTCTGGAAATCTCAATTGCCTGGCCCGGGTGGGAGCAGCATTGCGTCCAGATCTGAGGATTGTGAAGGCCCAGGCCTTGGGGCCTGCTTTGTGAGATCCTCCCAAGTACCTGAGGCCAGGAGGGTGAGGCCCTGTCTTTCACACCTCGAACCTACACTCCCTGAACCTTGTATTGGGTGCTTGCCAAACTCACCTCATCTGATAGGTATAGACCCAGCAATGTGTGAAGTGCTATGTGAACAGGTCTAGTGAGTACAGAGGTAATGTGGATGGATCGTCATCGAGGGCGACAAAGGTTATTAGACTCAGAGAAAGGAATTAGTATGGGGCAATGGGATGCCACAAATATATTAGGAGCCAGGACAAACACCCTGGGGAAGGTGAGGACTGTGGTTAATAGTGACCCAGGCATCTCTGGGGTAAGAGATACAGTAAATGTCCCTCAGCATCAGAGAAGCTGTTAAATTCCACAGAGATGACAGTGGGCTTCTGTTATGTGTACAGTTGTTCTGGGACCTGTTTACCAAGGCTGTGTCTGCCTCCTGTCTGGGAGGGCTTCTCTTTATCCCCCAAAACAGAGCTTGTCTTACTGTCTCCTTCCCAGCTTCCACTTCTTGCCATTCCTCTAATTGGCTATGAAGTTGACTTATTTGTTTGTTTTCTTTCTCTCTGGGTACCTTGAGTCGGAGGCGATGGTTGCCATAGAGATATGTGGGCAGTCAGATGCCCTCCTCCCCTGGGGTAGGGGATGACACAGTGGGCTGGGCTCTTTGGCAGACATCCTCTGGCCAAGGGTGCAGGGTGCAGGCAGAGACGACAGTTCTAGAGTGCATACCTCCCTGTGCCCACGCAGCATAGCCCTGGTGCATCAGAAATGGGGCTGGTGTCTGGTGTCTCCAGTTAGTGATGCAATGCTTAGCGTTCCTCATCTGACCAGTGTCCTCCGACCCAGGGGTAAGGGAGGGAGGGACTCTAGGAACCAAACTCTAGGATGTGAAGATAGCTGTTGTGGTGACTTTGTGGAGCTGCCTGCCTTTGGTTGTCATTTCCTTCTCCTTTCCTACCCACCTGAACTTTCCTGACCTGTGTCATCATGTTCTATTCCCTTCCTCACCTCCTTTCAACCTTGTCTTGGTTTTCTGACTGACATCTTTCTTTCCCTGCCCAAACTGGATGAGGTTTGGTTTCTCTTTGATTTTTTTTTTTTTTTCCTCAAGGAAAGGATTCTTGTGTAAGATCATATGCTTCAGACATCAACTCCCCCTCTCTCGAGATGGTTATGCCAAGACTGGGGCTTTGTTGTATGGCTTGCGTGCCAGGTTAACTTAGGGACAGAGGCCTGGTCCTGGCTGATAGGCACAGGTGCCAACAAGACGGGTCAGGAATCTGTTGGTGCCAGTACCGTTTGGAGGTGGGAGAGTGGGAGGGTGTTGTCTTGGAGATGGAGGGACCAAGCTGGGGGCTGTGCTGTAGGTGTGGGCACAGGGGATGTGAGCTTGTGGAGAGTTGGGCCAGGGTGCCCACTATGCTGGTGCCCATGGGGTTAGGGAGTGAAGGCCGTGGCTTCCCTGTAGCCTCTCAGTTTACGCTGTATATTTTATAAAGGTGCAGCAGCTGGGGCTGGGTTTCACTCGTCACTGTCTGTCTGTCTAGGGCTCCGCAGGTGTTGGATTTCTGTGTCTGGGAATGTGGTGGGCCCACTGGAGTCATCCATGAGGGTCCGAAGGGGCTTGCTCTGTTTGCTGAGTCTCTCTGCCTTTTCCTTTCTTGTTTGTGATTTTCTGTGCTGTAAGTCGAAAGGAAAGAAAAGGGTATCAAGCTGCTTCTCCTTGGCATCCATGGTGAAGTGTTCAGGAGGCATGGGGAGAGATCACCTGGTCTTATGGGGGATCTGATATGGATGGGAATCCTTCTTTTGCTCTGTTGTTTCTTGTCATTGTGGCTTCAGAGGCCCACGTTCATAGCCGTGTTACAAGGTAGGGCGTGCGTGTGCCTGTGCATTGAGCACCGTCTTTGTCTGCTGGCCTGTCTACATAAAGTCACTGGAAGTCACATAACGTCACTCCCTTTGCTTGGAACAGTGATAGGTGTGGAGTTGGGGCTCTGAAGGGAGCCTGTGGTTCCAAGCTTAGCTCTCCACTAGGCTGAAGGAGGCATTTAAAATAGGCTTGGATGCAGGAGCTAGTGGGCCAGGTGATGGCAATGATAAGTCGTTATTTTAAGATTTAAGAGCACCCCCCAAGGAGCCTGAGCCCTTATGTCTTTTTTTATTTTTAAATCTTCATATTCCCTTCTTATCTTTATTCATATGCATATAGATTTTCACCTCGTGGAGCCTAACATTTTATATCCTGCTCTCTTGCTTACATCCAAAGCGTTTCCCCATATTGCTATAGTTGAAGGGCAAATGGTCCTTTCTTCTTCCGTAGTTTAGGATTTATCCTTGGAACAGTTAGCATTATAAGAAATCTCTGTATTTGGACCATTTGTCCGGATTCCAGTTGCTTTTACTACAGTGGATACTTGGCCTTACTAAGAGATGCTACCAGAAACAGTATTTTGAAATCTGTTACAGCACTTGCTATGTCTATTTATTTAGTCTGTATACCCCCTACCCCCGTGAAGAAATTTCTATTGAGGCTAAATGTAAGCAAGCTTTCCTCTTCCTGAGGACCTGTGAAGTGAGGGTAGGAACCATATCTATTTCTTCACTTCTGTGCAGGCAGGGCCCAACAAAGTGCCTGACACATACCTAGCCTATACATGTTGAATGAATGGATTCAAAGGACCACATAACCGGTCATGGTTGCTTCTTGGCTTTGGCTGTCAGGAAACTCGGAGCCAAGTTGTAGGAACCCTCGTACCTTGTGGCTGGCTTGGGTTCCCCCTTTGTGAATCCATGGAGCCAAGCTGTAAGCCTGACATGACTGTTGGAGAGGACACATGAAGTTATAGACCGTGCTTGGGGCATATATGGTAGATGGGCGATGTAGGAAGATAGTGTAGCTTATGATTCTTTCTTCCCTTCAGAAATGACCTTATAGGGCAATGTTGGGACTTCCTCTCAGCCACAATTTTCAATTTTAGTATGTGTAAGGATCACCTGAGTACTGGTTAAAAAATACAGATTCCTAGTCTCCATCCACAGAAGGTCTGGGGTTGGGTCCCAGAATCTAAATTTTACACAGGTGCCCTAGTGAATTTCATGCAGGTGGTCCCTCAGCCATGCTTTAAGAAATGCCATCTAAAATCAGTAACAGCATCAACAATCACTCTTGCCACATTCTCCGAGATTACCAGACAAACCTTGGCCCAGCCTTTTCTAGGTGGCATCTCTGCCTGTATGTGGCCATCTGTGCACATGGGCTTTTCTGTGATTAGGGGCCTCCTTCTGAGCCCCCAGATTGAGGTGTCAGTCTGTGTCCAAGCCTGTGGCAAGCTGAGTGGCTGAGATTGTGGCATGTTGGCCATCAGAAGGGCAAAGGCTGTCCCTTTCTGGGTCCAGCTGGCCCTGGGGATTGAAATAGGATCCCCCTGGGTGGTGCCAGCTGTAAGTCCCCACCCCCTTAGTGTTGGCCTGAGTAGCCCCCATGACATTTGTGTCCCCTGTGGTATCTCCAAATGAGACTTTCCTGTTAAGGATCTGGGTGAAGTGAGGGGAGGCAGAGAGGGGAGGGTGAAGCAGCAGTGCGGGAGGGGTAGAAGGAAGAGAGATCTATGCAGCACTGGAATGCCAGGACTCTGCGACTTGAGGAAGCATTTAAGGAGGTTGTATGCAGAACTGTGTTTTCCTCCTGAGGATAATAGGCCAGTCAGTTTCTGTTGACAGAGAGATGGGCATCCTGTATATAAGTGACTGAGCTCCACTGACTCGTCCCCCTAAGTGGATGAGAAAACAGCCTGGAGGTCCCTTCTCTGTGCCAAGGCTTATGCTGGGCCGGTTTTGTCATACAGTTACGCTGTGAGCTATGTGTCTTAGTTCATACACCACTGGCCTGTCACCCTGCCATCCTGTCCACCTTCCCAGAGTGACTTCGGGTGCTAGCCTCATGGGGTGGGGATGGAGGTTGGAAGGTGGCCCCATCCTTGATCTCTTCCTGCTGCTTGCCCTGGTCTCTTGTCAGAAGCTGTGTTCCAAGCTTCGAGGCTATGCTGAAACCCTAGAGGTGAGTGGCTGACCCCATTCTCTGGTGAGGCTACAGGCAGGGAAGGGGAGGCGTGGGTATGATGGGCTCCCGTCCCCATCTCTGTGCTCGCTCTCTGGACAGCCTTGGCAGGCCAACAAGGGCCTGATCCCATGGGTGCCAAAAGGGTGATGACAGGAAGAGATGGGCACTTTGCACCTCTTGAGTGCCTCTCAGCAGAGGCCTTTGTCATCTGCCCAGGGCCAAAAAGATCTGCCCCAGGGCCAGTGGGGAAACCAAGGCACAGAAGGTTGGTTTGTTTCTTTTGAGCTGTAGGTATGCCAGTGATTTTGCTAGTGCTCAGACCCCAGCATCCTTAAGCAGTGTGGTCTTCACTTGGCTCCTCCCTTTAAACCAGATTCTGGGCATTTTGTTCCTGTGATGAATGTTGATATATCATCCCCACACCTCCATCTAGGCCCAGAGCTCTAAGCCCAGTGGAGCAAATCCCTCCGTTCTGCTGGCTGAGGCCTCGCTCTCATCTGTACCCCCCCTCTCTGGGTACAGACCCTTTGTGGTGGGGACATTTCCAGCCACTCCCCACCAACACCGTCTCTGTTTCCTGGGTCCTATCAGCAGCGGCAACAGCTTCCCATCTGCTCCCCTCTTTTCTCCTCTCTCTCTTGCCCGCCCCCCGCTTGCTGCTGCCCTGGGAGGAGCTATTTTTAGGGGCTGCTTCCTGGGATGTTTTACTTGGGGCTGGTTACCATGAAGGAAATGTCACCAAAACAGTGGGCAAAGGCTGCAGGCACCCAGAGCCGTGCCGGGGGCATGGAGAACTCAGCGGCTGACCCTGTTCTGGCCCTGAGAGCATCCAGAGTGTCCAGAGGCAGAGCCCTGCCTTCTTGGACCTTGCTAGTGACCCCATGGGGATTTTCTCCACCCAAGCTGGTTTGGGAGACCTTTGCTATGGAACAACTTCTTGGTTCCTCTCTCCTTTCCCTCCTTAGTTAAAGCTTCTCTTATCTTACGACACAAAGGCCAAAGTAGGGCTTGGCTTTTTGTGTCACCTGGTTAAACCTGCTTGAGTTAGGACTGAAGAGAAAGGGAGAATACCAGATTAAGGGACAGAACCTTGGAGGTTCACATGAGCACATTTCAGGGCCTATCCCACTGTACTCATAGCCCTCAGCTGGTCCCGGGTGTGTGAGTGTGAAGGAATTGGAAGCCATGACCCCTGCTCTTACATGGTGGATGGACTTTGCTCTTAATTGGAGACTCTTTGCACCTTTAGAGTGAGATTCAAACAGGAAGGGATGTGGCATCACAGTGTCAGGATGAGGTCAATGGGATTGTGACTTGGGATTCCCACTGGTCAGTGCCCAAGGCCAGGGACTGTTAATAAGCAGCTGGAAATGCGGATAATGACACCAGATCCCTCTGGTGCCCTTGTTTCTTCTCCTCCAGGTGATGCCCCAGAGGCCAGACGGAGGTCTCTGCTGCTTAGTAAGGAAGAGGAGGGCACTCAGGAGGGCAGCAAGAGGAGACATTCCACTTGAAGCATCTGAAATTGGGCTTTAGGAAACTGTAGGAATCTTCTCATCGTTCATGTTGGGATCATAGGCACAGACCCTTGAAATACCCTTTGAAAAGTCAAGGATGTCATTGGGATTGGAACTTGGAGAGTGTCCTCATAGCCAGAGTAGAGCTCTGTGTCCTTTCCATGATAGAGGGTTGTGTATTTAGGTGGCAACAGGATCTTATGTGAAACTAGTGCCGGCGGGGTGCCTGGTTGGCTCAGTCGGTTAAACGTCCCACTTTGGCTCAGGTCATGATCTCGCATGGTTCGTGAGTTCGAGCCCCACGTCAGGCCCTGTGCTGACAGCTCAGAGCCTGGAGCCTACTTTGGATTCTGTGTCTCCCTCTCTCTCTGCCCCTCCCCAGCTCACACTCTGTCTTTGCCTCTCTCAAAAATAAATAAACGTTAAAAAAAATCTTTTTTAAAATTAGTGCTGGCACTTGTGGTTATAGAGAAAAGTCGCTAAATCAGTCATATCCCTACAGGGCCATGGAGGATCAATGGCCAGCCTTCCCTGGCCCCTGATCCTGTGATGGAAGGAAAGTGCATTTGGAGTAGGCTTCTCTTTTGGGTTTAGGGGAGAGGTGGTTCTAGAACTCTGCCTCCCCTTTGCCGTATGCTGTCTCCTCACTGCTTCCTCTTTTCTGTCTCGCTTGGCACTGACCCTCTGGTCACTCCTTGCTGCTCTTCCTGTGATGGGTACTTGGCCTGGACCAGGTCTGGACATACTTGGGCAAAAGGCAGGAGAGGCAGAGCCTCCAGGGATGCCTGTTTCTTGGGCCTGGCTCTGTCTGGAGGGGCTGTTGGGGAAGGCCCAAGCAGATCCCTGATAACAGCCACTTCTGCTTTCTGCTCCTGTTGCTACCTCTGCTATTGAGGGGGAGAACTTTGCAGAGAGATGTGGTTGGAGCTGGGCTGAAGGTCGGCAGGGGTGGGTCTCTCCATGGCAGCAGCACACAGGCAGGCAGGAAGTGGCCCTGTGCAAAAGCGGGAAGTGGCTGTTGTCAAACAGGAAGGGGGGGCTGGGCCACGTGAGGGGGCGGGGAATAGCCCGCTTGAAAAGTGGGTGGGAAGAGGGTCAGCCGTGGAAGGCCTAGGAACGGTGAGCTCCATGGTCAGTGGGAGGAGGGGTGTATCAAGGGAGAAGGCCACCTTTGTGACAAGAGCACCAGCTGGTGTGTTATCACCTTAGGATGCCCAGCCAGGCCCTTGACCTGCCACTGTGGACCAAGTCAGTTCAGTGGCCTCACCTCTTTTGGGGTTGTGATACTGTGCGTTAGCCAGGACAGCCCTTGCAATTGGGAAAGATGCTCTACAAACCATATTTGTTCCTGAAATACCACAGCCTCTGCTAGGGTGGAGCTCTCTGCTTTTTCCCCAGACGTAGACCAGTCCTGGAGGGGACTACAGGCCAGGAGGTGTGTGGAGGAAAGAGACAGGAGACAATAGCAGAGAGGCCAGGGTACCGGCTGGCTGTGTATGGTGTGAGGAGGCAGAGAGAGAATGGTTGGCAAAAACCACATGGTTCATTGAGCAGAGCTTCTGCATGGCAGGACGCCACAGCCAACAAAGGTGAGGCTGAGGAAGAGGAGGGATCCTGCAGGCAGTGGCACTTCCTTAGGCTTTCCTCTCTCTGAGAAGCCCCTGTTGCTAACCTTTCACCTGCAGGCTGTAGACACAGGCGGGCCCCACCAAAACAGGAGGGAATACCTCGATGCCCAGGGGGGCTGCAACAGAGCTGAGTCAGAGGGCTCTGCTGGTGTGTTGTGGACTCTCTGGGTGCCCAAGCTGAGAGAGAATGGGTCCAACTCTCTGTGTCTCTGGTGATAGCCACGGCTGAGGTTCTCCATGTGCCAGGCACCGTGCCGTGATTACCTCATTTAATCTGCAGACATCACTGCCTCTGTTTTCTTTCTTTCTTTGCTTTAAGTTTATTCATTTACTGTTTTGAGAGAGAGAGTGTGAGCTGGGAAGGGGCAGAGAGAGAGGGAGAGAAAGAATCCCAAGCAGGCTCCACACTGGCAGTGTGTGGATGCAGAGCTGGAATTCACAAACCGCGAGATCATGACCTGAGCCGACATCTAGACTCCGACACTTAACTGTCTGAGCCACCCAGGCGCCCCTGACTGCCTCTGTTTTAGAAGTGAGGACACTCTTTCCCAAGGTATCTATCTGGCTCCTTTTATCACCTCCATTAGGTCCTAATCAAATGTCATTTCCTTGCTGAGGCTTTCCGTGATCATCCTATTTAGATATGTACTATTCCCCTTCCCTGCTTTATTTTTCTACATTGCACTTGCCAAGACATTTAATGTGCCATCTAGTTCTTATTGTCTGTCCCTCCCCCAACCCAGCGCCACTAGAATATCACCTCTATCAAGGCAGGGATTTTTGTCCTGTTTTGTTCACTGCTGTATCCACAGCATTTAGAACAGTGCATGTCACATAGAAGGCCTCAGTAAATATTTTTTTGAATGCATGAATGAGGCTCAGATGAGTTTAATAGCTTACCTGATATAGCAGGGCTTGGACTCAACCCGGGGCTGTCTGGCTCCAGAACTGTTGTGTTCATGGATGGACTGCATGGTTAAGGATCAGAGCAAAGACGAAGGAGTAGCCTGGGGTTCAGAGAAGACATGGGGACTCAGCTTCTTGGAGACAGGGCTGAATTAAGTGGCTAACAAGGACCCTCTGGACGCTGGGAAGCTCCTTCAAGGAGCTGGAAGGATGAATCTGTGTCTCTCCTCCTTCTGAGTCACTGGTAAAGCCAGAGCACCCTTATTTTTAGTGCTGTTGCTCTTGTGGGACTGGAACCATTAGCCAGTAAGAGACTTATGGGAGGAGATAAACATTAATCTTACAGGCCTTCCCCTTAGCAGCCACCTCCGCATTGCAAGATGCTGTTCCTCTGCACCTGCCTGGGCAGCCATGCCCAAGGGTTGTGGGTTGGAGGGTGGTGAGGTAAGTGGTCAGAGAGAGGGAAGCTTTGGGGCTGGCTAGCTGGGTACTCCCATCCCAATTTCAGGGGCTGAGAGGAAGGTGGGGTAGCCCTGACATCCTTCCAGCCATATCTGGAAAAAGCAAGCCCCCTGCCAACTGGGCTGGGCTAGCACTACTTTCTCAACTAACTCTAGGGTCTGAAAGTCCCTGGGACTGATGGGTCCCAGGTGATGTGGGAGTGTGGGGTTACCTGTGGTTTTCTGGCTGCATCCCGGTTAGAGGTAATGCCAAACCTGAGGATAGGAAGGAGGGCCTGACCCAGATCTTTGGGCAGCTGGGATGGATTAGCCTGGGCAGCAGGAACTAATCTCTGCCTGTCCCCACCTCCTTTTTCCACAAAGCAGAACTGTTGCTAGAGGGAAAGTTTAGGACAAAACTAGGGGTGATTGGTGAAACAACAATTAGGAATTCCTTTTAGTCTATAATCCCTGCATTATCACAGACTACATTATCTTGGCAGGCCTGGGTCTGAATCCTAGTTCCTCCCTTTCCAGATATGTGATCTCGGGCAAGTTATTTAACTTCTCTGGGCTTCAGTGTCATTTTCTGTGAAATGGTGACCGTCATAGCACCTACCTGGTAGGATGGTTGTGGGAGTCATGGCAAGCTCTACAGAGGCTCTTTGCTATTAAGGTAGAGGTAGGGTGGGGAGAAGCCCTTACCAAGGGAGGCAGGAATTGTTTGGCAGATGGAGATGTGAAGGTACCTGCCTGGGCCTGGAGACGTTGAGGTGAACTGAGCTATGCCCCCACAAAGCCTGGAGTTTTTACGGGTTGCTCTTACTTTTCTTTATCCTGTCATCATAGCATCATGCTGGAGAAAGGGCTCTAGGCTCAGACCACCTGCATCCACTGCCTGCGACCTTGAGCAGGTTCCCTCAACTTTTTAAGCCTCAGTTTCCTCATTTCTTCACTTGTAATGTAATAGAGTTAATGAGATCCTTTACTTCATAGGGGTTTGGTGGGGGTGACATGAGATAATCTATGCCTCTGCCTGGCAAATAGTAAATCCTTAGTAAATAATGGTTGTTACTACTATTGATGCTATTGATAAACCCTTATGAAGCCTCTGTTATGGAAGGAACTCTAGGAAGCATCACTCAAAAAGATCCCACCCTTTAAAGAGCTTGTGACCAAAAGATGGTGGACATAATGTATGATGTGAACATTATAAGAAGTGCAGTGGAAGGTGGGGGGATGGTCAGGGGGAGGAGAAGTCCCATCTACTGAGAGGAACAGGGGAGACTTTGTGTCGGAGGGGGCTGTCTGGCAGAATTCCAGCAGGTGGGGTGGAGAGGGCTTCTAGGCCACCTTGCTTTGCATAGTAGCATCCTCTCTTTCTACTTCCTGGAGCTCTGCCTTCCTATGGAAGGAATTGACCAATGTTGCTTGCTTGCATCTGAGATCTCCTAGATTCTGGTCATTTCACCAAAGCAGAGTAACCCCAGTGCCTGAGTGCAAAGAGGTGAGAGCTCATAGCGGTGTATGGCCAAGCAGATCCTGGGGAGAAGCAGGATTACCGTAATAAGGGCCTCATAATAGTGCCAGCCTCATGGAGTTGTTACGAGAATCAGTTAAAAGCTGTTTCTGCCTGGTGTAGAAGTAAGCTCTCAAGAAATGTTAGCTATGGGGGCGCCTGGGTGGCGCAGTCGGTTAAGCGTCCGACTTCAGCCAGGTCACGATCTCGCGGTCCGTGAGTTCGAGCCCCGCGTCAGGCTCTGGGCTGATGGCTCGGAGCCTGGAGCCTGTTTCTGATTCTGTGTCTCCCTCTCTCTCTGCCCCTCCCCCGTTCATGCTCTGTCTCTCTCTGTCCCAAAAATAAATAAAAAACGTTGAAAAAAAAAATTAAAAAAAAAAGAAATGTTAGCTATGATTATTTTATCAAATCATTATCATCTTCATCATCATCTTGGTTGTCAGCAGCATTATGTTTCAGGGATGCTATGAAGATTCAGTTAGAGAATATATGTAAAACTCCTAGCACAGTGCCTGGTCATATAGTAGGTGTTCAATAAAACTTAGCTATTATTAGTATTTCTATCAAGAAAGAAATTCTGGACACCCTGGCCCAGTGAAATCCCTGCTATAGTGAAAAGGGTACCAGAGTTTTAGTTGAAGACCTGGATTCAAATCCCGACTCCACCTGTCACTAACTTAAGGTGCTTTCCTAGAGCATTACTTCATTTGGAAAAAGTGGTCATAATACCTATCCCTGGGATTGCTGTGACTTGCTGCATTAATTCAGCAAATTGTAAAAAGTGCATAGTTGGAAGAGTGTGAATAGCAAGGTGGCCACAAAGAGAATGGATGGTTGATGGTTTTTGTTTCCTCTCTTCTGCTTTTAGATCACCAAAAACTAGAACGTGAGGCCCGGATATGCCGACTTTTGAAACATCCAAACATTGGTAAGTGCTTAGGGTATTTATTGGGCATGTTGTAGAAGGCAGGGAGAACAGAGGTGCACTGCTTTTGTGTATGAAACCACTTCTGCCCCTGGGCCTTTGCCTGGTGTAATTTTTTTGTCCAAGTGGGATAGCAACTATGTCTTGCTAAGAATTCTGGGGCGTTCTAGTTTAGAGACCTGAGGGTCTCCATCCCTGCAGTGTTATTTCAGGGCTAGGATGTGAGGATTGGAACAGGTTTTGGACTCCCTTTCTTCCCCTTCTCCTTCCGTCTTTGGGCTGAGGTCCAGGATCCTCAGCGTGTGAGGCACTGGGCTAGTAGCCTGCCAGCATCCCTCACCAGGGGCCTTCCACAGCCATCATAAAAGGGTCCGGATTTTGTTTCTGGACTTGAAAGAGTTTTGTTCCTGTTAACGGTGTCATGCACACTCTGGGGGTTTCCATGGTGCTCCCGTTTATATTCCCCAGAGCCAGGAAAGCAAGCTGCCCACCCGCCTGGCTTCTCTGGAGAAGGGATGGCAGGGGCCACTCTCATGGGGAAGGAGAAAAAATTAAGAGGATTTCTCCCTGCTCCCACCCCAACTTGGGGGACAAGAGCACATTGTTGGTTGTTCTAAAGCCTGAGGAGGTTTGCCTGCCACAACCCACTCCAGCTCAGTTTTATATTGTTCAGCTGAAATAGCCTTTGCCAAAAGCGTTGGCCCTGATTTGGTGCTTCTTGCAGAGGGGACAGAAATTGGGCTGGCTGCAGCGTCTGAGCAGAAACCCCAGTCTCGACTTGAGGCAGAGCAGGGAGCATCTCCTAGGTTTTCCCTGAAAGCCCTGAGTCATCACAAAGAACAACACGTGTTCCCTGCTCCTCAGGCATGGCCTAAATATCGGGGCTCCCACAGTGCCCCGGAGGCCTCCCCCTCTGCTCTGTTGGCGGCCGGGGCTGTGAGGTGACATGCCGAAGCTGGATGCTTCCTCCGGAGCTACCCAGCCTCTGGTTTCCCAGACCTCAGGCTGGAATGCTTAACGTGAGCCCTTACATGGGAGAGCCGAGGTCGTACTCCGGCCCAAGGGGGAGAGGAGCAGCTCTGAGGTAACCAGAACTCCAACCATGCAGGGCTTTACAGATCGCAATCGGCAGCTTGGATTACACCTGAAGCAGATTGGCAGAGCCAGTGCTCAACTCTGCTGGTGCAGTGTGCTCCATGGAGCCAGCACCTCTCAGCTGAGGGGTCCTGGGCTTGGAACTACTGGAGCTCCCTGGGTGAGCTCTCAAGTTAGACCCTCACCTGAAAACAGCACAGTTGGGACCAATGTATCACCTTGGGTAGGAGAGAAGAGACAATGAGAGGAATAACTAGACCAGCAATCGCAAATTCAGGAGTGTTTTGTTTGGCCAGCTCAGTGGTCTAAAAATATTTTATTATTTGCCAATATTTAAAAACGAGATTTCACATTTTGAAGAAAAAAAAAAAATTCTGTTTCCCAGTCTTTCGAATCAGACATTGTGGCTCTCCTGAGCCTCCATCTGCTCGGGCTGGGCAGCGGCTGTCCCTTGAGCCTGCTGGTCACCGTCGTTTGCCACTCTCTGGTACCTCATGTTTGCACTGATTGCCATAGGCTTTTGATCTTGTGACCTCTAACCTAGAAGTTCCAGAACAGGAAGAAAAAGTGTGTTGGTAGCTAAAGCCATCCACAAACACAGAAGCATTTTGATGTTCCAGTCCCAGGTCTCAGGGTCTGAGGACAGCCACTTCCTTTCCTTAGGCTACTTGTGACCAACTCATAGAGTAATGATGAACTGTTCTCATGTAGGGAGGAGAATATAGGGTGGGATAAATGAGGCAGGAGGCGGAACCACCTCCTGGTTGACCTGGTTGACCCTAGAAGGGTTGAGGTAAGATGAAGACAATTGAGAAATGACCAGGAAGGGCAAAAATGGGATTCTAGCTGAAAACAGTCATACCCTTCTTTGTATGCATTTCTAGAAATGAAATATATACTTTTGACCTTTTAGACCTTACTTTGGTTTGGTAGCTCTTTCCTTTTGATCTACCTGCCCCCAGCTCTACCTGGAGACCGTCTGCCTCAGCCATCTGCTCTGTTAGGGGGCCAGCGAGACCCAACCCAGGAAAGGCATCCTCACTTCATCAGCATCTGATTGCCTAGAATTGTGCTTCGTGTCATGAATGTTCCCAGATCCTGAGGGATGTTGGTCTGAGGCCTTATTCTGGGGTCAAGAGCAGGGAGAGGGAAGGGTGAGTCAGGACAGTGTCCTGGGAGAGCTGGCTGGCCAGGCTCTCTGGCTTCCGGTGGGAACCAGGGCTGCTAGAGATGTGGTGGAACTGTGGATCCAGGAGGCGGGGGTTGCCATGGATCCTGATCTGGCTTGTGGCGGGAGAGGAGGCAGTTTTGTGCCCTAATTCACTATTCTTCTCCTCTCTTCGCTGCCCCCTCCTTCAGAGCTTTGGCCCTTTTGGCTCCAGCCTCTTTAACTCCATCCCGCAGGGATACAAGTGGACCAGCCCGAGAGTGGTGCAGAGTTGAGGATGCTGAGAACAGAGAGCACATGATCACCCTCTGGTTGCTGTCAGACTCGGAGACCCTTGAATTCAGAAGGATATTTGGTGCAAGGAGCCAGGCATCCCCAGTTTTCCTCCCTGATAGATATTCTATCCCAGAGGTTAAAAGCCTGCTGGAAGAATGAACCCTACTGTAAACTGTGGAGTCTGGGAGACGATGATGTGTCAGTATAGGCTCATCGATGATAACAAATGTGCCGTGCTGGTGGGAGATATTGACAGTAGGGGAGGCCATGAGTGTGTAGGGCAGTTGGTATGTGGATGCTGTCTGTACTTCCTACCCAGTTGTGCTGTGAACCCTAAACTGCTCAAAACAATAAAGTTTATTGATGAAAAAAAAAAAGCCTGTTGGTTATGAGGCATTAACTGCAGAACCTAAAACATCTTTGGGAGAGTGGCCAGAGGTGTGGAGTTGAGAGGAGGAGCGAGCAGCAGTACTGTCTAGTCTGAGTGGAATGTGTGCTACCTGTGATCTGCTTGCTCCCTGCTCTAAATTCCTCTAATGAATAGACTCTGTCTTCCTTCGTGCTGAGCTGCCCTGGGAGGTTCAATCACAGTCTAGGATTATGGTTTAGAGCAGCACTACTCAAACTTTCATGTGCTCATGAATCATCGAGGGATCGTGTTAAATTCAGATTCTGATTCAGGAGGTCTGGGGTAGACCTGAGCTTCCTCGTGTGTAGTCTCCAGGGTATGCCCACACTGCTGGTCTGTGAACCATATATGGAGAAGCAAAGTGTGTGGCTTTGGTATCATGTCTTCCAGGTTTGAATCTGGGATGTGTTGGTCTGTAGCTGTGACCTGCAGCAAATTATTTAGCCTGCCTGCACCTCCATTTTGTTATCTGTGCCTCTTCGTGGAGTTGTGAGAGGGCTCCGTGAGCAAAGGAGGCCTAGGAAATAAATGGAAGTGATGAAAAGGGAGATTCTAGCCCCCAGAAGTGATCTTCCCTAAATCCTCAGCCCCAGCTCAGTTTGCAGATTATTTAAGCCAGGCTGCCATTTACCTTGGACCCAGGGCCATTTAGCTAACAGTAAGTGTAGCAAAAACAGGTGCAAAGTAAAAGAAGAAAACATTGCATCATGACCAAGCAGCTCCTAAATCTCTGCTCCAAGGGGGTTCTTGCCCACCTGCTCCTAGATGGGGAGGGCAGCCAGAGTCTCCCATCAGTCCCCCGGGAAGCAGGACCTCCTTCCCACTCTGCTATTGCTGCAGACACTTTTAACAGTGACGCTTTTTCCAAGCCAAGATTTGCTAGTTAAAATATGGCATGTTTTGGGGTGGTTTTTAAGGAATTGGAAATAGCCACAGCACTTGGGTTATGGCTTTGTGAGTGCTTGGAGGTACGAACCATCAAGTAAAGGTATTTAGGTGTTTGGGCTGTTTTTTCTTTCCACAGTGTTTAAAAAGCAGTAATTAGGTTTATATCACTGAAATGCAGTAAATGCTTTATAGTCCTTTTCCAGGTCTTCCCGTCTGTGGACTTAGTCTAGCCCTCCTTGGCCTTTGACCATGTAATTACTGTGGAACGGGCTGGGTGATTATTTTATTCCGTAGCATCCTTTACTTCTACTTCATAGCCCTTAACACAGTAGTGCTTAGTTACATATTTGTGTAAGTGCTGGTTTAACACCTGTCTTCCCCACTGGCCTGGAAGCTCTGCAGTAGCATGGCTGGGTTTCTCTTCCTCACAGCCATATTCATGGCCTGTTCAGCCATGCCTGTTTCAGGGGAGCAGGTCGGAATGGCCGGAGTTAGTGGGGACAGGTTGGAGCTCCTTAGCCTAAGAGGACAGAAAAAGTGACTCCCTCGCAGGCAATTCTACAATGTCAAGAATCTTGATGTCAGTTTGTTTTGGTTTCAAGTCTCAGTTCTGCCACTTAGTATGAGCTTGGATGAGTTCCTTTCGGAACCTCAGTCTTCTCGCCTGTCAAATGGGGGTAGTAGAAGTACCTTTCTTAGAGTTCAATAACATAACATATGTGAAGCACTTGGCACAATGTCTAGCACATAGAAACAGCCCAACTAAATATTAGCTGTTATAACTTGGATCGTTATTATCAAGATTCTGCTAGGGAGGCACTTAGAGTTGTGCAGTCAAGTTTTTCCCTCGTTCTCAGTTCTCCTAATTTTCTTTGCAAGAGAAAAAAAAGTATCTCGTTCAGGTATGGGGACTTGTGCACCTGTCCCTTCTTGTCTCAGTGGTACCTTGCTCTGGGGCACACATCAAAGCCATTCTCTGGGCTGGATTAATTTTCCATTACTGCTCTTCTCTTCTGATTCCCCTCCCCTGCTTCCTCCCACCTGGGCTCTGTGTGTGGCCTTCCTGGAGAAGAGCAAGCGCCAGTGCCTCCATATCTCAGCATGGGCATGGGTGCCTGTACTTTCTGCCCCATTCTCAGCCCTGCTGTGCTAGCCTAAGAGGCAGACACAGGGGCCAGGGGCTGGGAGAGGTAGGGCCGGGGGGCAGGATTCCCCTGGGAGTGGTTGTTAGCATCCTACCTGCTGTACTATTAGCTTACTGTCCTGCTACTGTTAGTCACCTCCCTAATGAAGCTGGTCTTTAGCTTCTGGGACAGCTGATTTCCAGGGGATTATTTGTATTACACACTTTAATGCTTTTTAATAGTGAATTTTTAATTAAATGGAAAGTCCTTTTGGAAGCAAGGGAGCAGCAGCTGCAGCAAGACTTTGTGTGCAGCCCCAACTTAGACCAGAGAAGCACAAGTGAGGAGGGGGCTGGCCGGGCTTTGGGGGAGCTCGCTTGAGCACGCCTGGGTTGAATAGCCTGGGAGGGAAGAACGGGTCTGGCTGTAGCTCCTTCCTTCTGTCATCTGGGGGCCTAAAGAAGTGTGAGCTTGTTTGCCCAAGTACAGGAGGGAACAGTTGGAGGAGGAGGGATCCTGGTAGTACCACCTGCCTTTGATCCCATTGGTAAATCACAGAGATACTGAGTTTGGGGTAGAACTTTGGGTAACCGGATCAGATCAAATAAAGTAGGCGATATGACAGTTGTTGGGCCCTGGATCTGGCTCTGGCAGGTCTGCGTCCTCATTTGTCAACTGAGAACGACCACAGAGCTATAGTAACGGCTAAGTGCCTATATTTTATGTTCTGGCTGATCTTGCTGTGGTGGGAGAGGATGTAGGGAAGCCCCTTGGCCCTGAGGAAACAGTCTGACACTGGAAATGGAATCTGTCATTTGGGGTGGTTGGCAACATGGAGCCACCAAGGAAGAGACACAATGACTTCTGTGTATCCAAGATCTTCACTGGCCGGTTTGGTGTCAGGCCATTCCTAACGTGCTCTGTGAGTTGCTCCTGAAACCCCCGAGGATTGGCAAGGGTCAGACAGAGGTTCCCCATCAGGAGAGATCAGGTGAGGGAAGGGACGGGAGCAGCTGGGACATTCAGCCAAAGCATCTCCTTGTGTTTGCATTAGAATGGTGCTCAGGGGTTGGCATTTAGGCCACAGGTGGCTTTGTGGGCAGAAGCTTGAAAAGGAGACCTCAGAAGACATTAGATTGGTTTTTTGCCCAGGAGCTCTGGAGGCGGGAAGTGGGAAGGGATTCTGCTTGCCAGCCTTTTCCTGCAGCGGGTGAGTTGCCCTAGTCTGCTCATTGCAGTGGCCTCCTGGACCCGTCTATGCTGCTGTCATAAGTGCGTTTGCGAGTAGTCTCTCTCACAGTCTCCATTGCTCTATTGCCTGGCTGTGTGGGCTACACTGCATCTCTTATAGGAAGCAGTGGTGTAGACCAGTCTTTGGACTCAGAAAGAGCTGGATTTACATCTTGACCTATTATATCTTTGGCCTTTGGTAAGATACAACATCTCTGAGCCTCCAGCGTCCTCATCTGTAGAATGGGAGTGGTTGTCCAGAAGAATAAACTCCTCGGAGGCAGCTGCTATGTCCCTAAATTCCACCATCCAGCACAGAATCTGACACATAGTAGGCACTCAATAAATGCTTGTAGAAATACATAATGTATGCAAAGAGCCTAACCCAAGGCCTGGCATGTAATAAGCACTTTAATAAACAATTATTATTGTCATTGCCTGAGTTTGCATGTTGCCTCCCATGCTTACCATCCATTAGCCTCACTCCACGTGCCTTCCTGCTGGACTCTACCTTTCCAGCTTTTCCCCTTGCCTTTAATTCCCCTTTTCCCATCTACTCCCGTAAAAGAGCTCTCGGGCTCATCCATCTTGTCATTCTTTGTTCCTCTGCGGTCAGCATCCCCAGGTGGTCCTTGCTCTTGCTCTACGTTACACTGTCATGCATCATATCCCAGGACCACCTCCTCTGGGACTAGCACCTCTGGGAAGGTTCCTGCTTTTCTGTCTTATTTCTTAGCCACAAAGCTTCTATCTCTTGCCTACGTTTGAGGCAGTATGAGATGGCAGCCAGAGCACTGGACCTGGGGTCTGGTTGTTTCTCTGTTCTGTGGCTGTGTCACCTGGTCTTGGGGGGTGATGGGCATGTCGCCACTTCTTACTGCCACTCCTTCAGAAGACCGTCCAGTGAGGCTGACAGGCTGGGACAGGGGTGGGATTGCTGAGGAGGAGAGGAGTAGGTTTCCAAGGTTTCTCTCTGTTAATCTCTGTCCCCATCTCCTCTCTTGCAGTGCGCCTCCATGACAGTATTTCTGAAGAAGGGTTTCACTACCTCGTGTTTGACCTGTAAGTTCCACTTTCTGAGGGTGTGGGGGCCTTTCCCTCCAGCTGGCTCAAGATGAAGGCTTGGAAAAAGACCTAAACTGGGTCTTCAGCCTCTGCTGAGAGTCCCTCTCCTTTAGCCAAAAGAAAGGGTTTGAGTTTGAACTTCCTCTAGTAATGGGCAGGTTGCTCAGGGGACCTCATTGCTCACTCAGTATCTCCCCAGGGCTCTGAACCCCCGGATGGCATTACTCTTGCATTTCTGTTCAGCAGCACACCTTGTGCAAATGCTTTTTTCTTGTTTCTTGGTGTGTGGTCCTTAGTGGAGAAATAGAATACAGCTCTTCACATGACCTTAAAAATTCTGGGAAATTGAAGGTGGCTTTTATTAGTCATAAACTGGACTCCAATTGGTCTCTCCTCCACTTTGGTTGTGGTTTAATATCTTAAAAGTGGCTCTTTACCTCCTGGAAATGCCTCTCTGGTATTTTCAGGATTGGGTCTCTGTGTCCTTGGTCTCATTATTCTTCAACTTTAAGAATAGGTCTGTCCTTCTTGGGTAGCTGTATATCTTAGTATTCATATTGGTCTCAAATAAAGCTATGACTTTCTGAGTAGATTGATTATTTTCTCCTAGATCTCTGTATATTCTTCTTTGCCTGAGTGTTAACTAATCTGTAGGTTATAGAAACAAATGTGCTGGAGAAAAGGAGGGCCCACATTACCCCAAGGTGAAGCCCCATGTCATTGAAGGATCAAGCATGTTCTGGGTTCTCAGATGAAATGCATGTAGAGTTTGGATTTCTTTAAAAGCTGTTCCTTGGTGTGACCTGTTTGTTTCCTGTTGGATGCTGGTATTGGCCAACTGACACTGACCTACCCCCTTTGACTCTCTCTGTCTGTTGGTTGCAGTGTTACCGGCGGGGAGCTGTTTGAAGACATCGTGGCCAGAGAGTACTACAGTGAAGCTGATGCCAGGTGAGATGGGCGCCCTAGAGTTCAGTGTGAGTCTTGGCCACGTTAGGGGGGGCAGGCATTTTGCCTATTTGAATAGTCTTTGGGGAAGATCAGAAGAGCTCTTATCTGGACAGAGATTCTGTAAGCTGGACCTGGGTTGCATTTGATAGGTGATGTTAGAAGTTAAAAGTTCAATACTCCCAGATCCGTGTTTTTGTGAAGCATTTGCAAGTCTCCTTTATCCTTTCACTCTGGAAATACCTTTTCTTTGCACTACTGTGTACTTGCAAGCCTGCCCAAGGGCCCTCCCTACCCTGCTTCTTTCCTTTGACAAATTTTACTGTGTGCAAGGCATCCTGGGAATGATCCAGAGATGGAAGAAACATGGCTTGTGTTCTGAAGGAGTGTAAACATCTGGGCTAATAATCCAACCAGGAACCTTCTTGGCAGAGATTCCATCCTGGATCACTTAGTCCCTTGACCACCATGACCAGCCCTGATGTGGGGCTCCTCAGGCTGGAGGACTGTTCCTTGGTCATATCCCTCAGTCTTCACCCCCGCCCCCCCCCCCCCCCACGGAAGCCCACAAAGCTCTTAGGTGCTTGTGTGACCTGTATTTCCTGCCTTGGCTCCTCCCCCAGCCCTGAGATTTCTCTGAGGGTGATGTCCATACAACCTGGTTTTGATCATCCTGCCTACAGTTTATCTGGCATTTGTGGCAGCTCTGGCTGCCTCTGGAGAGTGGGGGAGTGCAGCTTCCTCACAAATTTCTCAACCCTGAGAGGCCAGCGTTTGCTGATCAACTTCAGATGCTTCGGCCTCGGGGAAAAATTCTCAAGTGGGGAGATGAATTCCAGTGCCAGCAGGGGAGGACCAGACTCTGGGGCAGGAGGAGGCGGTGATAGCTCTGGGAGCCTGGCGGGGAGGAGGGAGAGCTGGCTAGGGGGAGGGGAGGGGTTGTGTGTGACTGTACCAGTGGGCTTGGCCTGGCTCTGCTGGGACACTTCGCACTTTTGCCATTTTTGGCCAGAAGGCTCTCCCTGCTAGCCTGGCTCTGTTCTAATTATACATTTCTGTGGAGACTCGCCTCTTCAGCTCAGTCTTGAAGTCTCTTTGGCCTACTCATGGGCTGTGTCCTGAAGGGAGGCCTGAGCCTCAGCCTCCAGGAGCCTGGTAAGACCCCTTGGCTCTTGTGGAAGCCCCAGAATCAGATTTTAGAGGAAGGAATAAGAAGTCCAGGACATCAGACCAGCACCCCCGGACACTCTGCAAGCCTGCTCTGCATACCTGGTAGTACCTCCCGGCTGGCTGGGGTCTCATTCTCTAGGCTCAACTTCAACACTACTGATGTTTGGGACCAGATAATTTTTTGTTGTGAGGGCCTCTCCTGTGCATTGTAGCATTTTAGAAGTATCGCTGGGCTCTACCCACTAGATGCCAGTAGCATCTCCCCACCGCTGAAAAGGGATTTACCCACACCTTAGAGGATGGCTTGTGAAAACCAGCAACGTCTCCATACGTTACCAGATGTCCCCTGTGGGCAAAATCATCCCCCACTTTTCACCATTGCTCTAGATCACCAATGCTCTCTGCCAGGAGTTTGACTGCAAGTGTGGCAGGATATTTTGGAAGGTGGATGGCCTGATTCAAGAAATAGCAGTTGCAGTGCCTGGCTGGCTCCAGTGATAAAGCATGAGACTCTTGAGGTCTCAGGGTCATGTATTCAAGCCCCACGTTGAGTACAAGCCCCATGTTGGGCGTGGACCTTATTTTAAAAAGAAGAAAAGAAAGAAAAGAAATAGTAGGTGAAGGTGACTCTGGGTTAGTTTGTTTTTTTTCTGTGGAAAATCATCACCAGAAATGTTCCTCAGTTGCCCTGTTTGGAACCTTCTTAAGCACATCGTTTCTTTTTTTTTTTAATTTTACTTTTTTAATTTACGTCCAAATTTGTTAGCATATAGTGCAACGATGATTTCATAAGTAGATTCCTTAATGCCCCTTACCCATTTAGCCCATCCCCCCTCCCACAACCCCTCCAGTAACCCTCTATTTGTTCTCTATATTTAAGAGTCTCTTCTGTTTTGTCCCCCTCCCTGTTTTTATATTATTTTTGCTTCCCTTCCCTTATGTTCATCTGTTTTGTGTCTTAAAGTCCTCATATGAGTGAAGTCATATGATATTTGTCTTTCTCTGACTAATTTCACTTAGCATAATGCCTGCTAGTTCCATCCACGTGGTTGCAAATGGCAAGATTTCATTCTTTTTGATTGCTGAATAATACTCCATTGTATATGTATACCACATCTTCTTTATCCATTCATCCATCAATGGACATTTGAGCTCTTTTCATACTTTAGGTATTGTTGATAGTGCTGCTATAAACATTGGGGTGCAAGTGTCCCTTCGAAACAGCATACCTGTATCCCTTGGATAAATGCCCAGTAGTTAAGCACATCATTTCTTAAAGGTGTCTGCGTCCTGGGTTTTATCTTTATAGTCTGTGTGCTACCAAGCACAGTGCCTGTAGGTTGTCAATAAATGTTTAAATGAGTGAGTGTACCTCCAACAAAACAACTTAGGTATAGTTGTACTAGCTTTCCTAAGATGCCACCACAAGTCTCTTCTCCGAGAACAGAGTTTCTATAGGGGGAAAAAAGAAGGAAGGGATTGGATGGTCTCTCTTTCTCAGGAGTGTCCCCAATTTCCTGGAAATGGACTGGTTGTACTGGGCCTTTGCAGTCTAGGGAGGCCTGGTAGACTCTGTTCTGGTCTGTCCTCTGCCATTATCTAGTGGGAATCCCTGGACAAACCTGTTAATATGCCTGGACCTCAGTTTCTTCTGTAAAATAGGTTGAACTAGATGATGTCCAGAGTCCAAGGTTTTAGCTATTGTTCAGTGATTCCCTGTGAATCTGTAACCCAGACTTACATGCTTTAATCTGTAGTGAGTGGTCGTGGATGAGTAGTTTAACCCTGCACTGACATTTCTTTTCCTTGTGCTTTTACAGCCACTGTATACATCAGATCCTGGAGAGTGTTAACCACATCCACCAGCATGACATCGTCCACCGGGACCTGAAGGTACTACCCAGGCTCCCCCTTTGCCTTCTGCTTGTGAAGCATAGGCGCCACCTGGTGCCAGGGTGTGGTACTGCGAGGACCCAAACAAGGCTTCCTCAGGGCCAGAGGGTGGGTGCCTCATAAGGTTTTTTTTTCCTTATACAGCCTGAAAACCTGCTGCTGGCGAGTAAATGCAAGGGTGCCGCCGTCAAGCTGGCTGATTTTGGCCTAGCCATTGAAGTACAGGGAGAGCAGCAGGCTTGGTTTGGTAAGAGTGACCCTGTCTTCCTGGAATGTGGCCCCCGCCCTTCCTCCTCTTCCTGATCTGCTTTCCTCTTTCAGAACTAGAAGCCAGACCCTTAATGGTCCTGGTCTCCTCAGAGACTGGAGAAGGGGGAGGGTACAGAGCGTCCCCCTGGCCCTACGTGACTCAGTACAGTGAGTCTAGCTGTTGTCAGCACAGCATTCTTGCTGCCTCTGGGGAGGAATGGGAGCTCCTGGTAGGCACACGGAGTTGCCCTCTGATTTTTATTCTGGGCACTACAAGAAACCCAGCCTGCCATCTCTTGCTGCCCACGTGCTGAGAGCTTATGTAGCAAAAGCAGCAGGAATGAGAAGGGACTCGGGGGAAATTGCTGATGTGGTTTTAATGAGAGAGAAAGTGGGTTCAGTGTGCCTCTGCCCTCTCTTCTGCTACAGGTTTTGCTGGCACCCCGGGTTACTTGTCCCCTGAGGTCTTGAGGAAAGATCCCTATGGAAAACCTGTGGATATCTGGGCCTGCGGTAAGCCCATTCCACACTCTCAGCTTTTTGATGTTAAGGGCCCTCAACTTCCAGTGATGGTGAGAAAGAGGCATCGCTATTCCTCGTGGGCCCCACAAGTGTCTGGTGTGTGTGAAATCACGGTGTTTGCTCTAGTGCCCCTGGGATGGCTGTTCTCATCACTCGCTCCTCCCCAAATACTTCCTGGATTATACTGCATCCTTCCTGAAGAGGGATTTACGCACGCCTTAGAGGATGGCTTATGCCTAAAGAAATCCCTGATGTGGGCGGTGACACTGGGAGCGAAGGATAGCAGGAGGGGGCTAGTGGCACAGCATTATCGTCTGCCATCCACTTCCACCTCTGATATAACCTTGACTTTCTGCGTGGCTGAGCCCTGTGTGGCTTTTCTTGGTTCCTCAGTGAAGTAGGTGAGTGACCCCGATGACCTGTGTTCTGTCTCGTAGGGGTCATCCTGTATATCCTCCTGGTGGGATACCCTCCCTTCTGGGATGAGGATCAGCACAAGTTGTATCAGCAGATCAAGGCTGGGGCCTATGATGTAAGGACTGGTTTGTTCATGACCCTCGGGCTCTGTCCACAGGAGGGGACATGTTTAGTATGTCATGGGATATGGGGAGTGTCTGGGGACTTTGAGGACCCAAGGATGGGCATACAGGTCTCAATTCCTGCCACACCCTATCCCAGGAACAACTTTTTTGCACAGCCTTTCTTGGTAGTTATAAAATTGAGGAGCGCATGGAAGCTCTTTGATCCGTTATTTGCAAAGAATGGCCTGAGAGGTGTGATGTGGTACATAACATAGGGACAAGAAGTGTCATGGCTCCTTCCACTGCAGTGCAGCCTTGGGCACATTGTTGAGCCACTGTTTCTTTCTAGTAAGGAAAAAGATGGGGTTGAACCAGAAGATGGGATTGCTGAAATCCCCTTCCCACTCTGATCTGATATCCTGGCATTCTAACCATGATTCTATCTTCCTCTCCTAGTGTTTAAGTTTTGACACAGGTGCTGGGATGCCCCAGGGCTTCTCCATCTCTCTGCCAGGGAGGTTTAGATAGCACAGAATATCCCACTTATAGGAGTTGGAACGAAGACAGAGCCTCCCTTTCAGAGTGTGGGGCTCACAGATTTCATATGTCTCCTTTCCCTCTTCCTGCTTAGTTCCCATCACCAGAGTGGGACACGGTGACTCCTGAAGCCAAGAACTTAATCAACCAGATGCTGACCATAAACCCTGCGAAGCGCATCACAGCTGACCAGGCTCTCAAGCATCCATGGGTCTGCGTAAGTGTCTTCGCCTGAGGTGGAGGATCTCAGAGATGTCAGCCTTCAATATGCCTTTAGTACTCTCCTCACCCTCCTTTTTATGAACAGAGAATAATTCTGGGCCCTGAGCAAAGACCCAGCAGAGAGGGAGGGGGACTGGGTGGGGCCCAGGAGGGATTCAAGGAGGCAGTGGCCTAATTGGCTTCAACCTGTCTCTCCCCCACTTACTTGTCAGGTGTGATTTAGTTCTGATCTTGAATGAAAGCTTAGGTTGACCCTTGCAGACTCTAGAGAGTTGATGGTAGAAAGCAGCTGGCACAACCCAAAGTGAATTACCAAGCTTAGGGTGCATATTCAGCTCTCAGCTGTCACACAACTCTAATGGGAATGTGACAAAGACCCAACAAATAAACAAAAGGGGGCCTCTGGGCAGTTAAAAAGAGCATCTTGAAGTTCAGTCATAAAGCTAGGAGAGCCTCCAGGCTGTCAATGTGGATCAACATATTCTTTTTCCATGAACACTTCTATAAAGCTGAAATCTGTTTTTTTTTAATATTTTTTAATTTTTATTTACTTTTGAGAGAGAGAGAGTGCAAGTGAAAGCGGGGGAGGGGAGGAGAGAGAGGGATACACAGAATCCAAAGAAGGCTCCAGGCTCTGAGCTGTCAGTACAGAGCCCGATGCGGGGCTCGAACCCACAAGCCGTGAGATCATGACCCGAGCCCAAGTTGGACGCTCAACTGATTGAGCCACTCAGGCACCCCTGAAATCTGTTTTCAAACAAAGAAGAGGATCTGGTACAGTTAGGCCTCCTGACAACCATGGTGCATTTATGTATTTGCTTTTCCTGTGTTTACTGAGTGCCTCTTCAGTGCCAGTCACTGTGTGGGTACTGAAGATAAAAAGATGAGTAAAGCATGGTCCCTTCCCCCCAGAGATCTTAAAAATTATCTGGGGACCTAGGCACTCAAACAGCAGCCATTCTGCAATGTGACAAGTACATAAAAAAATCTAATGAGTGCACAGGAACTCTTGTTATCTGGTGAGTAGTGAGGTTACTGAAGGCTGCATGGAGGAGGTGACCTCTGTCCTGGTTCTTGACAGCTGGCTGGGAGTTCCTCAGGATACAACCTGAAGACAGAGGTTAGCATGGGCCAGGGTGAAAGGCCATGGGAAATTGTGGCAAGTTTAAGGAATGTTAAGTAGTTTGGTTGTAGATGAAGATATGCCTACAAAAATGCAAGAGAACAAGGCCAAAAAGATTCCATGACATACAAGTCTCTGCCTAATGAGTTTGGATTTTATTCTGAGAGCACAGGGAACCATTTAAGGGATTTAAAGAGGGAACGAAGGGGCGTCTGGCTGGCTTGGTCAGTGGAGCATGTGACTCTTGATCTCAGGGCTGTAAGTTCAAGATCTATGTCGGGTGTAGAGATTGCTTAGAAAAAAATAAAATCTGAAGACAATAAATTACAAAAAAATGAAGAGGCAATGAAGTACACAGTTAATAAAGGTCACTTTGGAAGCTTTGTAGAAAATGAAATTGAAGAAGAAAGGAGGCTGGGGCAGAGGGCTCAGGAAGCTGTCGTAATTGTCTAAGCAAGACCAGATGAGGTCTTAGCTAAGGGTAATGATAGGAGACTGAGTGGTGTGGCAAAGAGTGGACAGATTTGGGAGATATTTGGTAGACAGAATCAAAAGGATTTAGTGACCAGTTGGATTTAGGGAGTGAAGGAGAGAGGTATCTATGGGGACTGCCAGATTTTGAGTTGGTAATAAGCAGAGGGTTGTACCATTCACTGATTCAGAGGAAACCCAGAGGAAGAGCCAGTTTGTGAGAAAAGATGATGATGTTAGTTTTATACATATCGAGTGTGGTGTCTGGGGACCTCTAGCTGGGGACATCAGATGGGTGGTTAGAAATGTGGTTCCAAAGATTAGAAAAGAAGTTAAAAATTGGAAATGTGGGTTGCAGTCATTTCTGTGTGGGTGGTGTTGAAATAAATGGGATTGTTTCTATGCTGATCGAATTCCCATTATGGCTTGTATTTGCTTCAGTAAGAAAAGAGACGGCCACTGAACACCAGCAAGTAAAGACACAGTTAGAGGAGCCAGCAAAGAGGGCTGGGAATGAGAACTTCTGTGGCCGAAGGAGGTTCAGGAGCAGGAGATCCTAAGAAACGAGGTCTCAATAAGGGATGGTCTGCCACAGAGAGTCCATGATAAAGATGGAGAAGAATCCATATGCTCTGACCAATCAGAAGCCATTGTTTCATTATTTCACTGACAGAGGCAGTGGAGTGAGAAACTGAACCCTTTCTTCAGTGAGGGAAGAGGGAATGAGGGTGAGGAGAGAAAGAAATGGTACTGTATACAGAAGATGATGAGTCAGGGGAGTTTTCTATTTTTGTTTAAGGAGAGGCTTGAGTATAATGTATAGAGAAGAATATAGTCTTGAATAAAGGATTAAAAATATTGAATACTTGAAGAAGCAAAGGTTGGGCTAGTAAAAAGAGGTTGAAATCAGATGAAAATCACTTTGTGGATGGGGGTCTGAAGTTGAAGGAGTTCTTGTGTGATGATCTCTCATTTCTCTTTGTGGAAACATTTATGCTTTGGAGGAGGAAGTGAAGTTATAAGACTCAGGAAAGGGAAGAGGAGGTTGGCAGACTTGCTTTGGGAACCAGGAAAAGGAGTGGGCCAAGGATGAGGGGAAGGATTATGGGGCAGCCCCATGGAGGGGCACCAGGCTGCATGTTGTGGGATTTATTTTTCTAGCAAACTAGCCAAGACAGCAACAGCAAAGGGAGGAGGGGGGCAGTGAGCAACTTAAAACAGATACTCAAGAACTGGGGATTATACTATGTCCTGGGAGTCATTCTCATAGGCCCCACCCTCCACCATCCTATATAACTCAGTAGCTCCTGAGGACATCACTCTATTAAAATATTACATAATAATTGATGCTTGTATTGATGACCCTGAGTCATCAAGGAAATCATTGTAAATCATCATAATTGTAAATCATTTCCAGTGGACTCTTTAAGGAGGAAGGAAGTTAGCAGTGATACACTGAAGAGAAATTACCATCCAAAATGATGAAAAGAATTGGTACTTCAAGGTGAAGACCCTTAGCTTCTCAGATCAGCTTTCAGGTCCTTGTGGGGGTGTGATGAGAGGGGCTCTTGGAAGGGATGAACATTCTCTGTAGAGAGCAGGAACACTGCCTGTTCTCTCACGGCTCAGGAGTGCAGTACGTGCTCAGCCAGCAGTTGCTGAAGGAGTTACTGCATGAGGATCACAACACACAGGATACTCTCTTCCATTCCGTAGCCTCCCATTTCCCAAGGAAGGGAAGAGTGCTGTCTCATGCACCCTCCTCATCTAGCATCAGTTATCAGTGATGTTTTCATGTTCGGATTTTTGTCCTTATATAACCTTGAGTTCGGGATAGTGCTTTTGTTGTAAAAGCATTTCACATCTATGACCTCATTTTATCTTCAGATCAACTCAGGGGTGGCTGAGCACAGAGCCAACAGTGCTAGGACTAGGGTGAGGGGCAGAGGACCTGGCAGGAGGGCTCACAGGCCTGTCTGTTTGGGTTCCAGCAACGATCCACGGTGGCGTCCATGATGCATCGTCAAGAGACTGTGGAGTGCTTGCGCAAGTTCAATGCACGGAGAAAACTGAAGGTGAGTCTTGCCTTTCCAGGCTGCCAGCATCCTGGAATCATGGCTTTTGACAGGACAAAAGCCTGTCCTAACCCATCAAAAAGGAAGCTCCCCTTCTGGCTGGAGCTGAGCTGTGAAAGTTGTACATGTTGGGAAGCCCCAAAGACCTGAGGCCTTGGGGCTCTGGACAGCAGCTGCCCTCTGCCTGAGACCAGGCTATGCTTTTCGAGAGTTCCAGCTGAATTGACAGGCCCTTCTTCTTTCCCCAGGGTGCCATCCTCACGACCATGCTTGTCTCCAGAAACTTCTCAGGTATGTTTTCCCAGCCGTGCACTTTAATTCCACTGAGGTGAGTGGGTCAGAACAGGGTGTTGCCATCCCAGTGGTGGGTGTCTCAGGCAATACCTTGACCAATATGAAGATGACCCTGTTTTGAGGGGCTGCTGCTGCTGGGTCCTATTACATGAGATTCTGGGGGACTTCTCTTGGGTTCACATTTACGAATTCTATTCCCTAAACCCTCCCAAAGAGTAAACTGCCCAGCCTCCCATTTACCTTGTCCCTGGGGATTCTTATTTAATTCTCTAAAGACTCTTAGCACTTTAAGCTTTTAGCCAGTCACTAGGGTATTGGACAATGTGCTGGGGAAAAGAAAGAGATGAGATGTAGTGAATCTTCTCAATCACCACCATTAATTTGCCTACTGGGATCATCTCTACTTTATTGTGTCTAAGTAGGGATGACTAATAGAAATTTTTCCAGATGCTTAAACATTTTGTAGAGACTGTGCTTAAAATATGCTCTGTGATACTAGTTGTATAAAAGTAAAGAAATAGAGACCAGCAGGATGAAGGGAAAGCAACTTGCTTAAATTTGCCTGAGAAATTGGGATAGTTGGGACCAGTAATTTGTAAATCACACTTGGCATGTCTTTTTAAGATGCAAGACACTCCACCCCACCCCAACCCAACCCCATCATTGTTTGCCCTCAGTGGGGAAGCCCAGTGGCTTTCTGTGAGGAAAAGGTTAATGTCAGAACTTAACTGAAGAAAGAAGGTCTCTTCCCAGCTTGCCTTTTCCCCTCCGGCCTCCACAGCCTCGCAACCCCCAGCCCCACTGTTTTGGCTGAAGACCCTTTCTCTTGTTCTCATAGCAAGATTCCTTCCCTTGCTTTCCTGTGCTGACGTGGAGACAGAGTTGTGTGGCAGCCCTTGTGTAGACAGCCACTCTGGGCCAGGGTTGCCCCCTTGATCAGGAGGGGCTTGTCTGTGCTGATTCAGGATAACCTAAGGGCCCTGAGTCTGAGGATACTGCAGATGGGAAGTCCTGGGTCTTCATGAGCTCTACCCAAGTGAGAACCTGGGGTCAGGACCGGAAAGTGAACCAGGGAAGTGTCCCATCTCAGGCCCATCCCCTGTGTTGCTGGTTTGGGACTCATTCTTATGTAGCTATCCATAAGGGGAAGACTTTGGTTCTGGATTCAACTCTCACAAATGAGAGCAGGACAGCACAGCTTGGCTGCCTCCAACAGAGATGGACCTGTAGTTCCACATCAGGCTTCTTGTCTTCCAATTATTTGAAGCTTCTACTTTCTCAGTGTGAGAGCTTTCTGGAGGACGGTCAAGGGCATTTCTGTGCTGACCTAGAATGGTGATCTATTGTCTCTCCGAGTAGAAGAAATGTGAAGACAGGCCACTGCGTTTCTTCTAGACCAGGAAATCAGTAGCATGTGCCCTGTCCCAAGGCCTCCACATCAACCTCCCTCCCCCATCCCATTTCAGAAAATTGGTATCCTGGTTTCAGGAAATTGGTCTCTCTGTTAGGACAAAGTACTTTCACTCATCCCTAAAGAGCCTCCTGTCCTTGCTGCCCAGACCTTGTTAGCCTTTGAGCTCACTTTGCCCTGGGTCAGAGGAGACCCAAAAAAGTGCTGCAAGCACTCTAGTATGACTCTGGGACATCTGGGGATAGAGCCTGTCTCTAAAAGCTGCTGCAGAAAATGGTGTCACCAGGTATAATCAAGAAGGAAGGGCACCTGTGTGTTTTTTTGGGCATGAACTAGGCCATTTTCTGAGTTTACCCCAAATAGGGGGTGCAGCTTAGCCCTAGACTCTAGCAGGTTAGCTAATAGTGGAATCAGGGCTTCTAGAATGTATTGCTTCAGCAGCCTTTGTTTTCTTTCTTGAGGCTCATTTCTTGGGCATCTTCACCCTCAGAATACTGAAATACAGGCTGAGAAAAGCTGGCTACCTCCCTTGAAGAGGGCAAGCAACCCGTGTCTCTAAGGAGCTAGAGGAATAAGAGAGGGATAGGCAGCTAGGGCCCATCAGTGAACCGAGCTGCACAAGGGCCATGCACCCGCCCCTGGCCCCGAGTGCCAGTGTCCCTCCTGTTTGGAATATGGCCAGCGGAAAAGGGCTCTCTGATAATATCCTCATGTAAGTCCCCTAAGGAGGGAAGGTCTGAAGGTGAGGCTCAGTTTCCTCAACAGCCTCAAGCGAGGGCCCGGCTGCCTCAGAAAGGACACCATCTCTCACCGATTCAGGCTTTAGACCCTCGCCTGAGGTGCTTATGGGACAGGTGCTGGAGCTGTGGTAATCCCCACACCCTGACCGAACCCAGTCCTCTCAGATCCCCAGACTGCTGCAGGGCTGGCTGCACCTGCTCATCAGCCTGCCCCTGGCGCCTTCGCTCCCCCAGCTCGGCTGGCTTGGCCACGCCGCCTGGGCCTTGCTGTGCGTGGGCGGCCAGCGGTTCCCGCGCCTCGTGCTGGGGCATGCTCGCTGCTGACTGGCCCCTGTGGCTTTGCGGCAGCTCTGTGCACTGAGAGATTGTATCCCCTCAGTTGGCAGGCAGAGCTCCGCCCCCGCCTCGCCTGCCGCGAGCGCCGCCGGCCTGGCCGGGCAAGGTACGTGGCATGAGTCCCCCGACCGCCTGCCTCGGCTCCCTGCCACCCCACCAGGAGGGCCAGCATGCCAGGCCCACTCACCAGGGAGGCGAGTCCCATGCTTGCGGGCTGAGATGGGCATGCCAGACGGACCACCTAACTTGGCATCTGCGAGCGCATTGGTGTCACAGAGCCCCCTAACCAGCCGTGCATGCTGGGCGCTTGCCAACTCTCAGGAGGCAATAGCCTGGGGACGTGGAGCTGGGTAGCAGGAGGCTTTCCTCCAGACGGCCGAGGGCCTGGCCTGCCTGAGGGCGAAGGCCAGCGGGAGCCCCCAGAGACAGTCCCGGGCATGGCTGGAGCTGCCCAATGCTAGAACTAGGCTTTGTCAGCACTGTTGGCAGACCCCACAGAGGAAGCCATGCCTCTCAAAATTGTGAAGTCTGGCATTTGCAGGCCTCCAGGTCTGAAAGGCTATAGAGTGCAGAAGCTGTAGAGAGAGCCATCCCTGGTTTTGGATGATAGCCCTGCCACATCCTGAACAAGTCATGTCAGCCCTCCCAGCCTTAGTTTCCTCATTTCTCCGGTGGGGATAATAAATCACGTGGCGATGATTCCGATCATGTATGTTGAAGGCTTTCAACCCTGCCTATATAGGACAGCTTGTAAAACACCCTGATGCCGACGCCCCCCACCCCAGACAAATAAAATCAGAATCCTAGGCAGGGGATAGGCATAATGATTTTTTTAAGCTCCCCAAGTGATTCTAATGGGCAGCCAGGGTTGAAAACTCTGGTGTATACAAAGCACTTAACACAGTAGGTGGTCGGGCATAGTAGTAAACACATAAAAAATAAATTTTAAGTCGCCCCCGCATGGAGATAGGACCATAGGCCATTTCTGGGACGTCAGAATTCTTGTGATGGAGAGACCCCTAGTCTTAGATGGGACCCAACTAGGGTAGGAATGGCCACTTGAAGGGAAGAATAGCAGTAACAGTGACAATGGTTTACACTTAGTGAGTACTTGCTATGTGTCAAGGACTCTGCTTAGTGCTTTTCATGCATGGTCCCATTAGATCCTCACCACTGTCCTGTGACCTAGGCCCTATTTTATCCCATTTTATAGATGAAGAAACTGAAGTTCAGGGAGGTTAACTCACTCAAGGTCATACAGGTAGCAACCGGGAGAGCCAGTTGTCATGGTGGATCAGACAACTGATTCCATCCCCCTGTGCCTCCCAGACTCTGCCATCCATTGTCTGCTACCTTCCTGTGGCCTTGGTGACCAGCAGGCATCACCAGCCTTCCTACACGAAGCTCCTCAGCCTTGAGCCTCATCCTGTGCCTGGCTAGAATCTGTTTAATACCTCATTATTCTGCCCACTCCTTCCTGCTCAGTGGGTCCAGAGAGTAGACTGAGGAAAGAGGGGCAGATAGGACCCAGTAAGCCTGGTAAGGACCTGCCCAGTCAAGGCTTCAACCCCCTGGCAAAACCCTCCTGTAGGTGGTCCTGGTCTCTGTGTCTGTGTCTGTCTGTCCTCACGTCTGGTCTCCTTTGTGAACTGTGACACTCTTGTTTCTTAAGAGCTCTTAGGAGATGTCTTGCATCCTTCCAGCTTGGCCGTTCTGAGGAATTTCATGGCATCTAAGGACGGAGCCCTCACCTTTCACCCTGGCACTCTGCTTCCAGACCTGGGTGAAGTTGTTGAAGGCAGAGTTCCTAGTACCCCAGGCAGCTCCAGTATTGAATGTGGTTTCTCCTCCTAAGTGCAGTGTGTCCCTGTTTCTGCTGAGCCCACTTCTGTGGCAGAAGAGATCCCAGGGTGCCACCCTGAGGGTCTGACGCAGCTTGAGATGCCCTTCTTGCTTTGAGGCTACGAGGAGGGCCCTTTTCCAGGGGCTTCAGGAGACTCCTGGCCCCCTTGTCAGACACAGCGGACTCTTGCGGATCCGGCTGCCAGACTTCAGGTTAGGGAGAGAGTACAATGCAGGAGACTTGATTTTCCTTTTTGTTTTCACAGCTGCCAAAAGCCTACTGAACAAGAAGTCGGACGGTGGTGTCAAGGTAGGTGTCTCCACCCCTCTGGCCTGAGACTGGTCTCTCTCCCAATGTCTCTATGGGGGGTTCTTGGCACTTTGTTCCTCCTTTCCCAGAAACCCTCCTATCCTTGCTTTTCTGCTTTAAAACCGGAAACCTTTGTGCTCAGAACAGCAGGTTCCATTGGCCTGAGAGGGCAGGAGGAAGATGTGTTTCTTTTGACCCTAGTTTGATCATGAAGACTCAGAGGAAGTGATCTAAATTATAATTTACTAGAGCTGAATCCTGAACCTGACTGCAGACACATGCCTCATCTCCATGGCTTGACTCTCAGGGGTTTTTTTTAGGTCATTTGGGTCAGTCTTCTCATTTCCTTTTTCTTTTTAGAGTGCAGATCCTTTTTAACAAATGAAAGCAAAGTTTGCCTGGTTAACTCAGGGTACCAGGGCTTGGAACTGGAAGCCACTATCCTTTTAGTTTTTTGTCCTTATCTCCAAAGCACTTCCAGAACCCAGCTCAAATACCGCTAAGTGAAAGTGTCTTATACTCTCTTGAGGCATAGCCTCCTCAGAAACAGATGAAGGACATGGTGTATCACAGCTTGCTCCCATTTAGGGAGCTTTCCCTACGGGATTGTGGCAAAAGAACAGGGGCCCACAGGGACCAGCAGAAAGCCCTAGTGGGAGTGGCTACTTGGGAGAGGTGGAAGAGAGGTGGCTAGAGGTCTTCACAGGTCCCAGAGTGTTCTGTAAATGTTTGGGGGCAGAACAGGTCCTGGGGCTGGGGCAGGAGTTCATACTATCCTGAAGCCTACCAATTTACACCATAGGGTATTTCAAACTATGAAATTATCCAAACTTTTAAATTCCAACAAAAGTTTAAATTGGGCCTTTCCACTGGATCTTATGTCCCCGCTGAGATATATATGTGTGCCCCGTTTCCCTCCCCCTCCCCTTCTTCTTTTTCATTCTCTGCATGCCTGCTTCTGTGTACTTCTGCCCCAAGGAGGGGAGCTTGGGCTCCACACACACCTGCTGACATAGAGTGGGGGGGTGACAAGCAGTCCCCCAGTTATAGGGACATGAACTGGATGGGTGGAGCCAAGTTAAGAAAAGGTAGAAGGTTTAGTTGGAGAGAAAGTTTGCATATTTCTATCTGGGAAAGAAGCTAGAATCAATTGTTCTTTACAAAGTATTTAATAAGTACCTATCAGAGGCCCAGTGCTGTACTCAATTCTAGGGGCACACAAGAGATAGAAGGGGTGATGTAGTTTTCATCTAGCTTTGAGAAGTTGCAAAGTTAATCGAATAGGAAAATGGACATACCTGAAATCAGCTAGGCACTGAATGGTATTGATTCTGGACCCTGCATTGCATGGTTCAGTCCAAGAAGCTTCTGGGCAAAAGCTTATTGGAGAAAGCTTAAAGGATGTAGGAAGACTGGAACCCAGTCACTGATTGCCTCTAGTGAATGGGATTGGTGGTGAGGACAGGGTGGAAAGACATATCTTTCGTTTTTTAGTTTGTACACATGTATTTTTCCTTAAAATGAAAAGGCATTCCTTCTATAACTTAAAAACGACAAAGTAATTGTATGGGTTCTGTCATGCATATTGATGTTCTCTACTCAACTGGAACATGGGGTTTGTGGTAGAAGGATATCTAAAATACAGCTGGACTGGTCTGGTTGGGCAGAGGGATTAGAGGTTTGTGTGTCAGACCACAGGAAATATAGGCCACTGAGCAGGGAAGCTACAGCAAGAGCTATGCTTTCAAAAGATTTGGCTAAGGGTATAAGGATGAATAGAAGAGGGTGGAAACTAGACACAGAGGTATCAAGTAGAATGATCTGGGCATAGAGTGAAGAAAAGGTGATTAGAAATAGAAAGAGCTAATATTGAAAATACTTAACTACCACAAGAGCACAGGCACCAACTAATCAGAATAGGCACTGCCTAGGGGCACCTGGGTGGCTTAGTTGTTAAAGCATCTGACTTTGGCTCAGGTCATGATCTTGCAGTTCACGAGTTTGACACCTGAATTGAGCTCTGTGCTGACAGCTCAGAGCCTGGAGCCTGCTTCGGACTCTGTGTCTCCCTCTCTCTCTGCCCCTCCCCCACTCGCACTCTGTTTCTCTCTCAAAAATAAACAAATATTAAGAATAGGCAGTGCCTGTAGATAATTGGTCCAGCTGTATCCAAGAATGGGAGGCTGTGATTAGAGGTTGGCTGCCCCAACTTCAAAGGAAGTTGACACTGAATATGTTAAAAAGGACCCATCAAAGATAATGTCAGAGTTCCTTGAAGGTTGGAAGAATTGGTAGTAACTCTGCTAAAAATGGGAGTAATTGTGAAGGAATGCCCATTTTGATGGCCAGAGTTTTATTTTGACCACACTGAGATTGAGAGACAGGTGAAGATCTGGGTGGAGAGGACTTTTAAGGTGCTGGGAAGTACCTGGGGTAGCCCAGGGAAGAGGTCAGTACTAGACCTGCAGATAGGGCTCATATGAGTGAATCACAGGAGTTCACTCATTCAGCCAAATTCCATGCTTCAGGAACTGGGAAGATAACACCATAATCCACCCTGCAAGGTGTTCAGAGTTGGAGAGAGACAGAGAAACCAGCGGTGCCCATGTAGTCTGGTAAGGTCTATGAGGGAGGTGTATATAGGGCAGGTGCTGGGGGAGCAGAAGCCAGCATCTGAGCCAAAACAGGAAATCTTCCTGAAGGAGATGGCCCATGACCTGAGTTTGAAGGACTCCTTTGATCTTGCTAGGTTGAAGTGGGCAGGAGATGGGAGGGATATTCCAGGCAGAGGAAATAGCACAAGATGTATAGGTTTGAAACAGTGTGGTGATTCTGGGAACTTCAGTAGCTCTGAAAGCCTGAAGGAAAAAGTGATTGCACAACGTAGGACCTGAAATAAAGCAGTAACAGCCGAGGTGGTAGTAAAAAGATGGATAAAGGAGACATTGAAGGACAGGTTTCTGATGGAACTTTCTAGATGGCTGCCTCCAAGGATGAGTGTTAGGCATAGCCTTGTAATATTAGCTTAAGGAGCTAATTAAAAAGATATAGATTCCAGGATCCACCCTGGAATTCAGATTCAGGAAGCTTTGGGTGGGAGGTGGAATCTGAATTTAATAATACTCCCCTTCTCCCATATGAATCTAAAGCGCATGAAGGTTTAAAAGTTCAGTAAATGCATATTTTCAGGGCTATCTGTCATTGAGAGGCTGGAAGAAGAGGAATCATCAAAGGAAACAGAAAACACAGAAGAGGTGGGAGAAGAACATATGTGTACAACATTGTCTGACCTTACAGAGCACTGAGAAGGAGGAGGGCTAGGCAAAAAAAAAAAAAAAAAAAAAAAAATCGTTAAATAAATTGCCTTAAATGAGAACGTATGTGGGGAACCCAGTGCCTGATCCTGCTATGTGCTCAGTACATGAGTTTTGTGCTTGAGAGAAGACTTTGAATATAGTAGCTGGATCAGAGGCAAAGATGCAAATGTTTAAGAAGGGAATAATCATCCAAAATTAAATGGCCAGCAACAAGTTGAGGAAAATATTCACAGCAGGTATGATGGGAAGGGTTAATATTATTTTTATACAAAAAAGCTTTCTCTAACAAATAAGAATCCCCCCTAAAATCCAGTAAATAAGTGGTCAGAGAAGATGCACTGACAACCCCATAAAGAGGAGGTAGAACTGGTTAATAAATGTGGATGTTTAGCCTTGCTAGTAACAAAGAAATGCAGGTTGAAATGAGGTGCCATTTTTTGACTCTTAAGTTTGTGATAGTAGCATAAATAACAGTGGCCCTTTCTGAAACAGTCTGCATGTCAAAAGCCATAAAAATGTTCCTGCTCTTTTTACCCTTTAATTTTACTTCTGGGAATTTGTCCTAAAGAAATTCAAGGAGCGCCTGGCTGGCTCAGCTGGTAGAGCAGTAGAGCGTGTGACTCTTGATCTCAGGGTTGTGAGTTTGAGCCCCATGCTGGGTGGAGAGATGACTAAAAAAAATAAATAAACTTTAGAAAAAAAATAATTCAAAATAAAAAAACTGAAAGCGGAAGGATGTTCAACATGACATTTGTAATTGAAAAAATTGGAGACAATTTCAAAAGTCAATAAGATAATGACCAAATAATTCAAGAAATCCATTTACTAGACTTTTACAAAGTTATTAATTTTCATGACTATATAATGTTTTATATTAAGTAAAAAAAAAGTGGGATATAAAGCAATTCGTACACTATCATCTAAATTTTGTTTGAAAAAATGATATGTTTTTGATTATATTTGGTATATATCATGTGGATAGAAAAGGAACTGGAAGAAACCCCATGAAGTATTAATAGTAACTTCACTGGATGATGGGAATTTGGGAAACTTTTATTTTATATATTTTTCTATGTTTTCTACCTTTTTTACCTAGACCGTGCATTACTTTGATAATCAGAGTAAAAATCAAAATACTGTTTGTTTCAAAAAGTAAGGCATCAACTTGTATGTAGCTTATAATGATGTTTTTTTAATTGTGTAAGAAAAAAGACTAGCAAGACAAATAGGATTAGGTGGGTTTTTTTCCTTCTTTGTTTTCCAAGTTGCTTATAATATGGCTACAGACCTTTTAGAATCAGGAACATGTATATAACAGTGAATGGCGTGGCTGGATGGAAGTACTGGCAAAGGCAGAGGGGAGGGCAATGCAAGATGTGTGGGGTTCAACTTTTCTGGACTCTCTTGAAGGTCAAGGTCACCACATGTGTATATGAGGGAGGCCTATGAAGTTGCCCAAAAGATGCTGACCTGTGAGCATCCTGGGCTCTTATAGACCCACCTTTCTTTCCCAGCTTCCCCTTCCCAATTCCTGGTGTTTAAGGTCTGTAGAGAGGTTTGTTTCTCACTGTCCAGAAGTTTTCACAAGATGCTGAACTATTAGCATTGGTTTGAGCATTGACTCTTTTTGAATTTAGGGACCCCAGGTTCTGGTTAGACTTATTTAATAGTGGTATAGGGACCCAGGGTCTGTAGAAGAATGACAGCCACTTGTGAGGACAAGACTCTGGGGGGGGGGGGCACAAACTCTCAGATCCTGAGAGGCCTCTAGTTGAGGACTAGCCCCAAGGCCAGAATGGCCATCCAGTTTTAAAAAAAATAAAGGAACAAAAGAAAAAAACAAGGGATATAGCCATTTCCTTAAGTACTATTTGGATATTTGTTTAAGTATGGAAAGTAGGTTTGAACCCTTTTCTGATTTCAAATTTTAAATATTTAATTTTTAAATAAAAGTGAGATGTGATTCTTTAAAAATGATCTGGTATTGAAACAATGCTGCATTGTGCTGGTTGAGAGGAGCTCAACTATACATGGTTGAGGGCAAAGCCCTGAAAGGATGGAGAGAGGAACTGGAAGAAGTCTACTAACCCAGTAGAAACTAGCCCTTGGGTAGAAGAGGATTATCTTAGGTTTTCCTGCAGGACAGTTTAGGAAAAAGAGGGGCAGCTGGAATTGAGAACTTACTCCCCATTAGGTGAAGCAGACAATAGAAAGTGCTCTACCTAAGGTGAAGTCCAGGTGAAAGCTTGACAGCGTGTTCCTGAAAATCACAAGAACCAAGATTAGGCCTGGTCAGTGTCCCTGCAGTTTTCACTCCAGTGATTCTGGGCAAGTTAGAAACCTGTGCTCTGCTTTAGCCTGGGGAGAAACCAGTGTCCACAAACCCAGTTCAACTCAACAAAAGTTTGTTGATCATATGCTAACTTTAAGGCATTTTGCTAGGCACAGAGGAGATTAAAAAGATGGACCTTCCCTCACATTGTAAACACTCTAGTTGGATAAAAGGATAAGTATGGATGTAGCGCACCTTCCTCTTTTTGAGGAATAATTTTGGAAGTAAAATCTCATTTTGGGGCATAAATGAAAGACTAATGCAAAAGAAGTCCAATTAGGGGTTTCTGACTGGCTCAGTCAGTAGAGCATGAAACTCTTGATCTCAGGATCGTGAATTTGAGCCCCACATTGGGCACAGAGATGATTTTTAAAAAAAAAGAAAAAGAGGGGCCCCTGGGTGGCTCAGTCAGTTAAGAGTCCAACTCTTGGTTTCGGCTCAGGTCATGATCTCACGGTGTGTGAGTTCGAGGCCTGCGTCAGGCTCCATGCTGACAGCACAGAGCCTGCTTGGGATTCTCTCTCTCCCTCTCCCTCTGCCCCTCCCCCGCTCACTCACTCTGTTTCTCTCTCAAAAATAAATAAATAAAACTTAAAAAAATTTTTTTTAATTTAAAATAAATTAAAAAAAGAAGCAGAAGCTGCCCAATTATATTTAGGCTTTCTTTTCCTTTAGATGTAATTTTCAATTCTTTTCAATACTTGTAGTCCCTTTCTTTTCAATTTAATACCGTCCTGAAGATGTCTTCTAAAGTAGAATGCAGGCTCTTGAGGAAAGGAGCATTTATCTGACATGTTCACTGTGCCTAGAATAGTAGTCAGACAACAGATAGGACATGTTCCAAGGGTACTTCTGTCTCCCAGCAAGCTAATTATAAAGTGCTTTCACCTTTTAGACACAGCTTTCTGAGATGTACTTTCAGTGTTCCATGTGGTCTTTATGTTTATGCTCTTGTTTCACATCTGAGCATAAAGTCCATGAGCATCTGGCTGAGGGCTAAAGAATCACTGCTTTCAGCATTCCCCCTGGTTCACATCTTGATGTCTTTGTCATCACCGCACTTTTAATCACCAGCACTCCTATTTTCCCATTTCCCACTAATTCCAAAATGCAGTGAGATACTGTAGTCTTATAAATGAGCATGGCCACACTGACAAAGAAAGGGATGCTACCAATTCACTGTTTACCAGATGATTTTCAAAAGCTCAACATTTTTATCTGAAAAGCAGTATAGGGGTGCGGCAAAAAACAAACAAACAAACAAAAAAACTAGGTTCAGAAGTATAATGTCTCTAAAGCTGAGGATGGCCCCGAGTGGCTTTTGCTATTTACCTGGTAGCTGCTTGCCCAAATTTTGGGCAGACCTAGTAATGAGAGAAAATAAATAACCTTATAGGAGAGCCAGCCTTGTAAGCCCAAACCTATCAATTTGCAGCAAAATGTTACCTTCATAAACTTGTGAGTTAATCTCTTCACAAAGCTTTGAGCAATGCTGAGACATTTTAGAATATACTAAATCTGTGTTTGTGAACCTGACAGCAAAGGAGGTATTCTCCCAGGGTCTGGAGGGATTTGTGTGCCTGGTGGTCTAGGTGCTGTTTTAATCCTTCTGGTGCTGGGCTCCAGGTCTCCTTCTTCCACTCTTTCCTCCTGAGGCAGAGCCCGCGCTGCTGCACTAACCTGCGGCGTCTCTGTGCTTCTCTTCTTACCTCCTCTTTCCCCTTCTCTTTCCCTTTCGCTGTGGTGTGTCCAGAAAAGGAAGTCGAGTTCCAGCGTGCACCTAATGGTGAGCCTTGCCTGCCCACCCATCTGCCTCCTCCATGCTGCCTGCGTGCCCGCCTGCCAGCCACGCAAACCCATTCTGCCATGTGTGTGTGCTTCACTCATCCTCACTGCATGTCTGTGCTGTGTGGGCAAGCGTGGCCTGTCCTGCCAAGCAGGGGCCATTGCCCAAGGTTTCCCGGTGACCTAAAAAATGGGCATCGGAATGTATGGTATGGCACCCCCTGCTGCAGAGCTTGGACTGCCTCCAGCAGCCCAGGGCAGGAAGTGAAGCTAGGAGGGACTCGGAGCCAGGTGGCAGTCACAGGGAGAGACCCTCACTCGCTATTGCTCAGGAGGAGAGGCCCTGCTCACTGGGGCCTCCTGCTACAGACTGGCAGCTGGTGGGCATCTGTGTGGTGGGCAGAGGACCTGGTTGTAGGCTTACAGCCCTGAGCCTTACTGTCAGCCTTTTCCCCTATGCAAGTGCCCATTAACAGGCTGTGCCCAACATTTCATCCTTCCCCACCCACCCCTCAGGAGGAGCAGCTGAAAGAATCCAGAGAACGTACCTTTCTTTCTCATGGGACACAGGCCACCAAGGGGAGGGAGCAGCCTGAATTGTTATGAAACCATCCATTAAAGCCAGAGGTTGGTCCACCTGGGTGACATCTCAGCCTTCTGCAGATATGGCAGGCTTAAGAGCACCCTGGAGTTCTTGCTCCCTGCCAAGATCTCTGTCTCAGCTAGGCTTTGCAGGGAGGGCAGCCTTATCCAATGAGTCCCAAACAGGTCAGACTTAGTAGCTGAGCTAGGGGGGTGGGGAATAGAAGAGAGCAGAGTTTATGTGAGTTTAGACCCACATCCTGACTATTCCTGGGACCTCTCTTTTCCAGCCTGCAGAGTTCAGTGGAGTCTGGTAGTACTTGGTACCTGGCTTAAGGTTCCATGCCTAGCACTGGGTTTGGGGACATGTCAGCCATTGACAGCAAGCTAGGGTTGGATGCCTTCAGGTCTGGTCTAAGGAGCCATAAAAGAAGCCTCCAGTCAAGAAGTAGGACAGTCTTGCTAGCTTTCTGTGTGTGTCCTAGGAAGGAAGAAGCACATCCTAACTGCCAATGTGTCCTCATTTGTGCCCTGCACAGAGATGGTAGCTACATGTTTGTCTCTCTGTCTTTTGAAGAACATGCAGGCGTCAGGCTGCTCTTTGGTGGCCACTGGCTCCACTGGGACTCCCAGTGATACTGAGTACATTGGTGAGGGTATCATAAGAAGCAGAGGGGATTGTAAGAGGCAAAAGAGCCTCTTATAGATACGGCTCCCCCACCCCGGAGATCAGCCTCCTTCCTTCCTCACCATCCTCCCCCACCTTCCTTGCTGTGCCATTCAGTATAACATTTCAAAAGGCAAGGAGATATCCCAGTGGTCTGCTGCTGTTAGGAATGTTGGCCTGCTAGGCAGCCTACTCTCCCGGCGGCTGGGTTCTGGGACCATAGCCACAGCCACCCACCCTGGATTCACCTGCCCTGCCTTGGAGTTCTGCTCTCACTCCCAGTTGAGCAAATCCAAGATTTATCAGGCAGAAAATATATCTGTGCCAACTGCATAGCCTTGTCTCTGCTCCCTGGGGGCAGTGGGTGCATTCTGTATCCAAAGTCACATTCCCCCCCTTTCCTCTAGGCGAGGAAATCTCGCCACCATCTTCTAGGCGAGGTTTTTTTTTTCTCTTCATGTTCCTCCTCTTTTCAGATCAGGCTCCGAGCTGATGTTTTAAGGGAAAGGAAATGCAGGTGGCAGGTTGAAAGGGCAGCAGGAGACTGCCCACAGATAGGGGGCCCAGAGTTTCTGAATTTTGTTCTGCTCTCTTATAAACCACCCTTCTTTTTCCCTGTAAAATAAGAAGATCCTGAATTTCTTTGAGCGAAGTATGATTGTGCAGTGATGTGGCATCTGACATAAGCAGAGATTTCTGGAGAGATGCTTTAAAACAAGCCTCAGGGCTAATCCCACCTTAAGGATGCTTCCAGAGCTAGGTCTCTGGGCCTCTCCCAATACTCCCCTCCTCGGATTGATCATCTCTCCGACCATTGCTCCCATCCACATAGTATTATGGAGGCCACCTCAGGCCTAGCTCCTCCGGGCCAGGCCGGGGGGCAAGGGAGGTCTGGGAGTCGAACCTGAGCAGCTTTGGTAACTCTAGAGGAACTAAACCATCTGTTTTCTTGTCTCAGCCACAGAGCAACAACAAAAACAGTCTCGTAAGCCCAGCCCAAGAGCCCGCGCCCTTGCAGACGGCCATGGTACCTCCTGACTACGGCTTCTCCGCCCCTGCCCCTGGCTGCCTCCCGCTCCTTCTCCCTTCCTCTTCTTGCCCTCCCTCCCAGGCCTCCTTGGCCCTTTCCTTCTAGTCCCTATAGAGCAGGCTGCTTTGTGTACTGCCCTGTGGGCCCCTTCCCCTCATTGTCCCGTGTGGCCATGCTCCTTCCTGCACCGCACAACTGCTGCTCCTGCTCCTTTCGCTTTTGGGGGGAAAGAGTGGTCAGGGCTCTCAGCTAAACCTCTCAGCCCCAGGCTGGGCCCCCATGGGTCTGCTGTGGGAGCCGGGAAGGTGAGTGGCTTATAAAAGAAGAGGGTAGGAGCTTTCTTCGGACCTGCACATCGGTTCTTAGAGGCTCCTTGTAAACTCTGCCTCGGCTTCTCCTTTGCAAAGCTTTGAACAAGAAGGAGGGCTGGGGTCCCTTACCTCTGGATGGTGCTGAGGTCTCTGAGTTCCTGGAGAGCCCCATGCTGGGGGCACTGTGTGCTCCCAGAGCACCTTCTGCTAGTGGTGGCTAACTAGAGAGTTAGCATGGGGGGTGACTGGGAGAGAAGGAGGGATAATTGTGCCTGCAGACCCGGACCCTCGTGCTGCCTTACGGCACGACAGGGACAGGAACTCTGGGGAAAGGTGGTAAAGCAAGCAGCTCTCTGGGCTCAGCTTGCTGAGGGGCCATCCTGGGTCTTTCTGGGAGACCTTAGTCTACTCTCCCTGTGTCCCTTCCTCCTACATACTCCTTGATGAATGCTGTTGGCAGCGCCTGGCCTGGACCCTCAGCCCCACAGCTCCTCCAGTGTACCTGTCCCGTGGGAAAGAACACTCAGATCTAGCAGGAATCAAGGAATCAGGGACAGAGGCCCTTGACCTCTCAGCTTCCCTGGTACCTGCTTTTGTTAAGTGCCAGGCCTCTCCTTCTTTCTCAGCCAGTGCTGTCCCCTAAATCTGGGGTTTCCCAGCTGTCTGGGACCCAGTTGAGCCAGGATATTTTGTCTTGTGGGAATGGCTGGTGGGCAGGCCTCAGTGGTCATCATAGGGTCTGTGATGGGATAAGGATAGGGTCCCTCAGGGAAAAGCTGTAGGTCTGTCCTGAGGTCAAGAGGGTAATTTTCATCTTCTCTCACAGGAGCCACAAACCACCGTGGTGCACAATGCTACAGATGGGATCAAGGTGAGTGGCTCCTGAGCTGGTCTCCTGCTTTATGGATCAGCAGGAAACAGGTGGGCTGGATCACAGGGTCTATGGGTCCTGCAGATGGCAGATGACAGGCCACACCTCGAGGCCACAGTATGCGTGGAGTCCAGGCTGGGAATACCGTGCATCTGTTTGTTTCCTGGACAGCAGTATACTTCAAGCTCTATAGTCAGGCAGGCCTGGGTTTGAATCTGGGGCCACTGTCACTCTGGTGCTCTGCACTTCAATTTGCTTCTCTGTAAATTGAGGATAATAATAATTAAATCTTACTCCATGACTTGTGAGGCTTAAATGGCAGCAATTAGCTAGAAAAACAGAGGAGAGTATAACCAGACCCTTAGAACATCCTCCATTGCCTCCCCCACTATGCCCTCAGTAACTTTGTCTTATTTTCACTACTCATGACAAGATAAAAATCTCTCTCCACAGGTGTGGGGGAGGCAGATAATAAACTAAAAACCAAATAAGTAAGATAAAATCCAGTAGTGGTAAATGCTATGAAGAAATGATACAAAGTAAAAAAAGGGGGGGGTGAACAAGGCCTTTAATTAAGTGGTCAGGGAAGGACTTCCCTCAAGAGGTGATTTTTGAGCTAAAAACTAAACAATAGGAAGGAGACAGCTGGGCTGACTCTGGAGCAGAATGCCCTAGACAGGCAGGCTGCAAGTGTAGGAGCTTAGCATGTATACAGAACAGAGGAAACGAAGCAGAGCCTAGAGCATGGAGCTAGGGGAGAGTGGCATTGGGCGGTGGGGGGGGGGGGGGGGGGATCCCGGTGGCACAGGGAAGAGGGCAGGGAGTGGCGGGGGCAGGGGGAAGGGGGGCAGGGTGATGATGTTGGAGAAGCAGGCAGGCCTGCTTCGTAGGACTTCATAGTAGTTTGCATTTTATTCCAGCAGTCAGGAGAAGCTATTGGAGGTTCTTAGCAGGAGAGTCATATAGTCTAATTTACACTTTGAAAAGCCCCTCTGGCTGTGTTATGGGCAAGAGCTTTAGGGAGGTAGGCAAGTATGGATGCAGGGGGCCCAGGAAGCTATTGTAGTTCAGGTCCCAGATGTTGGTAACTTGGAATCAAATAGTAGCTGTGCATTTAAAGAGAAGGGGTAGGGGTGCCAGGCTGGCTGGCTCAGTTGGTGAAGCATGTGACTCTTGATCTTGGGGTAGTGAGTTCGAGTCCCATATTGGGTGTAGAGTTACTTAAACGTAAAATCTTTTTTTAAAAAAATGAAGAGTTAAGAGACAGGACTTACTTTGGAGGTAGAACTAAGAGATTTGAATTTAGATTGGATAATTAAGATATAAGATAAAGAGGGGTGCCTGGGTGGCTCAGTTGGTTAAGCTTCCTACTTGATTTCAGCTCAGGTCACAATCTCAGGGTTTGTGAGTTCGAGCCCCGCATTGGGCTCTGTGCTGACAGCTCAGAGCCTGCTTGGGATTCTCTCTCTCCTCTCTCACCGCCCCTCTCTACTTGTGCACGCTCTCTCTCTCTCTCTCTCTCTCTCTCAAAATAAATGAATAAACATTTAAAAAAAATAGAAAGCAAAGATTCAACCTAGAATCAAACCTAGAAGGTGACTGTAGGTTTTAACAACAAGATAGATATTGTCATTTACTGAGTTGGGGAAGACTTGGGAAGGGATCTGGGAACCCAAGGTGTTATAAAAGTCAGATGGCAAGGGTGAAAATAGAACTTCCTATGATTCTTCCTTGCACCTCCTGCAGGAGCACATACTCTGCTTCTGTTTTGCTCAGTTTCTCTGGTTTCCAAGGGCCTGAGTGTTATAGAAACATGTTCTTTTTGGCCTACAGGGCTCCACAGAGAGCTGCAACACCACCACAGAAGATGAAGACCTCAAAGGTAGGTGCTGGCAGGGTCGGGAAGGGACCCTAGCAGTGTCCCTGGTACCTTGGCTCCAGTGGGGCACCTGTCTTGTCTGTCCCCAGAACTGAGAATGGTGACTCCTTAGACTCTAGGAGAGGGCTTGGCATAAAAGCTACTCTCTGTGGGTTGTGAGGTCCCTGTCTGGCCTGGCTGGGCTAGGCAAGAGGCTTCTCTTTTTTGACCCCAGGTCTGGAATAGCTAACCTAGAGTTTTTCCTAAGCCTTTCCAGGGCCAGGACTCAGAGAACTGTTCCTGTTGCTGATAATGATGTGACATCGCTGTACAGGGACATCCTGAGCCCCTGCAGAAGTAGCCCTTAAATATAGTGAGTCATTAGTAGGGTGACCAATGGTCCCAATTTCCCTAGGACTGAGGTGATTCCCAGAATGTGGAACTTTCAGTTTTAAAACTAGAACGGTCCTGGGCACATTGGGATCAGTCACTCTCATCACAAAGTCTTGACATGAATGATGGAGCCAGAACCACATTTGGCCATATCCAGGTGGTCCTGTGAGGACCACCACCCTAAGCTTGGGCCTGGCCAGGAGGGCCAGGGGGTGTGGGAGAGCATGGCAGGCCAGACCCCTGGGAATCTCTGCCCTGCTCTTTGGTTTGGCCTCCTGGAATTGTTCCCTTTGCCACAGTAAGTGGCCTGAAGCCAGGCTCTCAGAAAAGATGGAGAAATGCTGCAGGACAGAGCTAAGAGAACACACACAGGAGCAGTAAGGGGGCAATAAACCTTTGGGAACGAAAAAAAATAGCATAAATGTATAAAGCAATAAACAACAGTACCTCTAGGGCTGCTGGGATTAAGGCCAGAGCAGTTCAGTTCTGGTGATGCTGGTGGAGTCAGTGGCTCCTTCACTGCTGGGCTCTTGACCTTGTAGCCTAGCGCCCTAGAACATCTTCCCTGGGAGCAGGGGTCCTTGTACAGTCTGTTTGAAGGCTCCTCTGTAAGCCACAAGCCCAAGTCTGTGCACCTTCCCGGGGCTCTCAGCTGGGAGGCCTCTCTGGCAGAGGCGGCAGCGTGGGATGTGGTCCAGTGTCCACAGCAGCCCGAGGCGTTGCCTTGCCCCAGCTCTGCAGTGCCACGGGCTTGGGTCCTGTCTGGCTTGCTCGCTCACCTGCCTTGTTCTGTTTGTTTTGGCTGCTCTGCCTTGCCCTGCCCTGCCCTGGCTGGCTAGCTGCCCCGCTCCGCACTGGGAATGGCAGCTCGGTGCCTGAAGGACGGAGCTCCCGGGACAGAACAGCCCCCTCTGCAGGCATGCAGCCCCAGCCTTCTCTCTGCTCCTCAGCCAGTAAGTGTGAGGGAGGCACAATCTGGCTTCTGTCTCCCTGGCTCGTCCTGAAGCCCCTCAGGGATCCCCCCCAGAGCTGTCAGCCCAGCCCAGCTATCTGTCTTAGTAAGCTTGGGGAGCTCGGCCTCTGCTGGGTGGGGGAGCTGATTGGAGGTGCTGTTAATACCAGGCAGGGGCCCCTGGGACCAGGGCCCAAAGACATAAAGAAGAGTGGGTGGAAGAACATGGCATTGTGGGAAGGAATAGAAAGCCACTGGGATATTCAGTGGGCCTTGCCTCAGCAACGAGCCAGGAAGAAAGGCTGAGTCAGAAATCAGGTCAAAGGTGGTGGGAGCGGGGATGATGGTGAAATTGCCATAAGCCAAGAACCATGTTGGGATTTGGTGTTTCCTGAGGCTCAGCACATCATATTAAGAGCATGAGGCTTGGGGTGAGACAGACCTGAGTTTAAATCCCAGCTTCAAAATGTGTGAAGTAGCTTAAATCTCCCCGAGCCTCAGCTTCTTTATCTGTATAATGGGAATAAAATAGCACCTACCTGATAGCACTGTTATGAAAATAAATGAGATAGTAGAATGTCTTGATATGATGCCTTGCTGGATTAATGGTAGCTCATATTTTTATTTTAAGTTGTGTCTGTGTAGAGGATGCCTTTGTCTGCTTCTTTTCCTTCTATTATCTGTCCTTTTAAAGTTTCTAAACACAATCCTCTTCACCCTTAGGGCCCCAGTCAGGTCCTGCAAATGGGTTTGGTGGGTTGGAGAGGGGGTGTGTATGAGTGTGTGTGTGTGTGTGTGTGTGTGTGTGTGTGTGTTCACATACCTGCTTGCCTCTAGAAAGTGGATGCAGCTCGTTTGTTCCCCTAAGATGCTGCTTACTCACCTGGAGCTGCCTCCGTGACAGTACTGGTGGCTATGGGGCCACCACCTGGCTGTATCTTTGGCTGCACTGCCCTCTCCCAGCTGTGCCTCTTGGCTGTGCTGTTCTAATGCTCGCATTTGTCTTGCAGCCTCTCGCTCCTGTGAGGAAAGGCTTGTGGCCTGGGCCAGCCCGGGGCTCTGGTCAGGGTTGGCCTGAGCTCAGCCTGAGCCCTCTCTTACCCTGGTGGCCTCTGCTGATAGTGGCGCTCCCTGTCAGTGAGCTGCCTGTGAGTGTAGGATGCCACCAAAAGTCCCTTGGCTTTGGATAGGGTGGAGGTTGGGGGCTCTTTGGGCACCAGTTCTGCCTGCTGTCATTCTGAACCTTGTCTCAGTTTTCTTGGGGGACGCATCCTGGCATGAGAGCTGGTACGAGATTTAGAGCTATTCTAAGCCTCGTCCAGGGTAAATGGAGACATCTCTCTGGTGAGAGGCTCTGTTTAAAAAGAGTGTTTATAGTTCCAAGATCCTTTATCCCAGAAAAGCCCTGTGGAGGAGATGAGCAGGGTAAAGAGAATTAAGCATCTGTCCCAGGGCTCTGTTCATCTTTGTGGAGCCCTCATCCTTGGCTAGGTTCTGCTCTCAGGCTGGCTGTTGCCCAGGACTAGGTTCTGGACCACTGAATGAGGGCTGGGGTGGTGTAGTGGTGGTGGTAATTGAGACCTGACTGAGCCCCTTCAGGTGAGAGAAGTAGGTGGGTGGTGGAAACAGCCATATCAGGAGATGCTTCTTAGAGAGGCTGAATGTGCTGGGGATGGGGTAGAGAGTCTGGTCAGAGTATTCATGATGGCTAGGCTCCTCAACTGTAAAAGACAAGAGTGTTTTTTGCATCCTGGTTGTTGATGGAGAGGGAGACAAAGGCCAGGGAGCCATAACCAGTGGGTGGGCTTCAGGAGGAGGGGGCCATTAGCTCTACAGACAACAGAGAAGGAATGAAGAGAAAAGTGGGCTCACTCTTCTGCAGAGGGCCTTAATGTTAAAGACAGAGAAGAGGGATGTCTTTGTCACAGAGATCACAGGGGATTCTCTGAAGGATTGGGGAGGGTTCTCTGTCACTTGGGAGCTCCTCAATCCCGTGCAGGTAAATTGCTGGATTTCCCCCCCCGCCCCCCCCCTCGCCCCCCGCAGTGCGGAAACAGGAGATCATTAAGATCACAGAACAACTGATTGAGGCCATCAACAATGGGGACTTTGAAGCCTACACGTGAGTAGAGACCCATTTCCTTGAGACCCAAGTCAACTGTAGAAGCCTTCCCACTTCCCCAAAATCAGCTTGGACCCTGGGAAAAGGGAAGGCTGGGCCTTGGTCACAATGCTTGAATTAAATACCAGGCCCTTGGGCTGGAATCCCTCCCAGATAGATACCCTATGATAATACCCCACCCCCACCTACCCCCATTCCCCACCCCTGCCATGGTGTCTTGGTGGTGGGCTGAGAGGGTAAGACCCTAAGATCTTAGCCATCTTGTCAGACCTAGCCCGCAGCTAACATGCTGCAGGACAGACATCACTGACAAGGAAGAAAGACAAGTAATCCTATAGGAGACTGACAGGCTATTTTTTTTTTCTGCAGGAAGATTTGCGATCCAGGCCTCACTTCCTTTGAACCTGAGGCCCTTGGTAACCTCGTGGAGGGGATGGATTTCCATAAGTTTTACTTTGAGAATCGTGAGTGGGTTCGTGCTGCTGATATACTCCTGCCTGACCCTTTACCCCCTTTGCCTCTGTCCCTGCTTACCATCTCCTCTTCCCAGTTGCCTGCTTTTCCCTTATTTGACCTGCTTGGCTGCACCTTGTTCTATGTGTTTGCTTCCTTGTGCCCTGAGGATGGTCTTAAACTGACACCTTTGAAGGACTTGCTTCAGAGCCCCACGTGCCCCGTCATTCTGCAGCTGCTTTGTGGCACAATCAGGGTCACGATTCCTTTAAGCCTCACCTCTTTCCACAATGACTGGAAACCACTGAGATTAGGTTGAGATGACGTCAGCAAGTAGTAATGAAGCTCTGTATGTATAGATTTCACAGTAGAGGAAATTAAAACCAGGATAAGAATGTACAAGCAAGTAGCAGGGCACTGTGGGTGATTTGTGAGATCAGAAGTGTGGCTGGGGCCTCCTGAATATGGAGGGAAGCAGTCCTGGCTGAGGGGCTGTATACTCTGGACTCTGGACAGTTCGTGGAAGTTCCAGGGAATAAGAAGATGAATCACCACCTCCTCCTGTCTTTCTCTCCACTTTCTAGCACCCTCCTCCTCCCTATTTTTTTTTTTTTTTCTTTTCTTTCCCATTTTATCCCGGGCCTTCCCCCATCCTGCCCTGAGGTTTTTTTGTTTGTTTGTTTTTTGGGTTTTTTTTTGGTTTTTTTTTTTTTGTGGCTTTTTTTTTGTCACAGTTTTTTTCTACTAACTACCATCCTCTCCATGTCGGCTGCAAATGTAAACCCTTGGCTATCTAAGTAATTCTGTTAGCCAGAAGCAGTTTCAGAGATTATAGAAGCCCTAGGGAGGGTCTCAGGTAGACCCTGTCTAACATTTGAAATGAATTAAAATGTGAATCTCATTAAAAGCAACACAGTTCACAGTGTTCGCTGATAATGGCAATCCAACTTCTTTTGGCCTTCCCACAGCAGAATCTGGGAACCCTAGGAATATCCTGAGCTTGGTGCTTTGGTGATTCTATTTTAACTTTGGACATTTTTTTTTTTCCAAATCACAAATCAATTTTGAAATCTTAAGCTCTTGATTTTGCTCTGCAGCCAGTTAGGGTCAAGCCAACCCTTATGAAATCTAAACATCGGCCTGGAAGAATGGAAAGATCATAGGCTTTAGTTAAGAGTCAGATGGTCCTGAGTTCAAATGTTGTGTGATTTGGGAAAATTACTTAACCTCCTTGAGCCTGCTTCATTATTTCATAATAAAGAAAATAATATTGACCAAGAAATAATGGTTTATGTATGTAAAACCCCTAGTGCAATGTCTGATTAAAGTAGTAGTTGTTATTATCATTGTTCTCCACCTCTTTCTTCCATTTGGATAACTGAGACTACTGTTATGGGGTTTCCTGGCCTTTGGTGTATGGGGGACTTAGGGACTCCCAGAATGGTTGCTGGAAAAGAGGGTGAGACCTGGAAGAGCAGGCTGGGAGGAAAATGTCAGTGCCCAGGCCTGATGCCCTCCTACCTACTGCACTCTGCCTTGCCCCCTGCAGTTCTATCCAAGAACAGCAAGCCCATCCACACCACCATCCTGAACCCGCACGTCCACGTGATTGGGGAGGACGCAGCTTGCATCGCCTACATCCGCCTCACCCAGTACATCGATGGGCAGGGTCGGCCTCGCACCAGCCAGTCGGAGGAGACCCGGGTCTGGCACCGCCGGGATGGCAAGTGGCTCAATGTCCACTATCACTGCTCAGGAGCCCCTGCTGCACCGCTGCAGTGAGCTCAGCCACAGGTGCACCTTGTGGGGGGGGGGGGTGGGGTGAGGAGGGGGACAGATGGGATCAGAGGAGGAAGAGGAGGTTGAGAAGTGGCACTAGGGGAAGAGATATGGATCATCCCAGGGGAGTGGCAAAGGCTGTCAGACAGACTTGTGTCTGGCCCTAGGACTCTAAGTTGGGTGACTTTGGACAGGTTACTTCCCTACCCTAAGCCTGTTTCTTTAGCTGTCAAAAAAGAGAGAAAGAGTGGTACCTACTTCATTGAGTTGTAAGGATTAAATAAGATACTCAGAAGTAAAGCATTTGCTTAGCAAATGTGAAGCAATGTTATATTTAAATGCTAGCTTCTCCCCCATCCTCCACCTTCTCAGGCAGACTTGGCCACATGTCTAGTGTGTTTAAGTCCCTGGAACTCATCTGTGTGCTTATTGTCCTTTGTTCTGTTACCACGTCTGTCCTCTTTGACAGGGGCATTAGGAGATCCCAGCCGGAGGTCAAACCTTCGCAGCCAGTGGCTCTGGAGGGCCTGAGTGACAGCGGCAGTCCTGTTCGTTTGAGGTTTAAAACAATTAAATTACAAAGCGGCAGCAGCCAATGCACGCCCCTGCATGCAGCCCTCCCGCCCGCCCTTCGTGTCTGTCTCTGCTGTACCGAGGTGTTTTTTACATTTAAGAAAAAAAAAGAAAAAAAGATTGTTTAAAAAAAAAATGGAATCCATACCATGATGCGTTTTAAAATCACCGATAGCCCTTGGGCTGGCAAGAAGGCAGGAGTTTGTGTGACACCCGTTCCTGGCATGAGCAGCCGGCTCACCCACCAGCCCTGAAGAGGTGAGCTCGGCCTCTGGCCTCCGTGGACTAAGGGGACCAGGCAAGAACTCTGACAGAGCTTTGGGGGCTGTGATGTGATTGCAGCCCCTGAGGTGGCCTGCCTGCCCCAGGTCTAGGAATGGACTTCTTCTGAACTTGCATAGCGCCTAGAATGAGGCTGATGAGAACATCGTGGCCATCAGACCTACTTGTGAGAGAACACAGAGCTCCCAGCCTGCTGTGGAGGCAGCTGAGAAGCAGTGGCCTCGGGACTGAGGGCCTGGACGTTGCTGTACTGTTCCATTTAGTGTAGAAAGGAAGAGAATTGGTGCTGCAGAAGTGTGTCCGCCACAAAGCTGTTGAGAAACCTCGTGTTAGTCTGACATGTACTCACTTACTCATCCATTTCTATAGGATGCACAATGCACGTGGGCCCTGATACTGAGGCCCAATACCTGCAGCTGGGAAAGGGGAGGGGTTGCTGCTTTGCTTTGTGTTTGTTTTCTTATAACTTAGCAAGGAGAGAGTCAGGCCCTGGTCAGGGCTCCCCTTGCTGCCTTTGGCAGTTCTGTTTCTGTGCCGATTTGGACCATCTTTGTCTTGACTTTTCATTGTGGTGGTCCCTGTGCTGACCCTCATCTGGGCCTGGGCCCTCTGCCAAGTGCCCCTGTGGGATGGGAGGAGTGAGGCAGCGGGATTGAGTTGATGGTTGTTTCTATGCATTCAGGCTGCCCTCAGGACTGCCTCCCTTCTTACTCTTCCCTTGCTGCACGCCCATCTCTTTACCTGTCTTTGAGATTGACCTGACTGCTCTGGCAAGAAGAGATGTTCTCTTTAAAGAGGCCGCTCTACTGACCAACTGAAGTATATGACTTACTGCTGGACAATCTGCATGGGCATCACCCCCCCCTCACCTGCATGTACCCAAAAGAGGTGTCCAGAGCCAAGGCTCCTACATTCATTGTCCCTCTCTGTGCTCAAGGAGTTCCATTCCAGGAAGGAAAGATCTGTACCCTAAGCAGATAGCAGAGAAGATAATGGAGGAGCAACTGGTCATGGCCTTGGTTTCCCCCAGAACAACTATGCAGACTTATCTGCACAAATATCTGCACTATTGGGGGAAAGGTGGGTAAATCCCAGCTTCCTGAACTATCTTCAGGAGGCACAGGAGCTGGGAGAAGAGGCAGAGCTACAGGTTTACCTTGTAGCCAGCTGAGAAGAGAGCAGACTCACAGGTGCTGGTGCTTGGGTTTAGCCAGGCTCCTCTGAGCACCTCATGCATGCCTCAGCCCCTGGGCCCCAGCCCTTTCTTGCCCTGCAGCCTGCAGTACCAGCACGCAGACGCCTTCACCACAGGGTTTGGTTTTGCTGGCTTGAAGACAAATGGTCTTAGAGTTCATTAAGACCCATAGCTTCATATGGCTGCTCCAGCCCCACTTCTTAGCATTCTTACTCCTCTTCTGGGGCTAATGTCAGCATCTATAGACAATAGACTATAAAAAAAAAAATCACCTTTTAAACAGGAAATGGAAGGCATTTGATGCAGAATTTTTGCATGATGACATAGAAATAATTTAAAAATAGTTAGTGTTTGTTCTGAATGTTGGTAGACCCTTCATAGCTTTGTTACAATGAAACCTTGAACTGAAGATATTTAATAAAATAACCTTTAAACAGTCCATTGTGTTACTGCTGTTGGAAGCTTCTGGCCAAAGGCTGATTGGAGCAGCCTGGGTTACAAGCCTTCAGATGAGGAGATGTAGCTTCTCCCACCTCCCTTTGGGCCCACTGTAAAATAAAACTTCCTCATAAACTCATCAACCTCCAACTGGCCCACTGGGCTGCTGAGGCGAGCTTGGGGTGGAGAGAAAAGATGTGGACCCTTAGCTGGCGGGCTAGGGGTCTCGCCCCGCCCCCGGGCCCCGCCCGCGTCACGGGCTGCCCCGCCCCCTTCGCCCCTCAGTGGCCCGACTCGGCTCCCCCTTCGCAGGGCTGAGTGGACGAGCCCGAACCCTGGGCCCGCCCCTGCCCCGGGAGCCGCGGCGCCCGACGCTCGCCAGACTGTGCCACCGGGCGGGGAGGAGGGGGTGCGCCTCTGCGGGCGGGGCGCGCAGCCCGCCGTCTCGGAGGCCGAGGCTCGACCGAGCGCTACGGAGGACTGTTCGGCCGCCCAGCACCTCGGCAGTGCAGCTGCCAGGCCCGGACTCTGCGGGGACCTGAGGGGCGTCACGCGCGGCAGCGAGCCGCCTCCCCCCACCCCGGGTGGGAGCGGTGGTTGGGCCCGGCTGCGGCAGAGCGTTCTCTCGGAGATGGCGGAGCCGCCGCGACGCGGCCCAAGGCCCCGAGAGCTGGGAAGCCGGGCAGCCGCGGGACGCGGCGGAGCCCGGGGACAGCGGGGACGCCGCCTAGTCCGCCGGGTGAGCCGCCCTTGAGGGTAACCACCCCCCACTCAGAGGGTGGCCCCCACCCACGGTCTCCCGCAGTCCCTCCCCTCACAGACTTCCCCTCAGTGTTGCCACCATAACCACCCGCGGGGTTGTCCCGGGCGGCCCTCAGCGCGGCCCAGCGCTCCCCTCTCCTGCGTCCCCTCCGCTAGCCTCCCTCGTAGTTGCTTCATTTCCCTCAGTAGGGGGCTCCTCCTCCCCTCGGGGCTCTCCCAGCCCAATGCTTGCCTCGATGTCACCCCAAGCTCTCCTCGGCGTGTCCCTTGCCCGGTCCCCATCTGGCGCTCCCTTCATATCCACCTGTGACCCCATGGCCCCCTCAGCAGGGACCCTCTACCCGTTACTCCTGGTATGGCAGCCCCGCATTCCCACGTCGCTCGCTCCTCGGTACCCCCCCCCCCCTCCCGCGGCATCTGCACCACTCGTCTCCCCGCCTTCCCTGGTTCCTGTCGCCCAGCCCAGGCCTGGGTGATCCCTTTGGTTTCTGCCTCAGAAACCTCCCGCTGCTGCTCACACGTACAGCAACCCTTTCCCCGCGTTCCTACTTCGGTATCTGTCATCCCATCCCACACTCGACCCCAATAGCTCCCTCAGCACCCCTTCCCTAAATATTGCTGCTTCTTCTAGGTGTGAAGCCAACATGCAGTGGTTAAGAACACGGGCTGTGGAGCTCTACAGGCCTGACTTTGAATCCCAGTTCCTCCACTGACTGACTGAGCTGTGTGATCCTGGGCAAGTGACTAAGCTTCTCTGGACCTCAAATTACTCACATGTAAAATGGGGATAATAATAGTGTCTGCCTCTTACCTACCTTCCAGGGCTGATGTGAGCATTAAATATATGGAAAGCTCTTGGAAGAATGTCTGACAAAGAGTAAGCTCTCACTATTTACAATTATTCTTAACAGTAACGGGGGAGACACCCTGAGTGTCCACTTCGTGTCAGTGAGGACTTCTCACTACTGTGTTTTCCCTAAAGAGTTTCCTTTAATTCTTAGGATTCACCCCTTCACATCACTATTTCAGTCCTCTCCCCAGCTTTCTTTTCATGTCAATTTTACCCAGGCCAAAGCTGAACTGTTCTTAAATCATCTCTCTCAATTCTGAGGAACCCTGTCTCTGCCTGATCTCACCCCTGAGATGTATATGCCTGGGAGTGGGTAGCAGAGAAGGATTGCCAGTCCCTGGCCTTACTAGGAATGGCTAAGCTGGAGAGAACAACAATAAAGCTTCTAGAAGCAGTCTATATATTTAAGAAAACAGTCTCCAAAATTAGGTCTCCCTGAAACTGTTTTCTGATCACACTGTCCTTACCCCTTTCTTACGGGTTGGGTATGACTTAAGCTGTTGTAGCTCTCATCCAGCCCCACTAAGTTTGCTATCTTTTTGTAACAGGATTCAATCCCTCATGTCTCCATAGGCTAGCTCAGGACCCTTCTGAGCTGTTCAGTGATGAGGATATAGTATCACCTAGGCTAAGTTAGGAAGGTGAACTGAAGTGATAGGAAGACAGACTGGACTCAGCCCTCTGGCTTCTCTCAGGCCCCAGTGATGTGGTCTGCCCTGGGGCTACATTTTTATCACCTCTCTGACACTCGTGCAGGTGAGATGAAGGACAGGGGATGAGTAATTTTTCACAAGTAATAGTTTCTGGGTTTGGAAGTGAATCGAATGATTAGGTAGCACCATTTCTTTTACCTTTCGAATCTCCCCACCCCCCATCATAGTGTTCTCACTAAAAGTTCGTTAGTGCTTCTAGCTTGTGATGTTGGGTTTGATTGATGAGGAAGATTAACAGACTCATGAGTTTCCTCTTACCTCGTATCTCATTGGAGCACGGAACTTGTGGGGCTTTCTGTCCCTTCCTCACAGGACGACCAGAGCTCCTGCTGGCTGGCCAACTGCTTAGTCGTGGGCTGGGAACTTCTTCCAGAGCAGGTTCATTTTCACCCTCCTGAGCTGTTTGGTCTCCTTTTGATGGGAGATTTGTTCCCTTCCAGCCCTTGAATATACTGCTCTAGCTCTGAGTTTAGCTCAGGAAGGAGAATTTATATTCTAAGAAAGGCAACAAGCTATGAAGTGAAGGTATGAGACTCAGATTGTGTTGTTCTTCTACAGGAGCTTTTTTTTTTTTTGGAGAACAAATCATCCTGTGAGCAGGAGGTAAGAGAGATGGGTGAAGAGGGGAATGGGTTAATGATACACTTTCAGGTGGAGAAGTAACCCATTGATTTTTCTGTGTTACAGATAGTGAGGGCAGGGATTATGAACTTTGTTGACCTCTAATGTGAGGAGCTCAGCAGGACCAAGAGTGGAGCCTGGCTAGATTTGCATCCTGAAGCCATGGACCAGGGGGCCATGGTGACTTGAGACCAGTGGACTGTGTCCAGTTGCCCCTCGTTGCCCCTTCTAACTCCCCTACCCTAAAGTAAGGGGAGTTGGCTCCAACTTTTCAGGGAACTAACCCTGAGGAAATCATTTTCCCTTACTTTCCTATCCTACCCTCTTAAGAGAGCCCAGCCTATAGAACTCCTACCTCCCATCCCCTGAGGTAGACCCCATCCCTGCCTCCCCTTCCCCGCCATGCTCAAGCTGTGGAAGGTGGTACGCCCAGCTCGGCAGCTGGAACTGCACCGCCTCATACTGCTGCTGATCGCTTTCAGTCTGGGCTCCATGGGCTTCCTGGCTTACTACGTATCCACCAGCCCCAAGGCCAAGGAACCCTTGCCCCTGCCCTTGGGAGACTGCAGCAGTGGTGGGGCAGCTGGCCCTGGCCCTGTACGTCCACCAGTCCCACCACGGCCCCCCAGGCCACCAGAGACAGCTCGAACTGAACCTGTGGTCCTTGTGTTTGTGGAGAGTGCATACTCACAGCTGGGGCAGGAGATTGTGGCCATCTTGGAGTCTAGTCGTTTTCGTTATAGCACTGAGCTAGCACCCGGCCGAGGGGACATGCCCACACTGACTGATCATACCCGTGGCCGCTATGTCTTGGTCATTTATGAAAACCTGCTCAAGTATGTCAACCTGGATGCCTGGAGTCGGGAACTGTTAGACCGGTACTGTGTGGAGTACGGTGTGGGCATCATTGGCTTTTTCCGAGCCCATGAACATAGCCTACTGAGTGCCCAGCTCAAGGGTTTTCCCCTTTTCCTACACTCAAACTTGGGGCTCCGGGACTACCAAGTGAATCCTTCTGCCCCCTTACTGCATCTCACACGCCCCAGCCGCCTGGAACCTGGGCCGCTGCCTGGTGATGACTGGACCATCTTCCAATCCAATCATAGCACATATGAACCAGTGCTTCTTGCCAGCCTTCGGCCAGCTGAATCCCCTGTGCCAGGACCAGTGCCTCGCCGGACCCGGCTTCCCACTGTCGTACAAGACCTGGGGCTTCATGATGGCATCCAGCGGGTGCTCTTTGGCCATGGCCTTTCCTTCTGGCTCCACAAACTTGTTTTTGTTGATGCTGTTGCATACCTCACTGGCAAGCGCCTCTGCCTAGACCTTGACCGCTACATCTTGGTAGACATTGATGACATCTTTGTGGGCAAGGAAGGTACCCGCATGAAGGTGGCTGATGTTGAGGTCAGTCTTTTTCCTGACTCAAATTTCTTTCCTTAGAAGCTGTTTCAAGCTCTGTCCTATCAAACTCCTTTGATTCTGAGCTTGTCATAGGTATACTCCCTGCCCTTTTCAGGCAGGAAGAACATTACTTTTCATTTTTCTCCTGATCAGTCTGCTCTCATGATTTCTTGTGTTCCTGCTACTCTTCCCAGGCTCTGTTGACCACCCAGAACAAACTCAGGACCTTAGTCCCCAACTTCACTTTCAACTTGGGCTTCTCGGGCAAGTTCTATCATACTGGTGAGTGTATTCCCCTGTTCCTTCAGCATATCTGTCTTAGTTTGGACTGTCCCTTCACTGTTCATCTTCCTGGGCAGGCAAGTTGGAGAAAAGGGGCAGGGTTTGGGGTCAAAATATGGTGAGGAGCTAGCGGTGGATATGAATTTAGGTTAGCATGGGTGGCTGAAGAGCAAGTCAGCAGTGGGGCAAAATAGTCTCAGGTGGGCAGAAGTCAGCAATCTTATCCCAAGAATGGAAGATGGTCAGTGTTGTTACAGAACAGAGGAGGGCACAGGGCCTGACTGGCTGTGGTCAGTGGTCAGTGTGTGGTCATAGGGACAGAGGAGGAAGATGCAGGGGACGACATGCTGCTGAAGCACCGCAAAGAGTTCTGGTGGTTCCCCCACATGTGGAGCCACATGCAGCCACACCTGTTCCACAATCGCTCCGTGCTGGCTGACCAGATGAGGCTCAACAAACAGTTTGCTCTGGTGAGACCCTTGGATCTGTTCCCCATACTTTTTCCCAGACATAATGATTCCTTTTCAACCTTCCCCTAATGGGGTGCCCTTTCCCTACCCTTTCCATTTGTCTTTCTGTGGAGGTATCCCCACCCTCTTTACCCTCTACTCCCTGAACCTCACCAGGTCCTGGTGAGAATCTATGCCATTCCCAGGAACATGGGATTCCCACGGATCTGGGGTATGCTGTGGCCCCCCACCACTCGGGTGTATACCCCATCCACACGCAACTCTATGAGGCCTGGAAATCTGTGTGGGGCATCCAGGTGACCAGCACTGAGGAATATCCCCATCTCCGCCCTGCCCGCTACCGCCGTGGCTTCATTCACAATGGCATTATGGTGAGGGACCCCTGATACAAACCTGAATCAAACTCCTACATTTAGACAGCCACCAACCTGCACTGACCTGTGTCCTCTCAACTGCCAGTCCAAGTTCACATAATAGGGGGTAAAGGGGTGAAAAGTCATAATGCACATAGTAAGAGTTTTATTGGTGTAACTCAGTACTTTACAAACCCAGGGAATCCTAATGCCTTAGGTCTTTTGTCCCTTATTTATTTTTCATTCTGCCTTTCAAATCTCATGTTAGTTTGTTTTTTCCTTCTTCTTCTAGGTATTACCACGGCAGACATGTGGACTCTTCACTCACACAATCTTCTATAATGAATATCCTGGAGGCTCTCGTGAACTAGACCGGAGCATCCGAGGTGGAGAGCTCTTTCTGACAGTGCTGCTTAACCCGGTAAGGTGCTGAGAGGAAGGGCTAGAAGATTGGAGAGCTGAAGTGTATGTAGGCTGGGAACTTTGCTCACCAAGCCTGATTCTGAGGTGGGGTAGGCTCTCTAATTCTGACACGCAGGCTCCCTCTTGCAGATCAGCATTTTTATGACCCATCTGTCAAATTATGGAAATGATCGGCTGGGCCTGTATACCTTTGAGAGCCTGGTGCGTTTCCTTCAATGCTGGACACGGCTGCGCCTACAGACCCTTCCTCCTGTCCCTCTTGCACGAAAGTACTTTGAACTGTTCCCTCAAGAGCAAAGCCCCCTTTGGCAGGTATGGTTGGAGCTCAGGCTGACCAGAGACGTGATGGGGGTGGAGAGAGTTGAAGAAAAGATGAAACATCTGATTCTTGGCCTCACCTTCAGAATCCCTGTGATGACAAGAGGCACAAAGATATCTGGTCCAAGGAGAAAACCTGTGATCGGCTACCCAAGTTCTTGATTGTGGGACCCCAGAAAACAGGTGAATCGTCCTTAGCCAACTTCTCTTGCCCTGCCTTAAGCCCAAAGGATTCTTTGGCCAAGGAATTCCCTTCTCATACCCACCTCGCCTTAATCCAGTCTCTTGAGACAGTGATTCTTAATCCTGAATCAGAATCATCTGTGGTTTGTTTTTTTTAAAGATCCACAAGTGATTCTGATGCAGTCAAGGCTGAGAACTACTATTTTAACTTCCCTGGGTCTCGCTGTCTTTTCCTTCTCTCACTCTAGTTTGTCCAAAGGGGATATTACTACTCAGAGTGGTTATTTTCTCACCTCCTTAAAATTCATATTGTTGATCTGGCTTCTTTCCCAAAATAGCCTCGACCTTCTCTCCCATTTAGGGACCACAGCTATTCACTTCTTCCTGAGCCTGCACCCAGCTGTGACTAGCAGCTTCCCTAGCCCCAGCACCTTTGAGGAGATTCAGTTCTTCAACGGCCCTAATTACCACAAGGGTATTGATTGGTGAGACTGGGACCCTTTGTAATGCTTCTCAGAGGAACATTCCCTTCCCTCCAAATCCTCATCCCAGCTTCCACCAGTGCAGGTATCTGGCCCCTTCATGCTGCAAATTCTCTGCCTCTCCTCTGTGCTACTTCCTAGGTACATGGACTTCTTCCCTGTCCCTTCCAATGCCAGCACTGACTTTCTCTTTGAAAAAAGTGCCACCTACTTTGACTCAGAGGTTGTACCACGTCGGGGGGCTGCCCTTCTGCCACGAGCCAAGATCATCACTGTGCTCACCAACCCTGCTGACAGGGCCTACTCCTGGTATCAGGTGAGCCTGAAGCTAGGGATACATTAGGGCTTAAGTGAGGGAGGTGGTGACTGCTAGAGACAGAAAGGAAGAGGGTAGGGAAACTAAATTGCTTTGGTGTGGGATTCCTATGCTGTGTATTCATCAGATCAAGAGTAGGGCAGAATAATTGTATCAAATCACCCATCCTTTCCTATTCCTTGTCCTTCAGCACCAGCGAGCACATGGAGACCCAGCTGCTCTGAATTATACTTTCTACCAGGTGATTTCAGCCTCCTCTCAGGCCCCTCTGGCACTTCGCTCCCTGCAGAACCGCTGTCTTGTCCCTGGCTACTATTCCACCCATCTGCAGCGCTGGCTGACTTACTACCCCTCTGGACAGGTACATGCCCCCCAGTAGCCTTTGTTGGGGTCCCCCTTCCCTTCTTTGTCCCTTCAGCCTAGAGGCTTCTAAGGAATACAGAGGGAACTACATCTCTGTCCCTTTAGTTGCTGATTGTGGATGGGCAAGAGCTGCGTACCAACCCAGCTGCCTCAATGGAGAGCATCCAGAAGTTCCTGGGTATCACACCCTTTCTGAACTACACACGGACCCTCAGGTGGGAGAGCATGACCCAGGGGAGGAGGAATCGGGGAAATGGGGAAACAGGTTGACCATGTCTGTTTGGAAGAGACATGTGTCCCTGTGAGCTGGGAGAGGTAATATACATTTATGGGGCTTGAATTTTCTTTTCTCCCTACCAATTAATGCCCTTTTGCTATTGAGCAGGTTTGATGAAGATAAGGGATTCTGGTGCCAGGGACTTGAAGGTGGGAAGACTCGTTGTCTGGGCAAAAGCAAAGGCCGGAGGTATCCGGATATGGACACTGAGGTGAGTAAAGCCTCAGACAAGGTATCCCTCTCTACCTCTGAGGTCTCATCCTGCGTCCCACTCCTTACCATTTCTGCCTCCATTTTTCTCCTCTCAGTCCCGCCTTTTTCTTATGGATTTTTTCCGGAACCACAATTTGGATCTGTCGAAGCTGCTAAGCCGGCTTGGACAGCCAGTGCCCTCATGGCTTCGGGAAGAACTGCAACATTCCAGTCTGGGCTGATGTCCAGGCCTCCTGTACCAGCAAAAGCGCCCTGCTACCCTAAAGGGCAAGCCCAGAGCAGGGCCCACAAGGGGTATTAGAGTGGCCCAGCCCCTGCCCCTTCTACCTCAGTGGCCCCCAGGCCTGGGATGGCTGAGAAGGAAAGGGCAGTCCTTTCCTATAGCTCTAGGGTCTTATAAAGGGGCTTCCCTTGATACCCCACATCATGGTACTAGGCACCTTCAACCCATGGTCTTTGAAGGTGGGTGAGAATGAAAGGGTCCAGGCAAGGTGTAGAGGAACTTATTAATCCAGTGATTTCCCTCTTCATTCTCAGCAGTATATCTATCTATACCTGGCTATGGGAGGGACCCCCCCCTACTGTGGGATCAATGGGATCTACCTGTGGCCCGGCCTCCCTAATGTCATTCACATTGAATGGGGATGAGGCCGGACAGTGGCTCATAGAGCTGAGTATGAGCCCTAGCTGTGGGCTAGAAATGTCCTTAATAAACATCCTTATTTTTCTGTTTTGTCTGCCTCACTGGAGTGGGAGAAACTTAGAATAAAGGAAGTATCAGTCTTTTCCCCCACCCCGGTTCAAAGTTCATCTGCACATGGAGGGAAAGAAGGCAAAGGCCCAGGCGGACTAGAGTAAAAAAGGAGTTTATATATTTATAAATGCCAAATAAATACCAGAGGCCACCCAATGCCCCCTCCCAGATAGGGCTGTCTCCCCCAACCCTAGGCTTCTAGGGTTTGAGACATCTTGGCCCCAAGCTACAGCCCAAGAGCAGCTGCCAGTCTGGGCTACCAGAGAACTGAGTGGGGATGATCTGTCCAGCCAAGATTCACTCCCTCTGTGTGAGGGGCCCCCATAGCCACAGGCCTGTATCCCTGTATAGGACCCTAGAGGGGCCAGACTCATGGGGAGAAGGTGGTCATCTCGAGTGAGACCCGCTGCCACAGCTCCTTGGTCTGTTTGCTGCGCTTGAGGTTCTGCAGGATGTCGTTGAACTGCATCATGCCCATGGGTGTCAGACAGAAGGCGCTGCGGGCACTGCGGATCGCATTCACAAAGTCGTCGTAGTCGGCAGGGGTCAGGTGAATCAAACGGTGGTGAATGTACTGGAAGAGGATGAGACACTAAGCACAGAACCAGGCCCGTCCTCCCTAGCATGCGGGGTAATCAGTTCCATGCCTGCCCAGGAGGTGCTCCACCCTACTCCATACTTCCAGGGTTGTCACCTGCATGTATGCCTGCTGGCAGCGCTGCACCAGTTGGTGGAAGGCCGGGGCACGCAGGTGGTTGTGGGCATGAGCAGGGCTCAGCCGCTGCAGCGTCTCCATGACGATCTCCTGCAGCACAAACGGGCTCAGCACCCCCTTGGCTGCCCCCACACAGAACTGGTGCACGTAGTTCACTCCTGGGGGGCAGGGGGAGGGGCATGAGACGGGGGTGGCCACCTCTGCCCTAGGGACCCAACTTTTATCTCTCAGCTCTGGCCTGGCAGAGAGCCTCCCTCCACCCCAGGAGCTGAGGTAACCCCCCACCCCCCGCGCACGCACACATACCCGACCAAGGCCTCAACTCTGAGCAAGAGCTAGGAAGGAGGTCTGGGACAGGAAGGTGGGGAAAGTGGGTGGGGGCGGACAATGGTCCTGGGGAGGGGAGGTGTTACCCAGCTTTGCTGCCAGCCCCAGCAACCATTTGACATCATCAGTGTAGGGGGGGGAGCGGGAGAAGTTGTTGGGGTGATCGTTGTGTGCCCGGCGACCCAGCATCTCCAGTGCCAGCATTCCTGGGAGAAAAGGGTGGGCACATAGTGAAGGTACATCCTTTTCACCCTGCACCTCAATCTGGTACATCGGACCCCACAACAAAGTAAGAGCTATGGGGAGGGAGGCATCACTAAAGAGCCTCTGACACAACTGCAGGTGGGGGCACAAAAAAAAGACCTCTCACCAACACGGTAGGCAGCGTGCAGGTGGTGTAGGCTGTGTGGGTTGACAGGCTGACTGTGGGTCTCCTCCTCGGGTGGTGGAAACCCTCCGCTCACCAGAGGGCTGGGCTGTGTAGTCAGAGCAGGCAACGAGGCACCCTGGATGGCTGGAAACGTGGATGCTGGATGGACACTGCTCACTGAGGGTGGGATGAAAGCTATATGAGGAATTCACAGCCCAAAGAGGGATGGAGAGGGTTCCTCCCCCCATCTCCCCTGCCCAGTGTACCTCCCCTCCATTCACCTGT